>NC_030436.2:19452500-19455000 GCF_001660625.3 Ictalurus punctatus
GGTTTTCTCACGTATGTAGAAAGCAGAAGAAATCCTCAACTGGACCGGAACGGAACCAGTGTAACAATTACTGTAATGTTCTGGTTTCAGTTGATGGCTGTATGTGAAATAGCACCTGACGTCATATTTCCTGCAGATACCCAAAGGCATTATGGGTATTCTCTACCTGCTACTCCAGGGGTGTTGTTCAAACAGAAGGTCCTTGGAAGGCAGCCTCCGTTTCACGGCCGTCGTTTGGCAGATTTTGATGGACGGACATTTTCGTAGGTATCACTTCCTCTCCTTTTCCCCTCCCCTTTCGTTCTTTCCTTTCTCCCTGCCCATCCCTTTCACTCCCTCCGAGACGTCCTCACCGCGGCCTATGTGGCGTGATGACGGATCGGATTAAATCCACAATGTACTGGACGCTGCTCGCTGCTGAGTAACTCATCTACGGTTATGCTTTAGGGGTTAGGACGTCCAGGACGTAGCGAATCTGATCCAACACGTCATGGCACTACAGGCTGCAGTGAGGACACGCTCGCTCCCTCTGCCATCATCGTCCTCTCACCGTCAGCCTCCGTGTACTCTCTGTTCAGGTTTCCTCATCATCACCTTAAACAGAGTGAGACTTGAACCAGCAAGCTTCCCCGATGAGAGCTAAGGTTTCTGCCACAGCACCACTGAGTCCTGCACACGTTTATAGTCTTAACATTGAACCTCAACCAGAAAAGGAACACACCACGTAACCTTCAGCGCTCCCGGTGATCAGCGTTCACACTGGTGTGTGGTTAACGTGTGTTGGATTTGTTGAAGATTCGGTGAAGTCCAATGAGCCAGCGCTGGTGTTCTTCTGTAGCCTGGTGGTTAAGGTCTTACACGTCTGTGGTCGTGTATGTAGTTAGATTGATTGGACTTTTAGTCAGTTTCCTACTAAGAATCTGAATTTAAAAGAGAGAAAGGTTGTTTCAGTGTGAGGTCCGTGGCACAGGCGGTTGAGTGGTGCGTCTGAGTGGTGCGTCTGGTGTTAACGGGTATTAGTTCAAAACCCACTCAGGGCTTGAAATAACGATCCCTCAGACTGGAGTGTGCAGTGATAACGGCACACCTTTTCTCAGGTGTCTTTCAAATCAGTTTCTCTCCTGCCCCTTTCCTTTCCTTTGTTCTTTCTCCCCGCCCACCGCTTTGATTTCCTGCTCTAAACTTCCTGTCCACCATCCTTCAACTTCCTTCTCCATCAACTCAAAGCACATGAGATCTAACCCAGCAAGCTTCTTGATGAAAGTCAATGAGTCCTACACCATCTTTTGGGGTTTTTGTTATTATTATTATTATTATTATTATTATTTAAAATGGAGCCTTCAATAATCTCCGTAACCTTCAATATTCAATAAATGTTGTTCATGTTGTTGTTGAAGCATACAATCATCCGCCTTCGATATGAGAGGAGAATTGTGGGACGACGATTTCGATTTCCTGAGAAGCAGCTTGGCGCGCTCGAGCGAATGTCAGTGAGGGTGTGTGAATCACGATCAGTATTTATTACCTTTAATCCAACTAGGGTCTCAAAAAGAAGCAGCAACCAGAATAAAACAGTGAGGAGAACATTCCAGAGAGTCCCCAGCAGAATCACAGTAACACGACAGACTCGATCTATCGTTTCGGTTTGGACTGGTGTGGGTGTGGCTTCACCGGCAGCTTCCTGTTACTGAAACAGTGCAGTGGTTAGAGTGGTGAAGGTGAAGAACCAACGGCGCAGTGGTTAGAGTGACGCCCCCTGGAGGTGTAGGGCATAGGTTCGAATCTACTTTGAGTCGGTTTTTAAATGATGTTCTTGTATGAGGTTTTCCAGGTTTTTTTGTTGTTGTCGTTAAAGCGTGTGGTAGCGCGGTGGGGTAAGCTTCACCACTGAGGCATGAGATCGTGTGACCGAAGCCTGGTGTGGTCACTAAAATACACTAATGAGGCACTGAGAGAAGCGAGCGGTAGACCCACCCACCCAGAGAAAGTGGGATATGGTGGGGCACGGATATCAGGTGGTTGGCTGGTGGTAGAGAAAGACAGCACTGGTTTAGATCGGCAAGGTTCCACTCAGAAAGAGAAAGCATGCAAGAGAGGTGTTGAGTGGGTGTGGTCAGTGGGCCACGGAGAGAGAGAGAGATGTGGTGGAAGAAGTGCATTAGATAGGGGGTCACGGAGCTCCAGTAAGATGGGGTAAATGGAGGATGAGAGAAAGGAGGGAAGGGCGACAGATGAATGGTCACTCTCAAACAAAACCGGTCAGAATGCGTAGTTATTGCTACCTCTCAACCGCCATCCTTCATCATCTATTTCCATTTCTGCCCTCCGTCCCATCTTCACGCCTGCCACCATGAACTCACACAACCAGTGTTGTGTTTTTTGTTTTTTTTAAATAGGACATTAACTAATAGGAAACAATTGAAAAAAAATAATTCCGCGCTAATAAAACCCTGATTAATATTAAGCATGATGTCTCAGGTTTGTTTAAATACATTTCATT
>NC_030436.2:19462500-19520000 GCF_001660625.3 Ictalurus punctatus
GGAGCACTACACTGACAAAGTCTGAACAATCAATTTCAGCCCACGGTGTACTTTCTGAATAATGAAACACACACACTGTGGGAAGCAAACGCGTCCTCCCGAGACGAGAAGACGGCCATCTGTGTTTATTCTTTACGTTTGTATGCGGTAGACGATCGGAACACTCGTTACGAGGCTCAAGGGTCTCTTAAGCGTCCGATCATACTCACCAATTTACAAAAAAAACCCATCAAGAAGATCTTTAATTGGTTATCCGCTGTGACCTTTTACATTCCGTCAGATAAAAAAACATTCCCTTGAGACAAGCGGTTAAAACAAAACAAAACAAAACAAAACGTGCGAGTGAAAATTGAACAGTGTGTGTGTGTGTGTGTGTGTGTGTGTGTGTGTGTGTGTGTGTGAGATGCAGGCTAGATCAGGTTTACGTAAAGGTCATCCATGCTGAAGTGTAGACTCTTATCCGGGCCTGGAAATGTACACACTGAAGGGGTCCCAGGCTCTCCACACACACACACACACACACACACACACACACACACACACACACACACACACACACACACACACACACACAGAGAGGAGCAAGCAGGTGTCGGTGTGATTTTGCAGCACACGGGTTTAGCCCGGAGTCCACATCCTGAAATCCTAATCCTGTTTGAACGTGTTGAATTTTAATGAAAAAGTCTCGAATCTCCTGCTGTAATTATGAGCCATTAAACATCACGAGATTATCGGAGGAGGTGACGCGGCGTGCGTGGGCGAGAGGACGGAGCGCCGGTCGCCGAGTGTTTACCCGAACGGAGGCAGGCTTGCGATTGGGCGAGAAATGATTTAGCAGGAAGCGTATTTTGTAAACAAGACCACAAGAACAGGAACGCGGTGCGGCACATAACCATAACGAAAACAGCACCGATCAGACGGAGCTGACGGATGAAGAGAGACGGGTGCGCGGACGCTTTCTGTTCTCGGAACCAGAAGCACAGATAAATAACCAGCTCGCGTCCTCATTCTCATTCTCCTGTAATGCTGGAGATGATAAAGCAGACGCTTCTAGTGGTGTGTGTCTGTCCTTCAGGGACCATATGATGAACATCTCAATACGTGATCAGTGATCTAATGCTGGAAGGATACAATTTAATCAGGAACAGAGGCCACGCCCACTTCACTGTGACTGAGATTCAAAGGCCACGCCTACTTCACTGTGACTGAGATTCAAAGGCCACGCCTCCTTCACGGTGACCGAGATTCAAAGGCCACGCCTACTTCACTGTGACTAAGATTCAAAGGCCACACCTCCTTCACGGTGACCGAGATTCAAAGGCCACGCCTCCTTCACTGTGACAGACACAGCAACCACACCTCCTTCACTTGGACAGACACAGCAACCACACCTCCTTCAATGGGACTGACAAAAACAGAGGCCACACCTCCTTCACTGTGTCTGATACTGTGTCAGAGTCCACTCCTTGTCTGAAACTGAGACTCAGAGGCCACGCCTCCTTCACTGGGACTGACAAAAACAGAGGCCACGCCTCCTTCACTGGGACTGACAAAAACAGGAGCCTCCTTGACTGATGGACAAAGAGACCTTGCCTCCATCATGGAGACTGACACCTCCTTCACTGGGAGGTCACGCCCACGCCCACAGACTGACAGGCACCTAGGCCATGCCTCCACCACTGTGACTGACAGACCCAGAGTCCACGCCTCCTTCATGAGGACTGAGACACGGTTTTTCAAGCGTCACTCTCCAGGATACTGTAGTAGGTTTTTTTGTATGCTTGAACACACCTGTTTCGACTCATCAGCGAATTACGGAGCTCTTCACGAGCAGAACGCGCCGCCGGAGTGGAAAATCACCGCGTCGTGCATCTCCGCGGCCCTTCCCGAGTTCGGCCGGGCAGCACCCGGATTAACGAACCACGGCTTAGCCGAACCCAATTAGCGCGTCCGGAAAGTTTCCTCCGAGCTCTGAATGCGAAATGTCCTCCGTAAATTAAGCGGGTGTAAACAAAAGCAGCGCTAAGCTACCAGACCGCGGCGTTATTAAAAGCCGTCCGGCGGACACGGCCCGCGTTAACGCGGAGACTCTGAAACGGAGCTAATCAGCGGGGGAGGATTTACTGGCGATCGACGTCTAATCCGCTCGCCTCTCCCCGGGCTTCGTAATCACGGTGGAACGTTTTACTCCGAGTTCAATCTCGGTCCACAGACGGCTGTATGCAAATACGCTCCTTCCCACGCTGACCCGCGGCTCTGGAGATCGACGCTGATTCAGTGGCTGATTATGAAAAACGCCTCCGACGGCAACAGGACGTAGCTGTGAAACGTCTGGGTTGATTTTTGGCTCGCCGAAGCCGGCGCCTCCTCGGCGACTTTCGAAACACTTGGATCGGAGAAGAACGGAGGTATAAAAGTGCTCCGGAAGATTTATTCCTCTGACAAGCGCGCTTAATGATACATTTTTAATCGGAAGGCGCCTTCGCCTCAAGGACACCTTACGGGAAGACCGCATCCAATAAGAAGAGCGTCGTTAAAGCTAATTCGAATACATTTACTTCTTTCAATCAAGCAGCGCTAATCTCTCCAAGCGGCATAACGTTATGCTAACCAGCCCGCGGGCTGGTTAGCATAACGTTATGCCGCTTGGAGAGATTAGCGCTGCTGCTTGATTGAAAGAAGTAAATGTATTAGCTCAAGCACGGAAAATATTAAACGTCACCCTCAAAAAGGCCCATTACATGCCCTCTGGACCTTACGCCAATCATCCTGTTCAAAAGTTTACCCCCCCCCCTATTCCACGAAGGTGGGGCGGTTTTTAGAATCACGATTCATCACGATATTGCAGAGCGGAGAAGAAGAAGAAGAAGAAAGAAAAAAGCTCACGGAGAAAGTTCTCGGCTTCTACGCCGGCGTAAACGATCGGACTCCTCCTGGATAAATATCTATCGAGGCCGATTTGTTGAGATCGATCTGGGTAATTACAGCGTGCTCGTTTACTCGGGCGACGGGAGGAGACAAATCCATCTCAGTTCATTAGCCGCGCTACAGCGATATTGAGAGGGCTGTTAAGGAACACGGTAAACACGAGTAATTGGGATCGGAGAGTCCCGGGTAAGTACCGTCGTAGGTTATTTTCAGACCGTGGAATAAAACAGGACGGCGCGCGGGGTTAGATCGTCGTCCGTGAAAAATAAAATGAAATGAATGTCTTTGTTAATGAGTGACGGCTTTGTATTCTGCGCGCCGCACACCTCCGAGATATTCCGCTGCACTGTTAGCGCTTCCTCCATGCAAAAAACGCCGGGGGTATTTTTGGCATGCGGCGAGCGATGGCGATCATCATGAGACTCTGGGTTCTGCTGCCTGGAGGAGAACCGGGACGGATTCATCCCTTCTTCGGTGCCTGTCAATCAGCGTCGCACCGAGGGAAACTTTTCAGCGCTCGGCACACACGGTTCGTCTCCGGGAGTTCTGAATAAATTGAATCCGTGTGTGGAGTTTCAGGAGCTGCGACGTCCTGATTTGGCGATGATTCCTGAAAAGCATCTGATCTTGTTTAATAGTCTGTGACTGAAGATTCGCGAACGTAGTTAAAAATGAACCACGCCCTGTTCCGTCGGCGACGTCGAGCGCTGAAGTGCCGATCGCTCAGGACACACGCGTGACTCAGCGTCATCTATAAACGCTACATAAATGAACCTGTTGATGTCATCAGGGACGCCATCTTGGATTTATTCGTTGGTGGTGTTCTTTGGCGGAACGTGGTGTCGTGGAGAAAAACGAGGCGGCGATGTCTCGCTGGAGAAACGCGTTGGCGACGGGCGATAGATCGGTGACGGCACCGTAGCGGGATCGGACTCCTGGAGTCTGACGTGGGAGTCTTTCCGGACATCTTTCACAGGAGACTAAAACGGATCAAAGTGATGAAGAATAAGGAGGAGGAAAAGGAAGACTAGTTTTTAGCCTGGTCAGGAGTAAACAAACAAACAAACAAACAAACAAACAAACAAATAAACAAATCGCTGGTTTTAAATAAACACTTAGCACTGAAATGTTCTTCATATATGTTCTACTCGGCGTCAGATCTCTTCCTCGTCTCTTTAGTGTTGAATTATTACTGATGTTTTTGCACTGGGTATGCTGTGTGTGTGTGTGTGTGTGTGTGTGTATAGGCCATGCGCTCTGAGGTGTCGTTTCTGCCTTTTCTCATCCGTTCTCTCTCCGGAGGCGAGCTGACACCATTATCCAATAAAGCGGCACGCTGCCGCCGGCTCCCGGGCCACGAAGTGCGGACACGAGGGAGCTTAAAGATAATACAGCTCAAATTGCTTGAGACTTCAGGCGCGGTGTGTTCTTCTCTCCTTACAGACCCTACCCCATGTTAAGTCGCGAGTAGAAAACGATTCCGTCGTCTATATGCGACACGTACACGTGGACGGGAGTGAGGGCGACGCTCGAGAAATCACACTTCGTTACCGTGCGTAAGTATCGTTTTCGTGTATTTCTGCTTTACTCGAGTGTTACCGAATACTCGTGCTTTTATTTATACTGTATACACCCTCCACCCTCCTTTTATACCACTCGTATAAAACCAGGCGTCTCCTTTTCCTCCGTAGAAGGCATCTCATTAAATGGCGCACTCGTATAGCGCTGTTATCTAAAGGTGTCTCATTCACCCGTTCGCACACACACTCACACACCAGTGGTAGTAGAGCTGCCACACGAGGTGCTAACTTGCCATCGGGAGCGACTCGGGGTTCAGTGTCTCGCCCAAGGACACGTGGGCCGGGAATCGAACCGCCGACCCTATGATGAGTGGACGACCCGCTCTACCGCCTGATCCACAGCCGCCCCGATCTAACTGCTGTTTAAAAAAAAAAAACACCATTAACTGTCTCTGTTTATCCAATTCACCCTGTTTTATTTCGCTAATGCCAGGTTAGACTAGCGTCGATTCCAGAAACGCCGTGCAGCCGACAGTGAATGACGCTTTCAGGCCAAACGGCGTGACCGCTTCCGAACAAAAACGCTTTTAGAGATGATAAACTTTATACATTAACTTTAAATCCCATCATTTAAAATACGTTTACTTTTTAATAAATCTAATTTAAAAAAAACAAAAATAAGCAGAGATGATATTTATATTAACATTCTGTTACAACTCGAGCGTAAATCAAATAAATAAATAAATAAATAAAATCAAACTCATTATTAATATTGCTGCGTTAAAGTGTTATTAAACACGTTTAATCTATTTTATCTCGCTGGTACTTAAGTGTGCCATTTCCTTGCGTTCTTTTGCTTTCCGTTTATTATTGTTGCTTTGATCTCGCTGTTTTATTTTCGGAAACTCATCTGTAATCTGAAAAAAATATATATATATATAAATCTTTTTATTTTTAATGTCATCATTATTTATAATTACTTCAGTTAAATGATCTTTGTACTTGTTCTGAAATGTAATATCTAGTCGTCACACGGTTCCTGTGTGTGTGTGTGTGTTTTTGGGGGTTTTTTTTATCTTGTTTTTAATGAGTTCTCGAGTGGACTGGTTGATAACGGACCCTCCCTGATCCGGGCTCAGTAATGGTCTGAGGTGAGGAGTGATGGAGGAAGAGCTGCTCAGTTGAAGAGGGGTAACAGTTCGATGGTCTCCTGCGAAGAGGCTGAACGAGGGATCGATCGCTCTTAACACCGCTGCGTTCAGGACTCTGACCTCGCATCAGTGCCGGGAGAACACGTCCCCCCCCCCCCCCCAACCCCCCGAGCTCTCTCTGTGTGTCTGATTTATTTTATCTTCTTTCAGTTGTTGTTTCACAAAGGTACGCTCATGAAATATTGAAGATGCAGGTGGGTATTGTGTAGAGAAGAAGAATGTCTTTTTGAGTGGCGGAAGGCTCTGACAGTGAGCGTTCCGTCAGGCTCCTGCTGACACACACACACACACAGAAGTAAAGAGAGAGGGAGAGAGAGAGAGCTCGGTGTGTCCACTCTGTAGGGCAGATTTACTGCAGCTATAAACAGCGAAATGGCGTCTAGAACTTGAGAAAAGTGGACGATGTAAAAATTCAAGGCCAGAGTTTTCTCCAGCTCTCTCTCTAAACTGCTCCGTGTCCGAGGGTTTCAGTTTGCCTTGATGTCCTCGTCACATCTTCCGTTTCCCCAAAAGCGATTCCGAACTCTTGAAGATCGAGAATGGACGATAGGAAGATAGGCTTGATGGTAAATTGCCAAACCAGTTTTTTTTTTTTGTGTGTGTGTGTGTGAGATTTTTGCGGGAAAAAAAGCGCGAATTTTGCTGCGGCGTTTTTCAAAATTTGCGATGCAACCCGCGGACTCGTTCTGCGGAAAACTACTTGAATTCTGCGCGCTCTTTCGCGGTGATGTTTGTCGGTAAATGAGACCTTTTAGCTGTACCCGTGTTCGACGCACGTGAATCGGAGAGCACTTTAGTTGAGTGCGGTTTGAGACGACGTCACGTGACGCCTCTCGGCTCGGACCTGCGGAAAATCTGCGGTCATTTTCAAAAACTGCACGCGCCTCCGAACATCGCGGAGTTTCCCCGATTTTGCGCTCATTTCTGCGACCGCTAAATCATGGAGGGACTGAATAACCTGACTTTTACACACACACACACACACACACACACACACACACACACAAAAGAAGTAGAACAACTCACCACCAATGGAGTCCTTGTTACTCATTTGTATCCATGAAAATTACTTCAAACAGGATGGAAGGCGCTGAAGGACCCGTTTCAGGCGTTGCTGTGACCTCGTCCATGTCTGGATCCATTCCAAAATCTCATTAGTTCATCTGCTGCTTACAATCATCATACAGTATAAAAAAACAAAGTGCTACAAAGTGCCGACACTGGAGACTCCTTCCATAGATAAAACCTTCAGGCATATTTGCTGCTTCGGTACAAGGCACGCCTGATCCGTTCTGAACTCGTGAAGTTATATAAGACGGCGAGCTAGGAGATGAGGTACCTTAGAAGCCCCGTGTCACTTAACCCCTAGTCTAGGCCCTTACCCGAATTTAAGTTCGCAGCATAACTCGAACATCGAAGTCTCACAGTTTTACAGGTTCGTTCGTACGAGGTCGTCTCGGCGAGTCCGGTCTTCGCACGTCGTAAGGGTACGACTGCACGCTAGCACCTCCGTGTCCTTCCTGACAAGGCGTGCGTTATTTATGCCTCGGTGTGAGACAAGTGTGTGTGTGTGTGTGTCCCTCCTTATGTCTTTCTCACATGCCCTGTGCTCCACACACACACACACACACACACACACACACACACACACAACTCAGAGTCTTACACTTAATGATAATGTGTGTTCTCATCTCAGCACCATTCAAAAGCTCCACCATCTGGGATTTTGCTTCTGTACACTAGAAATGAGAGAGAGAGAGAGAGAGAGAGAGAGAGAGAGAGAGAGAGAGAGAGAGAGAGAGCGCGCACGAGAAAGAGAGAGAGAGAGGGAGAGAGAGAGAGCGAGCAAGAGACAGAGAGAGCACACAAGAGAGAGAGAGAGCAAGAGACAGAGCGTGCGAGAGAGAGAGAGGGAGAGAGCGCGCAAGAGACAGAGAGAGCGCACGAGAGGGAGAGAGAGAGAGAGAGAGAGAGAGAGAGAGAGAGCGCAAGAGACAGAGCGCACGAGAGAGAGAGAGAGAGAGAGCGCAAGAGACAGAGAGAGCGAACGAGAGAGAGAGAGAGAGAGGGAGAGCGCAAGAGACAGAGAGACCGAACGATAGAAAGAGAGCAAGAGACAGACAGAGTGAATGAGAGAGAGGGCGAAAGAGAGACAGAGAGAGCGAACGAGAGAGAAAGAGAGAGAGAGCAAGAGACAGAGAGAGCGAACGAGAGAGAGGGTGAAAGAGACAGAGCGAGAAAGACAGCAAGAGAGAAAGAGATTGAGCGAGAGTTGAGAAAGTTCTTTGAGAAGTTTGTGTGTGTGTGTGTGTGAGAGTGTGTGTGTGTGTGTGTGTGTGTGTGTGTGTGTGAGTGTGTGTGTGTGTGTGAGAGAGAGAGAGAGAGAGAGAGAGAGAGAGAGAGAGAGAGAGAGAGAGAGTGTAAGGGCGCTGAGGCTCACAGCATCCACACACACACACACACACACACGTCAACAGAAACAAAACAAGAAAGAAATAAACATCAGTTGCTTTCTGCCTCACTACTCGTCATCTCTCTCCTCGCTCCTTCTCTCTCTCTCTCTCTCTCTCTCTCGCTCCTTCTCTCTCTCTCTCTCGCTCCTTCTCTCTTTTTCTCTTTTACCCTCTCAGTCCTTTGCAAGCTGTAGAGTTCTGCAGGGTGTCAGAACTTCCTCACAGCTTGCTCTCGTTTTCTCTCTCTCCTGTCTGGAGAGATCAGAGGGAAAGATAAAGATAGAGAGAGCGAGACAGAGAGAGGGAGAGGCAGAAAGAAAGAGTGAGAGAGAGAGAGAGAGAGAGAGAGAGACTCCCATCCCTCACCTCACAAAAGAAAGCAAATATGAAACACTTTTCAAGCGATCAGCTAAGACATGTTTGATGTCTGGAATGTGCTTCGTCTCTGCCACGCAGGAGTTATGAGGATAACTAAGCTACAAAGTAAAGGACTAAAGCTCATCGCTACCGGTTTAGCCTCATTAGGCCTCGTTCATCAAACTGGACACGATCAGATTTAATCATGAAACGCTGGCGTTTGTGAAAACCGCGCCCCGGGTTCTGCTCCCGAGTTTATCCGAATTTAGGTGTCACGTGATCCTCGAGCGTTTCGCTTGAAATCGACGAGTTGTTGCTACGACGTTTAAATCGGACATTTCGAAAACGTCGAGAAAGCGCTTGGCAATTTAGAGCCGATTGATATCCATCAACGTACACACACGTGTAAAACAACGACGACAACAAACAGCGCTACGGAAACGTGTGAATCTGGAGGTCATTTTGAGCTCGGACGACGTTCACACGCGGCTTTGTTAAACGGCCGATAATCGAGACCTTTATTGTTTCCGCCGATCGCTGTAACCCCGTCTGATGGTCACGTGCGGGGAAATAAAAATGCGCTGCACTCGAAAATTCCAACTCGTCGAAAAACCTGCACGTGCGAAATGACCACTCGACGCCAATCCACCCCGTGAGTGTGTACCGGATTGAACCTGCAGTCGCTATGATGCTAAACTGGTAGCTATACCTCTCCCCTTAATTGTTAGCTAGATCAGCTTCAGACTCAACAGGTTCCTGTTCCTTAAGTGTAGAAACCATCGACTTCATCTGACACACACACACACACACACACACACACACACACGGCCAGACTTGTACAGTAAGATACTCACAAACCCCTGACACAGCTGCTGTCTTTAAGGAGCGGCACAAACATCTGAAAGAAGGTGCTGGCTCTGATTACTGTAAACGCTGAAGACTGACACGTTCACGTTCACGTTACAGAGACGTGATGGTTTACAGATGCAGTAACGTGTGTGTGTGTGGAAAAGGTTCCTGTGGAAAAAATCTGCAACTCATTCACTTTTACAGAGGCTCACCTGCAGCTGTGTGTGTCTGTGTGTGTGTGCAGATGTGAGAAAGGGCGTGAGAGAGACTCTACTGTCCTCTAATGGTGAAATTCTGCCAGTGCAGCCTGAGGCAGAGGATTTAATACAGAGACGGCATGGATCTGACGTCCGGTATCCTTAAGATGGTGATACCAAGCGACAAAAGGTGGATCGCATTTCCAGGGAAAATATATCGGATATCGGATCATTCATCTATCATCTTATTAGTCTTTTTATTTTTAAATTGTCTCTTGCTTTTATGTGACATCGTGATATTTATGTGACAAAAAAAAACACGCTATTTCTTTCTTCAGTCCGTATTTTTTATCCCTTATTTTTTCCAGGATTAAATGCGAGTGCTTGTGAGACGGTAATGGATAACCCCGTCTCGGAATAACCTCGGGCGCTTCTGGTCCAGGAACGCGGGTGATCTGCACGGTCCGAACGTGCAAACGTAGCCGTGTAAATACTGACGTTCGGACTCCCGAGTCGCCGAGCGAATACGAACCTGTGTGATCGTTGTAACGTGACAGGACACGTTTAGAAAAACAATGCAATGACATCGCTCATCAATTTAAAAACAAAAAGGACAAGAAAAAGAAAAAAAAAGAAAAAAAAAAGAATGCCATGAAGTGAAACAAAGCTGTCTTTCTTTACATCTTTTTATTTAATGAAATGTCATTAACCGTGGTACAATCGCTACACAGTTCCAGGAACTTCAAATTAAAGCCAGTGAAAATAAATCACCGTGACGCTATCTCGTGTGCTTCTAATGAGAAACGCACGGCTACGCGACGTCGTCGGGTCGGTCACGGAACGACGGTCGGATACGGCGTGTGCCTCGAGAATCTAAGACAATTACGTGCCATCGGTTTTATTTACAAACATACAAGTACGTACAGACGTACGAGACGAAACGGACATCGGCTACAGCTCACGTCGTCATGGCGATCGCGAACACTCAAAACGCTGTCTTCCGGGCTAACGTTTATCCGTCGCGTCCGCGGTGTATGTGTGAGGAACAGAGACGGAAACAAATGACTTGAAACAATTCAAACGGACGTTTAAGGGAAATTTTTTGGAATTGGATTCATTTAAACGAGGATGAAAAAGCTCCAGCGTCACGTCCAGAGTTAATGGGCCTGGCTAAAAAGCGCTAGCTGACGTAACATAAATATACGTCTTGAGCTGGTTTGCTAGTTAACGTGAATTCATACACAATTAAGGGGACATGAACATGTAGCGCAACCTGGTGTTTCGTCCTTGCGTCGCACGTTAAGACAAAAAAGAAAGACGTTATTCGTCGCTGACTAGCGCCATGATTTTCTCTCGCCGTGTGAAAACGCGAGGCGACTGTGTGTACGTGAGACGAGCAATACGACAGCTTCGCAATAGATAAGATAAAGATAAGATGCGTGTAGCGCGGCAGGCGGTGCCTGTTGAACCCGATCCTGCAGATGTGTCTATGAACGTGTCCGTACGGCTGTAAAAGTCGTCCTTTCGGAGATGGTTACGGTCGTATTAGCATAGCTCGACCCAAACACGTTGTTTATAAATAAGAGAAATTCTTGTCTGCACTAAACACACGTACGTCACAGAGATTAGCATTTCGAAACCTAGCGGGTGCCGGTTAATGCTAAATTAAACAAGACTACCCGCTAACCGGTTCAGTGTTAGACACGTTAGCATATCGGAGATAAATATTCCTTTGAGTGGTCTAGATGCAAATTGGGACCACTGCCTTCTAAGGTACGTTGGACAAATATAAAAGTCAACAAAACTCAAATGTGCGTGTTTACAAAATCGCCATCTCGGCTAATGTCGCTAACATCACTGTATCTGAGGAACGTGATACTGCCGTCTTATATAATCGCTTCCTTTCTATCTCTCTCGCTCTCCCTCTCCCTCTCACACACACACACACAAACTCACACACAGAAATCATAGCACATCCTGTGGAAGCCTGATGCATACACCCGTAAATTTAATTATTTATTTCTCTACTATTACGACAGAATATGAATTTCACTGCTATAATTTTTTATAATTATCACGTCTCCTACCACAAAAGAAAAAAAACCTTTCAAATGGTTTTCGATCTCATGTTCAATTTTTCGTTTAAGAGTTTTGGGATTCTCCCCTATTTTCTCCCTAATTTACTCTTGGCCAATTCCCACCCACCAGCCAGCTCTCCCCTATCGTGCGACGGCTCCAACACGTGCTTCCTCCGAGACACGTGAAGCCGGCCGACTGCTGTCCGCCGTCTTCCCCATACATGTACGTGTACTGATTGACAGGTGGGAGAGAGAGAGAGAGAGAGAGAGAGAGTAAGCCCCTCCCACACAGACACCACGATTCAGCCTCTTGCTCAGGCACGCCGGCGAGTACTTTCTGTCGCGTCACTCAGGAGCTGATCGTTCACACAAACACATTTTCGTTAGACTCGCATCAGACGAACGGTGTAGAAAACGGGATCTTAAACAATCCAGTGTGCGATTTTTTGTTCTGCCTCCTAGTTTTACTAGAATAGTGAAACTTGTTCTTTGAACGTTTTGGGAACCGCGGCTGAATGAGGTGGGCTGTGCTGCCGGACCGTGAACGCAAAACGCTCAGGATCTGTAAAGAGACAGTTTCTGTTTAGCTCAAGTGGACTAAACCTGACAAGGTTTCCACTTGTGCAGGGGCAAAGAAAATACATGGACAGCATGGTTGTGTAGAACTGGATTCAAATAAAAACACAAACAGCCGTGTAATAAAATTCTTGTGCGTGGTCATAATGTTCGGCGGCACGATTTCGTTCGCTACAAATAAGTATGTGGCGTTTTAAAGGTCGTGATCTGTATCCTGAAAAGGGAAATCGTTAAACAAGTCTACATTACCATGACGACAGAACATACAGTACATTAGCATCATGTTACAGGTCTGGAAATGATTGACATGGAATACAGTCCTCTTCCTCATTTGCTGCGAATATCGGTAACCGCGACCTCCGTTTTTTTTTCCATGTTTTTATTTTCAAGCTATCCTTGGACAAACCAAACCCTGTTAGTCTGTAAGTCTCTCACCTGTTCGCCCTGGAATAACTGCCGCATGTTCTGATTCGGCTCCAATCTTGGTGGATTCGTTGCGATTTCTGAATAAAACCAAGGGCTGAATTTGTGCAGCGTGCACTTAGTTTTCCTCCGTTCACCTTTCCCTGCATGCTACAGAAAGCGTGCTCCTTCCACGTTCAAGTTTACTTCCCAGCGCGGCTGCTACGTAATAAAGAAATAATCACTGACTCTGCATCGACGTCTTAGCACCTTCTCTATGAGTGACGGCACGCGCGGCCGGTCAGGTGGCGGTTGAGCCCGCCGTGTCTTCGTCCGAGGACTCGCACTCGCACTCGTCGGCGGAGTCGGTGAGGGCGGGGTAAGGGCGCGGCTGGTCCAGGTTCACGTAGGTCACCTTCAGGCTGATGTAGTGCTCCCCTTCCAGGCCCGAGAGGATTTCCGTCACCTCAGAGACTAGCGTGGAGAAGCTGGGTCTCAGCTCCGGGTCCGGATCCCAACACTGCAGCGTGATAGCAAACCTGCGACACAACGGAGTCAGTGTAAGGAAATGACCCCTCAAACACAGGTGGAAAAATAAAAACCCCCACAGAGGTAGACATGTATGAATTCTCTTTCTGACGGTTCCTCAACCTCATCTACATCACTCCATTTCTTTAATGGATTCTTAATCCTAGTTATTATTTGTGTTTTTACTCTCTCACGCTCTCAGTAACTGCTTTAACCCGATCAGAGTCACTTTAGATCACTCTAAAGTGACTCTGAACACTCGGGCATGACACGGGAACACACCCTGTATGGGACGCCGGTCCATCGCAGACCACCAAATACACACACACACACACACACACACGTTCACGTCACACCTTTATCATGGTTTTTAGGAAGGTGGAGGAAACCGGAGAACCCGAAAGAAACCCACAAGGAGAAGATGTGGATCTCCACACAGACAGTAACCTGAGCTTGGAGGTGAGACTTTTATTTTGTTTTGTTTTAAGTGTAATTTCATATCTGGCTGTATTTGTATCTGTTTAGGACGCATCATCTGTACGATCAAATTGATCACACGTTCATTTAGTTCTCTGCGTTAATAAAAATCCGCCTGAATAAAAAAAAAAAAAGTAAACGTAATGCCGAAAACAGCGGAAGGGAAACAGCTACCATGACATCCGATTAATTAATCGAGGCTCACTTAAAGACCGGAGTCCCAATCTGTTGGCATCACCCTCTGCTTTGGTGATCAGATCGGCGCTTGACAGGCAGATTTAAGAGTAAAGATGGGAGGAAAGATAAACTCTGATCGATTCTACTTAATGTCCACGAGTCAAACTGAGACGATCCGAGAGTGGTGTTTTTAAATGAATCCCGTCTTTCCGGCCCGACGCCGTCTGTCATAACCGCTGGCGTGAAATGAATCAGTAACGACGGATTTCTCAACCCTGAAGTGATGGAAACTTTTGAAATCAACAACAAGCTGCTCATCAACTACAGACAAAGAAAACATTTACCAGAGTGACAGAGATGCACAGAGTCGGAAGCGTATAATACTCCACACCTTTAAGCCACACTGCACAGTGTCATCGTTCACTCCACTGACGTTTGATGGATATGTATAAAACCTGAATGCAAATCGTACAGTCCTGAACCGATGATGGAAGCAGCAGCACATTTCTCTGTCGCCTTCCGTGCTTTCACGTGTTTGCTTAATTAATACTTTTAACTTCACAGCTATCATTCCCTTCGTTATACGTAGCATGCCATAATCATTGACAACTAAACGTTTAATTACCCACCAAACCATGAGACACCAAAAATGTCCTGTTTTCTGTCACGGTTAAAAAAACAAAAAATAAAAAAAATAAAAGCAAAGGGAAAAAACATGGGAATGTCAGAAATCGATATGTCTAAACTCTACAAAATACTACAACGCTAACTTTGGCGAATATTACTGTTACTGGATTTTAATTTTGCCTTTTTTTTTTTTTTTAAACCAATAGCTACTGAATGCTTAAATGTATTTTCTCCGTACTAAGTTGTACAACGTTACGCACCTTCTCTAGAATATACTACAAACAGAATTCTACTGAATTTATCAAAATTATTTCTAAAGCGACGAACTGTCTCCATGACCCGTAGACGCATTTATCCGCAAGGTTTAGGTCAAAAATGAATATTAACCATCATGTCGCTGGCACGTAAAGCCACATGAAGGCAGCAGCCCGTGTCAATCAATCATCAAGCTGCTTTTGTTTAACTTAAAGCAGGTGAAGGGTCAGAGTGCAAAAACGACAACAACAAAAAAAAAACCTCACAGTGGATCGGGACAATACTGTGGCTGAGGGAGTCTCCGCCCCCTTAAGAGGTAATGTGTGATGTCATACGGGTCGACCTCTGGGTAAGGGCTCGCTCCTCGTGTCAATAACTCCCACATCAGAACCCCAAAGGACCACTAGAAGGAAAGAGAGAGAGAGAGAGAGAAATAGAAAGAAAGATCAATGCGGTGACTGAAAGAGACAGGAATTGAGTAAGTACTTAAGAGAAAGACAGAAAGAAAAAAAAAAACCTAATCTCCATAATGATTGGAGGCGTTGGAGGAGGAATAAAAAATGACAGGCTGTGCTGTTAAAGAAAATGAATCCACGATGAGGAAGTGTGATACGGCTCAACGTGGAGCAGAAGTACATCTCACCACGTCGGATTTGGATGTGAATTTTTGCGTCTGCAGGCTCTCGATGGCCATCCATTTGACAGGCAGCTTAGCTTTCCTGTGGTCCTGGATGCTGTAGTACTCCTTATCGAACACGTCGCGAGCCATGCCGAAGTCTGCCACCTTCACCGTGTACGACTCGTCCAGCCTGAAGGAGCAACAACGTCATAACGAATAATAATAATAATAATAACGAATGGCTTTTCAACTTTGGATACATGGTTCAAAATGTATGACTATAAAGGTGCTTCCGAATTAGGCCAAAATTTGACCCGACGGTGGCGCTACAGCGTTGGCAGCACTTGGCCCTAATTTGGTCAGAATGCTCCTTAGACCCTCCCTAATTAGTGTGCCAAATTTTCACAACTTTTTATCAGATGGTTCTATGGGTTGTCATAGACATCCTAGCCAGAAGAAGAAGAATAGAATGAAAAGGTAGAATAACAATAGGGTGTCTATGCAACTTCGGTGCTTGGCCCCCTAATAATAATAATAAGAAGAAGAAGAAGAAGAAGAAGATGAAGAAGAAGAAGAAGAATTGTGTGTTTCAGCCTCACATGCAGTTGCGGGCAGCTAAGTCTCTGTGCACAAACTTCTTCTGCGCCAAATACTCCATCCCCTTAGCAACCTGAAGTCCGAAGCCAATCAGGTCCTTGACTGTGGGACTCTGGTGTAAAGAAGATGATTAGCAGTAAGAATAATAATAATAATAATAATAATGACAGCCCGTGCCTCAGAGCTGATTAAGAGCCTCTGTGGCCCACAGGTGGGCACTCACCCTGTTCTCACAGCGTATGAAGTGACGCAGGTCTCCGTGCTTCATGTAGGGCAGCACCACTAGGGGGAGCCCTTCGTGAGGCAGCAGGATGCCCAGCAGAGAGAGCACATTACTGTGGTGGAAAGCCTTCATCAGAATCCCCTCCTTCAAAAACTGTTCGACCTCCTCCACGTCCGTTATTCCTGAACAGAGAGAGAGACACGAAGAGACGGTTAGTGCAGATACGTCTCTCGCTAGACTGATTCTGATCTTATCCTGTCTACATATGTCAGTTTAGGAACACGTGTCTACTTAAAACAATCCATTTAAAGGTGTTATACGTTAGTGCTAAAGCCTGCACAATGGCAGGTTTTTAAAAGTTTTTAAAAGCTTTTATTTGTCACACTATGCAATCCCGATTCAATTCATTTCTACAATTTCTATAACAGATAACGTGTGCTCTCCGATGAAGAACGGTAGGTCTGCGACTAGCATGATCCGCGCTCGTGCAGAAAACCTACTCGCCTAAACACGAATGTTCTTCGAAGTGTTCTTGACATATTAAGGAGATGGTTTTTTTTCTGCCGCCGGTGACATCCGATCTCAACTCACAACCAAAGAATTCTTTCGCGACGTGCGATGTTCCTCCGTGACAGCACGACCAGGCCGACAATCGATATAAATGTCCGATGTCCGTGCAACGGCACCGAAACCTAATTTGAACATGTTGTGGCAGTGTCACGTGTGCGAGCTGGGATTACGATCTTGTCACAGGTACTTACTGTTACTTAGTGACTTCACGGCACAGTGGATTTCCCTGTTGTTGTGGTCGGTGGTTAGGTAACCGTGGTAAACTGTGCCGAAGTGACCTGCAAACAGAACACTTCTATCACTTCTATCACTAACTTTCGCTTCACATAATCGTGACCAAATTAGAGAGCACTTAAAATAATAATAATAATAATATTTTGCTCTCAAATGCTGTTCAAAGTGCAGCTGTATCGACCTTTCCCGATGATCTGATGGTACTGTACGTTAAGCATGGACGCCGAGATGAGGACATCCTTCACCTCTTCCAGGAGCTCAGGACGGAAGCTGAAGATGGAGATTTTCTCGGAAGGCAGGAGCGGGTTGAGGCTGGGGTCCAGCGCGTTGGCGTAGGCCAGGCCTGGAAACGCCACGGCAGACACAGTGGACACAGAGGTCGGACTGAAGGCATGTTCTCCTGGAACGTAGTATATATAACGAACAAATATAGTGGATTCCCAATGAATAATAACTTGGCTGTTATTTGTTAGATTTTTACCTACGGATGCTCTAAAGCCATTAAATAATCTGATGTCACATGATCTCAGTGCTGGTCTCACCTCGTCTGTAGTCTCCGAGAGGCAGGAGCTCGACACTGCCGTTGCCCGAGAGACTGTGATTACGGGAGTAGTGGGACAGCCGACTCTCAGCCAGAGAATCTGCACGTTAGACAAGTGGATTTCATTTAATCTTCAACGTATAGAGGGTTTTAATTATTTCAGTTCTTTTAGCAGGCAGGGAAATGTACTATTTTGCTATAAGGTCTGCGTCGAGTGGAAAAAAAAAAACAAAAAAACATCACAGTTCTCCCTCACCTGTCTTCTTCTTTCTCAGGTGTTTCATAGTGACGTAAGCCAGCACCGCACCGGCCACCAGAGCTCCCAGAATGCCGAGCACGATGCCCACGACGTAGTGGTTGCTGACCAGAATGACCGTGCCCACGTCATGAACCTGACCGTTGACTGTAATCTTAACACAGGAAAAATAATAATAATTTAAAAATGACCAAAACTATCAGACTACCTTAAAAAGTCTGTACGTTCGATCGTCACGCTCAATCGACAGCCGGAGGAGGTTGTGATCTCCAGTGTAACCATCTCAGAGATTACCTCACCTTCACGGGTAAGCCCTCGTTAGGATTGGTGAGGTTCTTGGGGATGCGGCAGGTGATCTCGTTATCCAGAACCTTCGCTCCGCAGTCGACTCCTCCGACGGTCATGGTAATCTTCATGCAGGAGTTCACCAGGTTCAGCTTCTGGTGCTGTCGCGCACACAGAGTACATCAGAAAAGAGATAACAATTCGACTAGTTTAAAAACACACTCGGGAATTCTACATATAGATACCGTACGTTTCAAACAATATACTGTACATTTTTTTTTGTTCCCAACCATCAGGTCGCTGGTTAAGCGAAAACAAACAAAATGGCGGTGGAAAACAAACAGGTAGAGATAGCGCGAGAGTACTTTATTGATCCCTAAGGGGGAATCTAATAGAAATTTGTAAATAATTTTTTATTAACGTGCAAATATGAGGAGATTTCTGACATGTTGGGACGACATATTCCCACTATTTCAAAGAAGTAAAATTGTTTACTTTTGACTCTGCAGGGTGACGTTTAATGCGTACTACAGACAGTTTAATGCATATTGCACTTTTCCAGGATTACGCTCATTTCCTGGACATTTCCACGAGCGCATTTCCCACTTTCCAGGTCTTTTCCATGACTGGAAAAGTAGCCTATAAACGCCCAGGCTTTCCACATACATTAACAGCTTAGATGTTTTTTGCGCTTACTGATACTATCTCACACGAGTCAATGGTCAAAGGGAGGGTAAACCGTGATGGTGAGCCACACACACACACACACACACACACACACACACACACACACACTCATGCTTTACCCCACTCACATGTAAGGAAACTTCATCAAAGCCAGGGTAGAGTGTGAGAACGTGTCCCTCTGTCTCAAAGGGAATGGGCCTGCCATAGGGGTGATAGGAGAAGTCTTGCTTCCACAGACCCACAGCTCCATCCATGTCAAAGGAGAGCTCTCCTTCTTCCGTCTCATCTCTGGGGAAGACCGGGGTCACACACTCCATATGGGTGGGCTTGGCTCTTCCCCGGCACTCCTGAGCAAAAAAAAAAGCATTAGGTAGAGAGGTAAAGCTTATGTCCTGAAGGGCAAGTAAACCTGTAGTTGGTCCTGAACAACAGCCTATTTATTGGGTACATGATATAAGGTTAGGACGAAGGTTATAACTCTCAACGCATAAAGCCTAACCCTAGATAATTAGCAAAAACCCTAACCCCCCCCCAAAAAAAACGAACTGTAAGGTCGGGTCTTACGGTGGAAACTGGTTTCAGGTGGCTCTCTTTGGGTTTGAAGTGGATGACGGTCCTGTAGACGGAGTCCAGATTTTTCCCTTCGATAGTGATCCGCGAGCCGCTACAGATGGAAGACAGACCGAGAAATGAAAATGAGCGGAAATGAAGCGCCTTAATAATTAAAAAGGGAATCAAATCGAAAAAAAAACAGATTTGAGAAAGGCGAAACACGAAAGTGAGAACACGAAAGCGGCGTACTTGTCGAAGCTGCAGTCGGGCTGGACGGAGAGGATCTCGGGCGTCTCCTTGTAGCGGAACACTCTGGTGGTGGCGATGTGAAACTTATCGATATAGACCTGCAGCACCACGTCCTTCACCTCGCTGACGCGCTGAGAAAGACACACGATGGACGACAGGCTCTCCTGGACTATAAACTCGCTGCAGGACACAACACAGTGTTCACTCGTTCGCTCGTGAACGTTAACTTCACGCACGAACGCACACACACATACCCTTTGATAGGACAAACTTTGCCGTCCAGAGTGACCTTCCTGGTCTTCCCTGAGAGTAAGAAAGGTCCGGTGATGTTGATCAAGGTGCCTCCGTTCATCGGACCGTAATCCGGCTGCACCTCGTCGATGTTGGGAAGCTGAGAGGCACAGACACAGGACACAGCGCGGTTACGTGCAGGGCTATCAAATCCACTTCGAACTAAATCCGGTCAAACTTTACTATTCAAACGCGTATTTTATGCCACGAGAGCGTTCAAGAGCGCAGAACCGGCTGTGCTGTCTGAGTGGGAGGGACATTTCTGCCTCCCCTGTCAATCACAGTGTGAGCTCATGTATGCGGAAGAGGGCAGATAGCACTTTCCTCTGAGTGCATTACACTGCCCCACTGTCAAATAGCAAGAGCAACAGTGTGCTGGATTCTCCTGTCTTGGAGGAAACACTCCTGATTGGCTAGTGGTGGGAATTGGCAAATGGAGGAAAAAAATCATTTACAGCAGACAAAGTATAATTAATACACCTCACAGGGAGGAAAAACATCATGAGGAGACAAGATTATAATTGTATGATCATCTTGCGCAGGGTAGTGTTTTCTTCTGATATTATACACAGCCCAGGATGCATCATCAACCATATTCATGCTCCAACACAGTTAGATCCAGTAGGGTCACGCTTAGACGTATCCTAACCATTTTAATGGCATTGTAGGATCTACGTAGTGTAATATCTGCCCAATTTACCCAGCCACCATACAACAGTGACTCCAATAATTATACTACGTGACAAAATAAACATTCGATGGACGATATACGTAAATAAAGTGAAACGACTGCGCTTATTCAGACCCCTTTGCTTACATTACGCAACCATTTGTCAAAAAAAAAAAAAAAAAAAGTGTAGGAAATGTTTCTGAAATGTTTTGAAAGACCGAAACCGATTTCCTTCTTTCTTTTTTTTTTATACGTAGATCAAATAAATTACCACAAATGTGAATCCAGGCATTTCGTCGATTCCGTTGATGAAGTAAGGGTCTTCCTTGCGGTCCTCGCGAACGCTCACGGTGACGTTAGTCGGCTTGAACGGAGGCTCCGTTAGTCCAGGACGGATCTTACACGTCAGCCTACGGACATACACAGACTGGATTAAAGTACACACTGAAATCCTAAATATAACTGAGTTACTATGAACTCCACACTGTATACTAATACATTATCTAAGGGGTAAAACAGTTGCAAGAATATCGTAGCCATACCGTATATATATACTGCAACGGAACTATTTTTACTGTCATTTTTAGATTGGACGAATAAACAAATAAACACATGCGTGTGTGCGTGCTGGCGGTGGTGCTCACACTGTGCTGTTGCTTTTTTGAGGTTGCACCAAGCAGCTGGTTTCTCCGAGCTTCACTAGGTGAGTCTTGGTGGTGATGTCAGGTTTGTGGGGCGACTGGAACTCGAAACCACACAGCGACACCTCTGTCTGACCATTAGGGGGCGCCATCTTTGGGAAGAACTGCGCGGGAAACGCAGAGCGCGCATGGTTCGGTGACGATTAGGTTGCACGGAGATTATAAAGTAGACAGGTAATCGGATGATTGTTATTCGTAGCTGGTGAGGATTAAACGCTGCAACGTGTGTAATCTCATTACTCATTTATGTCTGATTAGTTTCCGTAACATTAATGCTTATTAAACGTTATTCCACCAACACAGACAGCTAAGTCACAGCTGGAAAAAAGATAAGATAAGATAAGTCACTTAGCAATAAAAGTAAGGAAATAGGCAGTGACTCTGTTTGCTGCAGAAACTGGAGGTGCTGGTGTATTGTAAACAGTAGTCACACCCAGCAGTGTGTGTGTGTGTAGACTCTGTAGCTCACGTCGGTGATAACAGGTGGGCAGGACTCTTTGACCCAGTGCTCTGAACACTCAGACTGCCAGGTGCAGCGTCCCGAACACCAGCCACAAGCCATAAACCTCGGCGCGCTCAGACACTCAGCACAGGTGAGGAAGTGGAGACACCCTGGACCTCTCTGAGGCACCTGGATCATCTGCATGGAAATGTGTCAAAGCTCATTTATACGCAGCATAAAAATAATCCATTTGAAATAACTGTGTGAATTGACCCGTATCTGTATTCCGAAGGATAACGTCTGCGTTTCACGTTAGTTTCACCATCTGGAGCTTCCTCGCTCCTGGACGTTGGGCAAACATGAAACGTTGCACAACTGTACCTCGGTCATAAACTCACGGGCCGTTTAAGAACGAAAAATCTCCGATACACGGTTATGAGTAAATGGTTAAATCTTAAACTGTATCAATCTTATTAAAAGATTTATATTTTTTTTTAAATCAGTGACGTCTATGCTGCCTTAAACAACAACACGAGTCTTAAGGATAAAGTTATACATTAACCCGAGACAGGTGTGTCACGCTTAGAGAATTTTCCCTCTGATTATCGAACGATAAAGCTCTAAACAAGCGCGCTACCTCAGGCTGTGTTTCATCGACTCAAACACAAAGAACCTTTCAAATCCAACCAGCCAACCGAACACTCCGTATTTCTCTTCGTATCTATTCGTGGTACATCATGTCAGCTGTCGTCTCGGGTGTTTTCCAGCGCTGAATCATGCATAAGATATTAACCCTGATTTCCGCAATAATTAGTCACGTCAGCATTCATAAAAGTAAGTATATACAGTGCGAGCGAGATAATAACATACGGAGAGTTTGAGCAGTTAGCCGTTGCTTATAAACACGAGACTCAGGAGTACTTATGGTGTAAGGACTATGTTAATAGCTGTATCCGAGCTCGTACCTTGTTCCCCACTACAAAGAGGAGCTGGTCTGGAGGAAGCACGGCGGCGGTGGACGACACCCTCTGGTTCGGCGCTAGGGAATAGTTGGCAAAGATGGTGGGACTGGATCTCCGCAAGACGTACTACGGCACCAGCAGAATGGACATCGCACATGAAACACAACACACACGACGCACCAGTCAAAACTTCTACTGACTACGTTTTCTCACAACTGGATATATTTCATGCGAAGTAATAATATGAGCTTTGTTTTAATCCAATTGGTAATTTAGCGTATATAATTTCCTTTTACGGTCAAGAATGTCAAACTTGATGCTTCTCTTAATAAACATTAACAAACAAATTCTGTGGTCGTGAACACAAGGAATAAAGTTTTTATGTGTATTTTCATCCTGATGATTAGGAAGAGTTCTAAAACAGTACTGCCTAGCCTAGGGGGCTTTTGTTGTTTTGTTTTTCATTTCAGAAACGCCCATTTCTTTTTTTTCCTGCTGTATTCCCTTTTTCTTTGTTAGAACGGCGTGTGGTTGCGTCACGTGTGCTGTACCTGCAGCAGCCTGCCGTCGGCCGTGCCGATGTGAGCGAGGGTTTGGTTGTCGATGGTGGTGACGAGCAGAGAGGTGAGCAACGTGTCTCTCATCTGCCTGTTGAACAGATCCACTCTGTAACACGGCTGGGCCACCAGAGTGGGCTGATCTCTGCAGCTCACATTATTCTCCATGCTCTGCTCTCACACACACACACACACACACACACACACACACACACACACACACACTGGTCAATCAGACATTTTATTTTAAATATATATACACCTCCTATTTTGCATATAGAAGACTGAGTAAAGTATGAGTGCAGCATGTTCCAGTTGCACCTTTTCTGCTCGCTGATAAATCGACTTTTCTATCTAATAAGACTCAAATTCCTGCAGGTGAAAAGGATAGAAAGAAAGAAAGAAAAAAAGAGAAGAACCCTCTGTAGTTACACACAGGTCAGCTCTGTGGAAAATCACAGCAATTTCCTCCAGCATCTCGTTTTGAAATCATATCTGGCAAGGATCTACGACTATAATCGCGGCCAAGGAAAACATGCCCACGCGAGTCATCGGCAAGTCCGGTTCATTTGACACGAAGGCTTCAGAGCTGAACCTGTGACGCACGTGATGGTCTGAGTGCTCGCTGAAACGCTTCCGAGCACTTGCAGAGGATGAGAAACAGAAAGGAAGACGTAATGGGGGATTTTCTGTAAATCAGAGGTTCCTGACTCTGAACAACCCACGCAACCGACCAGGAAAGCTCTCGCAGCCCACACCCGTCTGGAGCTGAAGTTTGGAGGGGGAAAAAGCAATTATATAAACACTACCGGTCAAAAGTTTATAGACACTCGACTGAAATGTTTCTCATGATCTTAAAAAATATATACGAAAAATATATTCGTTTAAACGGACGACTCGGAGCGGAATATTCCGGAAAGCAGGCGATAAGAGTCCAGCGTAGGTGGGGACTCCTTTAATACTGTTTAAAAATCATCTCAGGGAAATTTCTCAAGAAATCGATTGAGAAAACGCCAAGAATACATTTCTGGAAATTCCAGGCGGAAAGCGTGTCTAATTGAAGGTGCTAAAATACTAAATTATTTAGATTTATTTCGGATTTTTTTATTTATTTATCACAACATAATTCCCATAGTTCCATTTGTGTTACTCCAGAGTTCTGATGACTTTATTATTATTCTAAAATGTGGTAAATAAATAAATAAATAAATAAATAAATAAATAATGAGTGTGTCTAAACTTTTGACGGGCAGTGTGTATATACGCTTTTCAGACTTTTTCTGACTGGACAGACCACTTCTGTTTCCAGGACCAGCTCTTTGCACGCTAAGGGATGGTTTTACATCTATATTAGGATGACTCAGATGAGGCAATGCTCTCTTGTCACTTCCTGCTCTGTACTGAAGAGACTTAGGATCAAAAGCTTTCGTCATTAAAAGGATTTCATCCTGACCGAGTTAACTGGCTCTTTTCTATACAAAATTACCCTGGACTAGATAATTAATGTTAAAAATTCTCCAACTGACACGATTATTGAACTCAAACAGTGATGGCTGGTGGTGAAATTTCACAGGAGTCTAAGAATCGAATAACTATCGATAGCTCGATGAGGAAACTATTCGTGTTGCACAATGCGTTTTATCACAAGGTCTTGTCAATGGAGTAATAGGAAATGGGGGAAAAAATACCACACACACATACACACGCACACACATTTAAAGACATATGATTCCTAGCTTCTTCGGTGCTTTAAGTCCTTTACGCTCGACCGGGATCATTCCGTCCAAATTTCCTCCAAATACCAAACAACAGAAAAGTCTGTAACCCGCTCCTTCAGACCGAGAAACATTAAACAGTTCTGCTTTGTGTACTTTTGTGTATTTTGTACTTTGTTTAGACAACGAGTGTTTAGTCTATCTACTGTTCTACTTTCTCCTCCAAATGGATTTGGGGCTAAAGAAAAAAGAAAAAAAAAGGACGACAGAGTGAATAATTCGCCTCGTTTGCGACTGTGTTTCACGCGTGCCTTCTCAGTCACTGCTGACGTTACCGTGTTAAGTGAGGGTGTAAATAATATCAGCCCAAATGGAGATCAATGGGAGGGGGGGTGTTAGGGGGGTGTCACTGCTGAGTGATCACCTGACCCGGCGATCATCGATAGGAAAGAGACGGGCCGCAGCCTCGCCTAATTTTTCTTACAACCGTGTGCGGCGCCGTTGCGCTCGGTTCCACGTAAGTCCAGCATGATGACGGTGAGCGTGCTTGAACGCCACCTCGTATCTCGGATCTTTTTATGAGTCCCCGTGCCGTTTTGTGAGCTGTGGCACTAAGAACCCTCTGATGCTTGTGATGCGAGTAAAACTTCTCGACACACTTCCTCCTGTACATCAAAGAGATTTCCTTCACTTTTCACCGAGCTCAAAACACATGCTTCGGGTATCAAACGACGCTGCGCCGTTTGTCTGATCTAATATACGTCGAGCGTCGAATCAAACCCTAGCCCTACTCCTCGGTTTTACTAGCGACGCACTCTCTGTAATCCTGTAAAACCGACAAACGTCGAGTGTCCGTACAGCGTGTAAACACATCTGCCTACGGCCAAGTGAAGCCGCATTACGACTCGTTACCCGATCGGCACGTTGGCCAGCTGTTGCAGGAGCGGCGCGCACTTCGGTTCAGCAGCAGATGTGAAAGACAGAAGTGCTGCTCGTCGTGCTGATTGAACACGCACTTTTAAATCAAAATCAGTGAGTTGGACTTTTCAAGTTAACGTACATGCTGATCCATGGTGTTAGAGACCCACGTTTAAACGTGTCGGGTGCTGGCCTTTTGTGTGATCGAGTATAGAGACCTACAAATACGATGAAGATGGAAGACTTGGAGCATGTTATGAAATCGCGATCGCAGTGACGTCTGTTGGCAAACGAGACATTGAAGCCGTACTCATGCTCGACGCACGTGAATCCGAGAGGGTTTTGGCTGAAAGCGGGTCGTGATGATATCGTGTGACATGTCTCGGCCCGAATCCACGGGAAATCTGCCGTCATTCTGAAAAATTGCACACGCCTCCGAATATCGCGGCTTTCCCTAGACTGTGCGTTCAATTCTGCTATCGCTAGCTCAGATAAACCGTCATCGCATCACGTCGACATTTACACTCTATACAGACTTTAAAGGAGCAAGCTGTCGAGTCAGTTCGAACAGAATGACGATTTCTACCAAGAAAGAAGCTAAACAATTAACATCATGTGCTCCAAGTCTTAGCTGGTTGCTTGCTTAGCCTTCGGTTGTCATCTATCATTCCTTCGTTATTAAATGATCTCCACCACTTTCCATAGCCCTGCTTCCCATTTCTTGTAGTTTTCACTTTTTTGTTTTGTCTTCCAGACAGGTGGAGACAATTCAACATAAAGTCCCACTTTGACATTTTCATGGACTTACTGTTGGCCTCTCTGTCTGTTGGCCTCTCTGACTTGTTCATTAGGGATCTAAACCGGTAATCGGATGCCTCGCATGGCTGCGTTGTGACAACGTCTATTGTGGAAAAACACTGCACCAATAAAAATTTCATTCAGTGAGCTTAATCTGTCCCCGTGCTTTATGCTCTTGCCTTAAGCACACACCGGCCGGCCAGAGAAGGAATTTACTGTCTGCTCCTGACTCACTTCTCCCTCCCACCTCGGTCATGGATTTCAATCTTCACATGCCAAACAACACAAACTCAAATCTCAAAGCAGATGGAATGCTTCAGCCCGCACATGTCAAAGCAAAATCGTAGCAACCGTCCCTTCGTGCTCTCCTTCACACGAGGTAACGGCAGTGTATAAAACTTCCTTTCCGGAAAACTCATGCTATCCATCTACGAGTCTGTCATTACTCATGACTCCCACTGCATTCCACTGGGAAGCACGGAGAGAGAGGGAGCGAGAGAGAAGGAGAGAGAGAGAGGGAGAGAGAGAGAGAGAAGGAGAGAGAGAGAAGGAGAGAGAGAGAGCGAGAGAGAAGGAGAGAGAGAGAGGGAGAGAGAGAGAGAAGGAGAGAGAGAGCGAGAGAAGGAGAGACAGAGAAAGAGAAAGAGAGAAGGAGAGAAAGAGAGAGAGGAGAGAGAGAACGAGAGAGAGAGGAGAGAGAAGGAGAGAAAGTGAGAGAGAAGGAGAGAGATACAAGGAGAGAGGAAAGAGAGAGAACGAGAGATGAGAGAGATACAAGGAGAGAAAGTGAGAGTGAGAAGGAGAGAGGAGAGAGATACAAGGAGAGAGAGAGAAGGAGAGGAGAGAGAGGAGAGAGAAAGAAGGAGAAAGTGAGAGATAGAAGGAGAGATACAAGGAGAGAGAGAGAAGGAAAGGAGAGAGAAGGAGAGAGGAGAGAGAGAGAAGGAGAGAGAGAGAGCGAGAGAGAAGGAGAGAGAAAGAGGGAGAGAGAGAGAAGGAGAGAGAGAGAGAGAGGGAGTGAGAGAGAAGGAGAGAGAGAGAGGGAGAGAGAGAGAAGGAGAGAGAGAGCGAGAGAAGGAGAGACAGAGAAAGAGAAAGAGAGAAGGAGAGAAAGAGAGAGAGGAGAGAGAGAACGAGAGAGAGAGGAGAGAGAAGGAGAGAAAGTGAGAGAGAAGGAGAGAGGAGAGAGATACAAGGAGAGAGGAAAGAGAGAGAACGAGAGATGAGAGAGATACAAGGAGAGAAAGTGAGAGTGAGAAGGAGAGAGGAGAGAGATACAAGGAGAGAGAGAGAAGGAGAGGAGAGAGAGGAGAGAGAAAGAAGGAGAAAGTGAGAGATAGAAGGAGAGATACAAGGAGAGAGAGAGAAGGAAAGGAGAGAGAAGGAGAGAGGAGAGAGAGAGAAGGAGAGAGATACAAGAAGAGAGGAGAGAGAGAAAAGGAGAGAGAGAGAGAGAGAAAGAGAGAAAAGGAGAGAGAGGAGAGAGAGAGAGAGAAAAGGAGAGAGGAGAGAGATTTTTCAATGGCAGTAAAGTTCTCTTGTCTGTTTTTGTCATATGTTGTTTTTTATATATATACTGAAAGAGCTCATTATTACCTTCTCATGAACTTAAAAACAAAACTTTAAGGACATTTTGTGCTTTGAAGAATTTGAAGAATTTACACAACAGTCACGAGGATGCTGCAATCAGTGTATTTTATGACTTTCTGACAGGGAAAAAGAGACTGCAAGGCAAAACACATCCATATTCAGCCACTGTATTAAATTCCTAACGCTTCCCTCGGGGTTTTCTCGTGAGCCTGTTTAAACCACGTGTCCTGACTGTCGGATACGTTGCACTGACCTCGTGTGGGCAGCTTTCGCAGGTCTGGAAGTGGCACAGACCACGGGAGAGCTGCTCAGGTCCGGATTTGCAGCAGACCTCCACTCCTTGATCGATGAACTTGTTCACCCAGTCCATGGGGAACGCGCAAAGGGCCGAGTCACGCTCGACGACACCCAAATCGTCCGTGACGGCAAAAACTCCGTACAGAATGTCGTCGTTTTCCTCTGCGCCAAGCTCGTCAGCTAGCTCACGCCCGGCCCTGCCAAAGTGCGCCGCCTGCACCACGTTGTACACGATGTCCTTGAAGGCCTCGCTGGCGCCGGAACCGGCCACGTTCCTGCGTCTGCGCTTGGGTTCGAAGCGGCACTCGAGCACGACCTCTCGGTAGCGGCGCATTTCCCATTCGTTGCGCGGCAGACGTCCGAGTCGCGTCTGATACGGAGACGTGCCCTGCGGCTCCGCCTTCTCCCTCTGCACCGACAGGAAGTAGACAAAGTCATTAGTGTAGAAGCTGTAAACGTACTCAATGGGGTACACCCGCCTCAGCTCGGGCAGCACCGTCAGGCCCTGCACGTCGGTGTGGAAACCATTCTCGGTGGCTAAAGGACGCCGCACCGAGACGGACTTCCGGCCGTACCGCTGCGTCACACTGTCGTTAACCGTTGCAGCCACGTAAAAATACACCGTCTGTCCCTCCTCCACCATGCTGACCTTGGTGCCCAACGGGCTGGCGATGCAGTCCGGGCAGAAAGCGGCGGAATTGGCTTCTTTGCGGAAAAGGCACTTGGAGGGCGCCGGCGCCCGTCCGTTTTCGTTGAGCTGGTGGAAGTAACACACTCCATACTGAGAGCTGCCACACGAGTACAGGTACATGAGGAAGGTGTCGAGCAGCAGCACCTCGCTGTCCGTATCCTCCTCGAACGGGTCGCTCTCGATGTCGCACAGCCGACACAGCCGGCACTCCTTGCTGCCCACGGGTCCGGTGCGCAGCTCCCAGAGCTTACCCAGAGTGCTGTTCACTGCCTCGATGAGGTTCCGTGACCCCACGTAGACCTCGTGGTAAACAGGGTTCACGGCGATGTTCTGGATGGGGTTGGAGGTCTGAAAAGAGCGCATGGGGTAGTTCACGGAGAAGTTGACGGACTCGATGGACACGGAGGGGCAGGTGTCCGACGCCACCCACGTCGCAAGGGCCTGAATCCAGATACATGGCACCAGAACAGTGGTCCAGTGGACCATGTCGAACCAGGGAATGCAGATATCCTCTGGTTACCTCCAGCTTTCGAAAGGAGACATGCTGAGGATGGGCATGGGATCTCTGAATAAAACAAAAACGGCATAAATTGACGTTAGGGGTTACATCTTATACCATCACTCTGATCATATATATGTGTGTGTGTGTTTTCTTCAGGATGATTGTAATTAAATAATCTGTATCTATAAACAAGAGATGAATCAGATCCATGATGTGCTCTCTTCTGACACTCGTACACAATAAAAAATAATTGCGAAACCGTACACAGAGATGACTCAGTTTTACATTTTTGATCAGTCACGGTTGACTGAGCGACACGAAACAGGCCTTTCTGGAAGCACAGCGGCATGAAGCGGAGCGACGGAAGAGGAACGTTTGCTTTGAGTCAGATGCGGAAGAAACGATTTTACACAACCTCCTATGGAAATCAAAAGTAAATTTGGCTATTCTGATTTTTTTTTTCTTCAGGATGCACAGAAGCATGAAGTATTCTGTGGCCTGTCCTCCATAAGATGCAGGCCGAAGCTGTCGCTCATTAACAGAGGTGATCGCGGTGTGACCGTCGGGCCCCTCTACTTTACATTCCTGTCACAAACGCTACGTGCTTCCCGGGAGAAAACGCGAGCACGGCCTGATGCTCAAGCAATGCCCGTCTGTTAAAGTAACGAGTGAACTAATGACTGTTTAAAGACGTGCTGGAGAATTTCCACCGCTGCATTAAATACACAAACGGACTAAATACACAATTAGCTGCATGTACCTCGTATTAACATTGGTGCATTTTAACATTCGGAGATTTCTCAAGCTCAAACAGTTTCATAAGCATAAAACTTAGCCTACAAAAATAGCCTATACGTTCTACTCTATCCGTGTCTCTCCTGTATTCTCGATTCTATAATGTACACAAGTGTTAACTGCTGGTGAAACATGAGTTCACATATTAATGACACTTTCTGACCAGTGTTATGCTCCAGGTGAATCAATCCGAGCGTTTTAATTGCATTTCCGATGATTGATTACAGTCTGTCCTGTTTGCTTTTCCGAGTGAACATACTTATAAACTTATAAAGCACTTACAGAGCACAGGACACTCAGGAACGCCGCAGTTCCTCTTCAGGCCAAAGGCGTTAAACATTGCACATAAACTGCTCTGCGCTGCTCTCGACCGCGTCTTTGGACGTATTTGGACATTTCGTAAGCTTTACTGTAGCCACTACACAGGGCAAATAGTAACCTAAATAAATGATAACCTGTTAATGAGTGCCTTTTTATTCTCCGCAGGCTGAGTGGCTTTACACACACATTCCCTGATAAGGAGGGAGAAACAGGCGCAGTTTGCTCTTACACTCATTAAGAGATCTCTTACGTTCCTCTGAAGTACACCCGAAATTTAGTATCCGAGCCGCGTCCGTGTGTTGATCCCTGAGCTGGGCAATGACAGGAACAGTAGCGCTGCACTTTGCATTCGTATCGCGGAAATATCATCACGGAAAAAGCTGGAATGTTTTATCACTTTCTTTAGCAAAGAGAATTATGCGGAGGCGATTTAAGGAGTTCAGTCCGATTTCACTCTTTTTCTTTCCTGTCACAGATATTTATTGTTTTACTCCAACCAGGATCCATGTACAAATCTGAATGAGATAGATAGATAGATAGATAGATAGATAGATAGATAGATAGATAGAAAGATAGAGACAGACAGTCAAACAGACAGATTGATTGACAAACAGATTGATAGACAGATAGACAGACAGATACATAGACAGACAGACAGACTGATAGATTGATAGACAGATACATAGACAGACAGATACACAGACATACAGACAAACAGATAGACAGACAGATACATAGACAGACAGATAAATAGACAGACAGACAGATAGACAGAGGGATACATAGACAGACAGACAGATAGACAGACAGACAGATACATAGACAAACAGATAGACAGAGACATAGACAAACAGATATATAAACAGACAGACAGCTGAGCACCCAAAATGAATCCCATTTGAATTAACTGAATAATTGGAACTTAATTGGCATGTAATTAATTCATTATTATTATTATTATTATTATTATTATTATTATTATTATTATTATTAACTCCAATCCTCTTTTTATCCATCACCCAACATCAACGGGTGAATATCATGGCATCTGTACAGCGCAGCTCATTATATACAGTTTAAACCCATTAATACAGAGTAGTTACCGCTCACAGCAGTGTACTTCAGAGTCAGATAACCCCTTAAAGCTGTAATAAAGTCCATAAAACAATCCACATCCTTATCATTCCTAATAAATATTTAACCTCCCCAAAATACTACTGAGCCAATCAGCACGCGCCTTGGTGCGTTTAATCACCTTTTATTGGCTCCCAGCTGCTGATCAGGATTAACCAATCAGGATCGGCCATTTTTCTGTTATTAAAAAAAATAAATAAAATAAACTGCTGTGTTAATGAGTAGTACATGCGAACTTGTATTTAGGTGACTGAGGACATCCTGTGCTCCAGATCCAATTTACTTGGCGCAGATCTGATGAAAAATGTTAGCACGTTAGCTGCTAAAAGAATGCTTGCTTGTCTCGTATAACGATGTGATTTAAAGTGATTTGTTAATTTAGACGACCGGTTACTTAGTTTGCTCACGAAAAAAATGATAGTTGTGGATTCGTTTTTTTTTTTTTTAATAGATTTTTTTTTTTTTTTAGCTGTTCTGTTTGCAAGGAGCGATCTACATAGTACTACGCATAGCTCATTTTTATTTGTTTATCCAGATGGATATACAAACTTATCTCCTTCCCAGATGTGGCAGAAGGACAGAAGATCACCACCAGTCAGGTGAGAAGAAGCAGAAAGCAACGACAAACCCTGCTTCTGAATGATTTCACTGCAGAATTTCATTTCACTACTCCTCGAATAAACCTTTCAGAACCCGGACCTTAATCAACAACCACAACATCGACAAATTACCCAGATACACCCCGAAAATGTCAAAGCATTAACCCTCTCGCGCGCAAAATATTCCAGCCAGGCCCCAGCGCTTAGAAAACACTAGACAATTTGAGCAAATCCCTTTACAGTAAATTAAAAAAAAAACTAAAACAGATGAAATGATCCGCAGTACACACACACAGTACTTACATTAATGTCTGTTACATAAGGTGATTTTTAAATGAAGAAATAAGTAAATAAATAAATAAATACTCCCCAAAGTCACCAGAATTGAATGCTACTCCTCTGAAGTTTTTGAGGGGTCTGTGCCCCAGTACTGACCAAAGTCTAGAAACTTCCCTGAGCAACAGGAACACTTCGAACAGGTCATAAACACACAGCTCACTGAAACACTTAGACCTGTAATGAAGGTGGGTTTGGAAATTAGTTTGGTGAGAAGATGTGGAACTTCTTGTTAAACTCTTCCTTTTGGGCTTTAAGACAAGTACAATGTTGTAATGCTCGTTTTAACACTCTTGAGGCGAGTCTGTTCATTGAAAAGTTCCAGCTCTGACTCTTACCTGTGTGAGGTAAACTGGCCTGAACAGGAGAGAACTTTCCTTAACTTCACTACATTAAAAAAAAAAAAACAAATAAATAAAAGAAACTAAATAAAAACAGACACACACACAAAAAAAACCGACAAACGAACGGTGAACTTTTCCTCCGCGTTTAAAAGTAAATATAAAAAAGTCGTTAGCTAAAAGGCTAACTTTCCTCAGAGAACTCGGAGCTCATAACGGTTCCGCTCGGAACGCAGGCGGCACGAGAGCGCGACAGGAGCGAGCGCGCGCTGCACCCCACCACATCTCTCTGCACGCGTGAGGACCTGGGGGGGCGGGGGCAGGGAGAGACTGAAGGCGTCGCGTGAGCTCGAGTGCAACTGCAGGCTCACGGCGCCGCCTCGCGCCCGGTCACGTGCTTTTTTCTTCTCTCCTCCTCTGGTTTGCTTGTTTGACAAAAACAACAAATCAATCAATAATGAAAAAGTCAAATACAATTATTTAATGATTGTGCTGACGTCACTGTGAGCTCGCGACGCCGCCTCGCGGCCGGTCACGTGCTTCTTCTTTCCCCCCCAATTTTAGATTTTGCTTTAATTTCTGAAACAATTTAGTGAGATCCACACAAACACAGAAGAAAGCAGGAAATACTTTTTCACAGCACTGTATATTTATATATGTTTATTTCAAGGCCACACAAAAACCTGTGAAAAGCAGGTTATAGTAATATTATACTGTATATAAGCACTCTTAGATTGCAGTTATTACTGTCCAGGCTGTCCTCTTTTCTACAGTAACGTCAGGCACGGTCGAGGAACCTGTCGAGGAACCTGTTGCACGTATTCAGACGTTAAGAGGTTAAAGCACAACAGCTCTTCACAAAAGTCCGACTTATACTTTTCCAACCCATTACAACAATTACCGTCGATATTAATGAAGTAAAATCACGTGCTCTATGTAAGCTGTCCCTCATACACAGAGTCCTGGAAACACAGTGATTGATACAAAAACTAAATCAAAATGTATATTTAAATAAGACTTTATTGATTTGGTTAATTTATACACATGACAACATTACAGAGCTGCAAAGTCCGAGTTCCACCTAGCTGTACGGGTTTAAAGCGTCGTATTGCACCGCTACACGACAAAACTTCTGCTGTCTACTGCACGAGGAAATCTCATGAAGGAATGCTCTGCACGTCGTATTAAACACAGCAGACAGGAAATAACAGAAAAATGCAACACATTTGTAAGTCTCTTGGTCAGCACTCCCAGTTTAACCCATGTGTGTGCACGTGTGTGTGTGTGTGCATGATACAGAGACTGGAGGTCACTTCCTGTAATAAGATGAAATGCATGACGGCTACCTGAGTACGCGCAATACATCGACTGCTAGCCGTTATCGCAATACTGATATATCGTAGACGGTAGCGGATGACTTAATGCTTGCTGTGATCGGGTACACGAGGAAATAAACTTATTTTACGGAAGCTCGACTGCAAATAAATGCCAACACCACCTGTTAACGTTTTATCGTTATTGGCAGACAAACACACGAAAATAAAAAATCATCATCATCATCATCATCGAAATGGTGCATAGATTTGCTCAAACCGAATTTTAAGCAGGTTTATTGCAGAACGTTTACGCAACTCTACTTCAACCTAATTTTTTATTTTTTTTTTAAATCTCTGCAGGCTTCTAATCACGTTTCGTTTAAATTAAGGACGAATAAAATAAATATTAACAGGAATGTTATCTAAGGACGGTTTAGCGTTAAGGTCTTAGCTAGTCCATTAAAGGACGCCCTTTTTTTATGCGCTCGGATTCTTTAAAATCGCTTAAAATCTTTAAATGACTGCGTTAATTACGTTACACAGCTTATGCTAATCCGGCTGGTTCGAATCGTATTTTTATAATCGCACGTGTATCGACATCGGATATTCACCCGTCAAAATATCGGTTAAGGTCCGGAATTCCGCTGACAGCAAGTTATTTTAAGATTTTAATCATGTCCGGGAAATTAAACTGAATAACATTAACATAAAAAAAAAAACATCATATCACCTAACATTTTCATGCTAGCATACAGATTAGCGCTCGTCAGTGTTTGCTGGTCATTAAACCATAATCAAAGGATCCTAATATTACAAGTTTGTGAGGGAATGTTCATTTAAAGGGGCAGGAAGGTTGTTTTTTTTTTTTTTTAAAGAGCCTGAGCCCCTTGTTCTGGCTGAGGAGGGGCGGAGTTAATTTCCAGCCCAGAAATTTTTTTTTAAAAAAAGTAAAAACATAAACTCAACCCTGAAACAAAGAAACTAGCCAGTTCAGTTGCAGGACAATATCGTAAACGACAGATTTTCCGAAGTATCTTTATAAGCGTGAGTGTATTAGAGGTCTAGGAACACGTTTCAACATTACGACACGCACCTTTAATACGAGCAACTCAAATATTTTAACGCACGCTTACAGCAACTTTACTTAGGTTAACAGTCAGTGTGTTTACATGGACAACAATAATCCACTCTTAACCCGATTAAGACCATACTTTGATTAAGAAACTAGCATGTAAACAGCAATTTTTAATGACCTTAATCTGATTAAAGTCATACTTGAATTAAACACAAATGGAATTAAGACGTGTGGAGTATTCCTGCTTTAGTCGCATTATCGACGTGTATTACAGACATGTAAACACCTTAATCACATTATTAACGTCGTGTGAGAGTTTTCACTGCATTTTCTGGCAGGACACGATCACACACGGCAGTGCTCAACATTTTACGGCGAACAAGAGAGTACGGCTGCGTCCCAAACCGCGTACTTGCCTACTATAGGCCTGTAGTGGGGAAAAATACATGTATCTGGGCTACTATATAGATGATAAGTACGCGGTTTGAGACGCAGCCCACGGCTTCATGCAGTCGTCTATTAGCACGTACAGCATGACTAATAATTAACTGCACTTAAAGCGTTCGTAAAATTTTATTTATTTTATTTTTTTTTAAAAACACCCAAAACTGTATACGGTCCCATAACGAGGACCAACTGTATGTAGATACGTGAGATTCTGGAGGGACGTAATGACGTGTGCTGTTAATCTAATTATGTTCTATAAGATGTAAAACGGGAACATGACAGGAGTATTCTAAAAGCGACTCATGTAAACACCTTAATCACAATATTATCTTACTCAGAGTAGCGTCAGTAATTAGATTACTGCTGTCCATGTAAACGTCGTCAGTGACAGATCATCGTTCAAAGCAGCGCTGCACTGTGCATTAATATGCAGTATGTAAATGAGCTCTCCGAGCAAGCCTTAAACGTGGCATGGTCGTTCACGTCATCAAACAAGAATCATTTTAGAAAACTGCGATATGAAGAAGTCTTTTTCATCTATTACATCGATTTGCTGAGTGAAAAGGAGAGATCTCTCTGAAACATCGTCTCAACATGTCAGTGTAGGTCAGAACAGTGACGGGTCTTTCATATTAAAGAAAAGAAAAGGAAAAAAAAAGGCAAAAGGTGAGATATTGGGTTTAGTTTGATAAGAGCCCGAGGCAGTTAAAGGAGCAGCTTAATGAAAAGTCAGATTTATAACAACAATTTCCCCACTTCCCTGAAATACAGTCAGTCAGCCACGACTACACATCTAGATTAGATTCGCTTTAAACTAAGCTCAAGCTACATAATGCTTTTTTTAAATAAACAAAAGCACGTGTTTACAAATTACAACTTCGAATTATAAAATTGAACCGTTTTAGCATTTTAGAGGCGGAGCCTAGGGAGAGGAGAATAGGGTTTTGTGTGTGTGTGTGTGTGTGTGTGTGTGTGTGTTCCTAAAGCACATCAGTACATTAATAAAGAACTGGATGTGGTTTGAAGTGGATAAAAGGTTTATAAAAAAAAAATAATTACAATTTTTTTTTTTTAAAAACACCATATGATTCGTTAGCTAGATTAGCCTTAGTTTCAGTGCAAATTGATAGTGCAGTGCAGATTGGGCGATATATCAATAATATTGATATAATGATAAACAATTACGTGATACACTTTTCTGAGATATCATTGGTATGGTGATGCTTTTTTTTTGTTTTGTTTTTTTTGTCTTCCAAGGCGTTAAAGAAAAGTATCGGCAAACTAAGCTTTAGTGAAATTTACTGCTGTTTTGCAGTCAGTTTGTTAGCTAAATCATATATCGTGATACACGTCGTGTATCGTAGAAACATCCTCAAGTATCGTGATATGATATTTTTGTCATATCGCCCCGCCCTAGCTTGACGTCATTCTGCGCTCGGACGCTTTTCCCCTTCAATGCCAGGATCAATTCGGCGAAATAAACCTGCGACAAAACAAACCTGTAAACACACGTCTTTAGTCTCTTGACTAGCTAACGAGCTACACTAGTGCTACCGCTAGCATACAGCTCATATTCACTGCGAACTAAATGTATCTTCATGGCTCGATATCCTGGTTTAGCCAAGATACACTCTTAGAAAATCTAAGGGTTCTCAAATCGAAGAATCCTATGCAGATCCCATTCGGAAATCTTTCCACATAGAAATCCACCGGTGCAGCAAAAAGACTGTAGAAGTCACGAGTTCCACAAAGTTTTGAGCTTTCAAAAACAATTAAAAAAAAAACAAAAAAAAACAACAAAAAACTTGTGAGCCTGAAGGAACCTTGTTACGGTTCAAGAAGAATAAAGAAATGGCAGGACTTGCACTCTTAAAATAAACCTGCCAGAAAACGTCACTTAAAGTGTTGCTGAAAAGTTCTCTAGGGAACCGAAATGGTTCTTCTATGGCACTGCTCTAAAAAGCACCTTTATTTTTTAAAGTCTAGAACCTGTAACCAAACAAGAACCCTTGAGGAACCCTTTCCTTTCTTTCAATCTAAAGTGTAGCCCTATATTATGAGAGGTTTCAAAGTACTAAATATTACACACAGCTCCTTTAATGAATGGCATGTTAGTGTTTTGGGGGGTTTTTTTGCGGGGATTTTGTTGTTTTTTGAGGTACTGTGTAGACTACCTCCTGTTGTTGTGGGGGGGTTATTTTGTTTTTATTATTATTTATTTATTTACTTTAAATACGGTTACTGAGGTTTGGTGATAAAAATCCGAGCCTCGTACGGCTCACGTTACTCTGCTCAGCGAAGCTCACTCTGAACCGCTGAAGGATTTGAAATGGTTCTTGTGCGTCCCTCCCCCACGTACGATCCCGACAGCAGCTCCAGCACAGTGTCAGTGGTCTAGATGTGTCAGACATCCTGTCCTCCGGGTCAGGAATCGGATCTCAATACGTGAGCGAGTTGAGGATAAAGAGACGGTCCTCCTCCTTCCTGATCCACTTCAGCAGTTTGGTGACGGCCGACATGGCCAGAGCTTTCGTGGCCAGAGGACTGAAGCAGAGGTAGAGCTCGAAGCCGCTGGTGGACTGAGGAGGAGGACGGGGAGGGAGAAAAAAAAAACCATCTGCTAAACGTTTATCATAGTTTTCACCTCCAATTAAACTTTTCCACATTTTGTCGAAAATGAAATTTGGATTACATGTCATGAATCTACATGAAGCATGGTGGTGGTAGCATCGTGCCGAGGTAACGACCCTTGGCCTCCTGGTGGCTTCTTCTTTCCATTCAACGCTCACGGCATTGTTATTACAGGTCTGTAGCGCTTGTGTCAATTCATAACACAGAACTCCAATTAAGGTTCTAACACTACCAAAAAAAGAATTAAAAATTTGGAAAAGTTCAAGAGGTAAAAAGTAAATACGTATGCAAGCCACCAGGCACCAAAAAAAAAGTCTTGTTCTAATCAAATCTTGTGGGCGGAGCATCTGAGGCTGATTTATGATATTGTATTATGATTATAGTAAGAAAACACACCGAGCCTTTAATGCGACCCATGTTAACGTGAGGCGCATGTGTGTGTGCGTGTGAGGCGTGTGTTCTCACCCAGCCGAGCAGGTTCTCGGTGTTGGTGCAGCGGTAGATGGAGCGCAGGGGTCGTGTCGGGTGGTGCAGGCGACTGTGGAGGTACCGGTACAGCTCCATCAACCTCTCCTGTTCCTCTTCAGTGCGATACGGCACAGGCAGCTCCGGGCTAACGGCAAGAACACACACCACCAGCGGTGAGGTTTTTTTTTCCATATATAACACACACACACACACACACACACACACACACACACACAAAAAACAACAAGCATTTAATATCACTAAAACGCAGGTGTGAGCACAGGATATTGTGAGTGGGCGGAAATGTAAACGCTGCCCCCTGCTGATACCCCGTGTGGCGCTGCAGAGGTGCAGTGAGTTTTATTTATAACGTGCAATTCTCACACCCGATGTTTTGACACGCAAATATAACTGTTAGAAGAATAATCACAGTACCGTTCAGACCAAAACTAAAATAGCCGGCATGCAGCATCTTCCTCTGTACGGTTCCCTTCTAGGAATATAAATATAGCTTATAAATATAAAATCAATACTGGTGGAGTTTTTGACATACATAAGTAATGACACCTGGTTTTCTTCTGAATCTTTATTCTACTAATGAAAACAACTTTATTTTGAAAGGAATCTAAACAAGAGAATTACACTTAACATTTCATCTCATGTTAATTCTTACCATTTTTATTTCGCTAAATTATTCATTATTGTAGATGGTTTCACTAAGGTGCCATGAAATTATGTTTAAATCCTTTACAAGGTCTTGGACTCACAATGAAAAGAACTACATCGTGAACATTATTATTATTATTATTATTATTAGCTGATTTTTGGCTTTCTGTTCGTTTGTTCATGTATTTCTACCTGTATTGAAGAGTTTTTACGCATACGCACGTGTAACGCATAAAAAACGTAACTAATTATTGAATGTTATAATCAGAATTTTATCCAAATAAATGAATGGTGCATGATGGTACCACACGAGCTCATCCTCACCTGGTGTAAAGCCCAGAGCTTTTGGACTTGTAGACGAAGTGCCAGAGCTCTGGGATGCCCACCTGCGAGACGGGGTATGTGGGCGTGTGCAGCGCCTCCTGCAGGGCCTGGTAGACGTTACGCTTCTTCAGCCGGTCCAGAAAGCGCTGCTTACAGTCGGACAGGTTAAAGAAGTCCTCTCGGTCCGTGGAGACCAGGATCAGACAGAGATCGGACGCCTGCTCCAGGTACGAGATGTGCGCGTGGAAGAACCCGGAGGCGTTGAACTTGGGCAGGCAGACGGGCGTCCAGCCCTCCCCCTGTCGGAAGGACGAGGACGAGGCGGCGAGGTTGGACAGCAGGTGGAGGTCGGTGTGATGGAGGTGCTGCTCCTTCTTCCTGATCAGAGCGACGAGTCGGCTCCCGGCGAGCAGGACGGAGAAGACGAGGTTCTTGGAGCTGGCCGCCTGCAGGCTGGTGCAGACGACGTTGCGCGTGGTGCTGCAGAGCGGCAGGCTCATGGTGGCGTTGAGCATCAGCCCCGCGTCCATCTCCAGCAGGCGCAGCAGCCCCGCGGTGACGCGCTCAGATCCGGACAGCAGTCGGCGCAGGTCGAAGCTCTGACGCTGCTGGAAGACGCGCTGCAGCTGAGGCAGAGTGAGCAGGCTCAGGATCTGATAGTAGACATAGTGCAGCTCTCTCCACAGCTCACCGTCCGACTGACCCGAACGAGACACACACACCAACACCAGCGGACTCTTACGCAGGAACACCACGCGGAAACCGTCTGAGGGGGAAGAAAGAAAAAAAAAACACCAAACCGTCAGCATTAATGACAACTAGTGTGTTTAACTACATCCAGGTAACTTATTAAACTTTACTAAAAATGGAAAAGTATTGAAACTCTTTTTGGCTTCTTTCTTTCCATTAACTCTCTAATAAATGGAATATCTTTGTTTTTATTACAGTTATGATATGCAGTTCATTCTGGAAGTAAAAATGTCATCAGTGGCTAGATCCCTATATATCAGCAGAGCTCTGGATGCTCCATACCCATAAATATTGTTTATACTGATCCTCACCGAGCTATAAGGGATATTTTTAAAATAAATTCTACAATTGCATGGCTATAAAACCAAAATGAATGTTTGTTTGTTTTTTCTTAAACCACGGTGTGGGTCAATATACTGCTGAGTGTTTAATTCTTCTTATTAAAACTCGAAACATGGCGATGACCTGCGTGAATGGAGAGTATGACGTTCTTATCGGCCTCTACGAACGACACGAGCGCCATCATGACCCCCATGGTGGAGGAGAGCGCCTCCTCAGAGCCGTAGCGCGTGTAAATGGGCTTCCCCGCTTCGCTGAGGACAAACACGTGCTTCTTGTGTGAACGCCACGTCTCGCTCGTCACGTCTTCCTCCTTCTCCCGTACTACGGCCTGCACCTCTGGCTTCGGCTCGACCACAGCGGCGTCTTCACCTCCTCCTCCTTCTCCTTCTACTCCTCCTTCTACTCCTCCTTCTAGTCCTCCCTGCTGTTCCTCCTCCACCTCCTCGACCTCAGAGTGGTGGCTTCCCGTCAGCTCCACGTCGGCCGTCAGGTCCTCGAAAGACTGCGTGTGGGCGAACATGGCGCGCTCCTGACTTGCGCCTGAGGAACACACAAAGCTTATAAAACTCATTCCACTAAAGCCTGTCCATGCTTTCATGGATCATATCTCCATCAATCCCCATCAAGAACATACAAAGCGCCGTCTCACCCGGCTCGGTCCCTTCCACCAGCCCCGGAGTCGGACTCTCCGATCTGCTGTTGGGAAGATGCTCGACCGGTGCCAGGTTTCCATTCGGAGTGTCCCACGTCACCCCTTTGCTGTGGACGTCGGCCGCCATGCTGGACAACGTTGCGGTGAGAGAAGCCTCGATGTGTCCCGACGGCGTAAAGAACCAAAAATCAAGAATCACTGTATTAGACAGAAGAAACAACAACAACAACAACAACAACAACAACAAAACACAGTTAGAAGATATTGCAGAAATATAAGACTGCAAAGTGTAGAATGAAATGTAATGCAAAATCACAAGTGTTTCACAGCAAAAATAAATAATTAAAAGATTCAACGATGACTAAAAGCAGGTAACCTTTATTTTAGGACTCTTTTGTTTAGTTTAGTTATTTCTTTAGTTAGTTAGAGTTAGAGCACATAAAGTCCCAGCACATGGATCCAGGTCATAATTCAGTCCAATGTTCAGTGGTGGAATATTACACATGTTGGGTGAAAATAAAAAAAAAAGAAGTTAAAATTGTAAGAATTAAGTAGTAAACTAAAAAGCGCAAACTTTCAGCGATAGTACCTATTAAAAACAATCACAAATACAATTTAGATCATCTAAAAATGTCAATAAAAACTGGATCATGAGTGATTGTGCTGCCTAGCCAAGTGAGCTAACTAGGAAATAAACAACCTAAACACACTACATCACAGTAGATGTTTATCTCCATAAATTTAAACATTTTAAATAATATTGTATCGTCTAGAAAACAACATTCTGCAATATTACCTTTATTAACACGGTGTCCATTTTAGCCCTCTGTCTGTTTCGCTACCTGTCACACGGCCCGTATTATTTATTTATTTCTTTTTTCCCCTCCGCACCCACATTCAGATCACTTCCGCCTTCCCCATGTTCCAAGCCGTTCTCTGATTGGATAGCTTTTCTACTAGCCAATAGCATTAGAGAAAGCCGGACCGTATTAACCAATCGTAACGTAGAAGGGCGGGGCTTGTTTGAATACGGGTGTGTATGAGAGGAAAGCGTCGCAGAGGTCATCCAACCGCAATGCATAATGGGACACCGAGTCTTGAAAACAGTTTACGGAACCCTTTTATCCGGGACAGTATTAAAATCTATGGAACCGTGTAGCTGTTTCTTTAGTAGCGCATACCAAACTGTGTTAAATTATGACCGCGATTTAAGTAAGATGTACCCCTTTTTGTGCGCTGGCGATGCGGTGATGGTCGCGTTTTTATGACGCGAAGCAGGAGGCGGAGCCTTTATGTTTGAACCGAACGCGCGATGCGGAAGGTTTTGTTTTCCGTTAAAACAAAACAGAAATATGACAAATAAGTTTGAATAAAGTCGATTTTTTATTGTTGTTGTTCTACAACCAGGTCCTTATAGGAGTATTTTGGGTAAGAGAAATCATGTTTAAATGAAAGAAAGGGCGGGATTGGCGGAAATGAAGGCATAATGTATGTTTATCTCAGTTCTAGTCTGAGACTCGGCTAGCTGTGTGTGTGTGTGTGTGTGTGTGTGTGTGTGTGTGTGTGTGTGTGTGTGAGTGTGAGAATCCTCAGATTTTCAGTGCTGTTGTTCCTCACTGATCTTCAGGTGTTTGTTTGTTTGTTTGTTTGTTTGCTTGTTTGTTTTCCTCCCTCTCACAGCTGCTCCATCATGCCTATCCGGGCGTACTGCACCATCTGCTCGGATTACTTTGACCATTCCAGAGATGTAGCAGCGATCCACTGTGGTCACACGTTCCACTATGCCTGGTAAGAGAACACACCTGAGCGTTGGACCAGGACTGACCGATATATCGTCATAAAGTCTCACGTTACGACACAAATCCAATGCTTCTTTCTTATCTATCTGTCTGTCTGTCTTGTCTTTTTCTCTCTCTTCCGTTAAAGTCTTCTACAGTGGTTCCAGTCAGCTCCCACTAAGACCTGTCCCCAGTGCAGGAAGCAGGTGTGTGTGTGTGTGTGTGTGTGTGTGTGTGTGTGTGTGTGTGTGTGTGTTAGTTCATTATACTGTAGCGTTTGCACTCTGACCACGTTCTCCGTATGGTATCACCAGGTCAGCACCAGACACATCATCAACAAGCTGTTCTTCGATGTAGCGCCGGACGAAGAGGGGTCTGCAGCCGACCCCGAGAGCCTGCAGGTGAGACCTTTCACACAGAGCATTTACTCACAGCACAGCTGGAGTAGTCCTGATGTTCTTCATTAGCTTCACACTTTATGTAAAAAAATTTTTTTTTAAAAAACACACACATAATGTGTAAATTCCTGAGTTTGTAAACACTGGTCCAGTCCTCTGTATTTGTTTCACTCACACACATACACACACGTGTGAACCCTGACCCCCTCCTCTGCTTTTTTTTTTTCCAGAACGAGTTGGATCGAATGAAAGTAGTTTTATGTGAAAAAGGTAAGAGTGTAGTTCATCAGGACGTGTTTCAGCACAGCGCTGATCGCTGATTACGGATTGCTGATGTGTGTTTCAGAGAGAGACTGGAGAGACAAACAGAAAGCGGCCGAGTCTCTGAAGGAGACGATCGAGAAGCAGAGAGCCGACCTGGACAGAGTGAGGAGAGAGATCGGAGAGAAGGAGATGCTCTGTACCGCCCTGAGAGTAAGAGAGAGAGAGAGAATGTGAGAGAGCAAGAGATGATTGAGCGAGAGAAAGATGATGGAGAGATGTATAGAGAGAACGAGACGATGAGAGCGAGAGAGACACGATGAGCGAAAGACGATTGAGAGAGAGCATGACAATGAGAGAGCTCATGAAAGAGAGATGGAGAGACAGAGAGAGATTTACATCTCATGAGACGAAGGGGGAAAATGGCCGAATCTAGTGTAATTGAATGAGAAATGGGTTACCTTGACAACCACGTGGGGGAGGTGGGGTGATAACTGCGATTGTAGTCCCGATGTGATGTGAACGCGCTGCTAGCTTTGTTTCCTGGTTAGCATTAGCGCAGGTGTGTGACGTGTCCCGACTGAACCCCTGCAGAAGCAGATGCAGTATTTGGAGAGTCAGCAGCGAGAAAGCGAGGCAGCTAAAGAGGAGGCCAAGAGGCTGCGGGTCAAAATGAAAACCTACGAAAGGTACGTGTTTGGTGTTTCTGTTTACGTTTCGACGCGTGGACTTAATCCTGGAGCGTATACACACGTTTATGAACATTCTAATGGTGTGTGTGTGTGTGAGATACAGCCTGGACATGGTACTGCAGGGTCAGAGGGCAGAGGTGGAGGCCATGATCTCGGACATGGGCGTGGGACAGTCGGCTGTGGAGCAGCTCTCCATCTACTGCATCTCTCTCAAAAAGTAACGTCACATACCGTTCAACATCACATCATCATTTTTGCTAGTTACTCCAGGGCTGGGCAACGTGGCGATGTAATGTCCATACACTTTTCACAAGAATCGCAGTATATGTTTTCTGGAAGCATCGCTGAGAATTGGTTAAAAAAACAAATTTAGCAACAGAATTTTAGCTAAACTAAATATCATGTATCGCGTGTTGTAGAAATGCTTTCACGTACCATGACGTGATACTTTTTTGTCGTATTGCTCACTCCTGATGGACATGCACTGTCTGATAGTAAAATATCTTAATAAGATTTTAAAAAATCCTGAAGTTCTGTCAAATAGGATGGATGGATGGATATATGGATTGATGTATGGATGGATGGATGGATACGTTGGATATGTGGATGGATACATGAATGAATGAATGGATGGATGGATGGATTGATACATTGGATGGATGGATGGATATGTGAATGGATGATTGGATTGATACATTGGATGGATGGATGGATATGTGGATGGATGGATATGTGAATGGATGGATGGATACATTGGATGGATGGATATGTGGATGGATGGATATGTTTGATATGTGGATGGATACATGGATGGATGGATGGATGGATATGTGGATGGATGGATGGATACATTGGATGGATGGATGGATGGATATGTTTGATATGTGGATGGATACATGGATGGATGGATGGATATGTGAATGGATGGATGGATACATTGGATTGATACATTGGATGGATGGATGGATGGATGGATATGTTTGATATGTGGATGGATACATGAATGGATGGATTTATATGTGAATGGATGGATGGATACGTGCATTGATACATTGGATGGATGGATGGATACAATGGATGGATGGATACATTGGATTGATACGATGGACGGATATGTGGATGGATGGATGGATGGATACATTGGATTGATACATTGGATGAATGGATGGAGGGATACATTGGATGGATGGAGAAGTGTGTGGATGGATGGAGGGATACATTGGATGGATGGAGAAGTGCGTGGATGGATGGAGAAGTGCGTGGATGGATACTAATAATAAAGTGTCTGTTTATAAATAATATTATGGTCTGTCCTGTACACCACAGCCACAGTACAGAGCGGTTTAAAGCAATATTTTAGCCAAAATAATAATTTCTTAAAAACGAAATTCCAAGAAACGTGAAGCAGTGGAGCTTCACAACGAGCGCTTCATAACGAGCGCTTCATAACGAGCGCTTCATAACGAGCGCTTCACAACGAGCGCTTCACAACGAGCGCTTCACAACGAGCGCTTCACAACGAGCACTTCATAACGAACACAGTGAACAAACGAACACAGAACTCCATCGTCACACGTCGTGTAGTTCGCAGCGCTGGTTTAAAACTCCACTTCCTCTTTAACCAGAGTTAGTCGCCGTCCCGGTTTTTTTCTTTCCCCACTTGATGCATTCAGAGTGAGTTTTCTCTCTTCCTTTTCCGCATTTCTCTTTCTCTCTTTCCAGAGAGTACGACAGTCTGAAAGTCTGCCTCCGGACCTCCAACGAGATGTGCGAGAAGCTGAAGAGGGAAGTGTTCTGCTCTAATAACAAGGTACATCTGACCGCTTCCACGCCTCACTTCCACTTTTTGGTTTTTTTGTTTGTTTGTTTTTTTGAACAGCTGGTGCGTTAGATATTAGATATTAGCTACTGTATGTCAGTGTCTGTTAATGAGCTGTAAATGGCATCACTCTGGCACAGCGCTGTTGAGTTCTGGATTCTGATTGGTCGGAAGAGTCGAGCAGCTCTGAGAGTAGCGCAGCTGCAGCACACGGGTTTGTATTAACGCACGTGTAAACGCTGATACGCTGCAGTTCGCCGTGTGGCGTTTACGAAAGGAGTCTCCGGTGTCGGGTGAGAACAGGGACGTTGTTTCGTGGACGTCCGACGGCATGAAACGTAACTGAACGGATAAAACATCACGTCGTCGTCGTTCTTTAATAGGATTTTTTTTTTTAAGGCAGATTTGCCGTGGTATAAGAGGAATAAAAACTGCGTGGTGTTTTATTTATTGATCTGTTGCAGTTGCAGAAAGTCACGCTAGAGATGAACCGAGCGAAGGAGGACATGAAGGCTTTTCAGAATGACCTCGCCAACTCGGATAAAGAGATCACGGTGAGACACGCACGTCCGTTTTTAATCCACTTAATTACATTACGTGTTCAGTGTGTGCTGTTAGTGACTGTGTGTGTGTGTGTGTGTGTGTGTGTGTGTGTGTGTGTGTAGAGTCTAAAGAAGAAAGTGGAGATCCTGCAGAAGACCCTGAGCACTCCCACACGCACCAACGAGGCCATCAGCCGCCTCGTGTTCGAGAGGTTCGTTTTCGGGTTTCATACACACACACACACACACACACACACACACACACACACACACACACACACTTTATACGTATAAAGCACCACTGAGTGACGGATTTAAACCTGCCTGTCCTGTGCTCGTCGTGTTTCAGCCCCGCCCCCATCGAACTCAAGTCCCCACGCCTGCACCGGCCCTCGGACAGCCAGGACATCGACCTCAACATGACCTTTGACATCAGCACACCTGAGCAGGTGGAGAAGAAGCCAGCGGCCGTCCCCTCGAAGAAGATGCGCCTGGATCAGGCAGCGTGAGTGTCTCGTCTCCACGTGTCTCCTTTTAGATATATATTTACTCTTTTAAAGTGGCGTGGAGATTAATCTGGGATTTTCACGTTCTGCTCAGTAGGACGTCGTCCAAACACGGCGAGAACACGTTCGGGAGTAAGGTACGTCTGAGAAATAAACCTGATTGCTTCAAAGCGACCAGGAGATCTACAGTACGTCTCACTTTGTGTGTGTGTGTGTGTGTGTGTGTGTGTGTGTGTGTGTGTGTGTGTGTGTGTGTGTGTGTGTGATTTCACAGATCTCACACCCTAAAGATGACGAGGTTTCCATGGAGCCCATGTTCAGGAACTCTCTGCTTTTCAGGAAGAAGATGTTTGGCAGCATGCTCGACCCGCACAGCAAACCTGGAGCTGTAAGACACACACACACGAAGTAATTGCTAATATTTTATTAATACAGAACCTTAACGTGTGTGTGCGTGCGTGTTAGGTAAGAACGGGCTACGATGGACTCGGAGGAAGGACCAAATTCATCCAGCCTGTATCCTTTATCACAGACGGCGGTGATTCACACAAAAGTTACTCGAGTGACTGAATATTAAGGCTGATGAGCAGTATGAGTGAGTTACAGGAATAAATCAATTTTTAAAAAAAAAAGAAAAAAAGTACGAAGAGATGAAAAAAGGGAACGGAAGAACAGAGGGGAGACGAAGAGTAAGATGGAAACTAAAAGAAAAGGAAGTGAACGGTTCAAAAGTGAAAAGGGCAGAGAAGCGAATAGAAACAAATGTAGGAAGAGTTTTGAAAAAGGGGAAAATGAAAGAAAAAGACTGAACTAGAACGAGCGGAGAAGGTGAAAGATAGCAGCAGAAAGACTGACGTGGGAAGTAGAAAATGAAAGGAGATATAAGAGGACACAGCGCAGGAAAAGAAAGAGAACTAGAACGTTAAAGAAGAAAAGGAAAGAGAAAAACAGACAGGAAAAGAGTAAAGGCGAGGGACGCAAGATTATGAAGAATTAAAGTTAGTGAAGCGGGGGGGGGGGGCAATAAATTGGAAAAAGAAAAGAGCCATGAAAGTGATGGAGAAAAAGAATCCACAACGCGCTGCCTTTCATCACGGTTTAGTTTCTGAAATCTTTTTAAAATTGTGTTTAACGGTGTCCACGATGCTTTTCTTGACCCGAGTGCGTCAGTCTCCGCTGGCTGAGATCCGGCCGCTCGTCATGAAGGCAAAGAGGAAGAAAGTGTCGAGGCCAGCGCCGAGCAAACTGACCCCTAACCTCGCCACCCTGGACGGATTCCTGGAGTGACCTCTGACCTTTCTCGTTTGTCTCTAAATAATGTGGGGGTAATAAACACATGGGTGGTGTGTGTGTGTGTATGTATATGTATATGTATGTATGTATGTATATATATATATATATATGTATATGTATATATATATATGTATATATATGTGTATATATATGTATATGTATATATATATATATATATATATATATATATATATATGTATATGTGTATATATATATGTATATGTGTATATATATGTATATATATGTATATATAAGAGCGAGATGGGACTCATTGTCTGACGTCTCGTATGAACTGGAGGTTTTTTTAAAAACACGCCAAACAATTCCTATTTATTTTTTTCTTTTTTTATAACTGTTTCAATTTCCAGTCAGTTCTTTTGTTGTTTTTTTTGCGTCTCTGTTGAATGTGTGTACTCTTGTATATTTTTGTGTCAGTTATTCCAGTTGCAGAGTGGAACTTAATAAATTGTAGTTTTCTACTCTCTGCTTTAACGGTTTTCATATTTTGTCAGCGGGCCCCGCTTCATAAAGGTGCACATGTCCTGTGGTTCTTGCATCATCGTTGTGTTGTTCTTCTTAATATTATTATTATTATTATTATTATTATTATTTCTGCTTTTTTACATTTATTTCAAGTAGTCCTCCCTCTGTTAAATCCATAAATTTGTCCGCATTATTGCTAATTGCAGTCACATCACTGAAAACTCAACAAACTCTCCAGTATCACTTACTGGAATGAAGATGTCTCCCCAGACCACACTATTGTAGCTGCTTGTATTGTAGTCAGACCAACACTACAACCTGCCCTGACGGTATCACAGAGAATGTACCGAGAACGAACCAGCGCACTAACAACGTCGGCTCTGGCTCGTACGGGGATCTTTCCATCGATGAGCAGTAGAGCTGTAGGACTCGGTCATGTTTTGACCCGTTTTCTCTTCTGACTTGCCTTGAAATGATTGCATTTGTACTTGGACTTGTCATGGGCTTGGACATCGGTCTCGCTAAATACGGTCTTGGTCTCGACTCATTAAAGTCTTCTTTTCACATGCACGAAGTTTAACGAGGAGTAATTCCTTCTTTTAGAAAATATAGTCGGATTGCTGGTTCAGTGCGCGAATAAAGCTAGCAAGTTCACACAAATATCATAACTGGTTCAGGTTCCGCTGATTAGTTAAGAACAGGTGTCTGCTAAAAAGATCTTATTTACCAATGGCAGGGAAAGAAACTACATTGAGCATGCAATGTTTTGGTGCAATTGCATATGTTTGGCCTCAAAAAGGTTTTTGATGCCTTTTGGTCTCTATCTCGAGTTGGTCTTGATTACATTTGTCCTTGACCCCTTTAAAACTCGATTTCAATTTCACCAGTTCAAGAAGTTTTCCGCAACAAAAAAAAGCAGAAGGATGCCAATACTTTTTTTGCACAGTAAGATAAAGTATTGAGTTAAAGTTTTTGGTCAGCAGCAAAACTCTTCTCGGTGCTTGGCCCCCTGTCGTCGCTGTTGAACCTTACTTGCCCTTAACAGTTGTGAGCAGCAGAGGGCGCTGAGAGCCTGTGGGAGTTACTGAGTGGGGATTCTGGAAATTCCAGAGAATTGATTCACAGTTTCCTGTGTAAGATCCCGCTGGAAGACGCGCATGGAGATGTATCATCACTTTATCACTTCAGATTTCCAGAATTATTTCCGACATTCCTCCTCCACTAAGTGAGGAATCAGAAAAAAGACCAGGAGTATGAAATCTCAAAAAACCTAGCTCACACATGACTAGATTTGTCCATGCACATCACCAGGTTTAGTAAATCTGTCGGTAAATCTCTTGGTAAATAACTCAGTGGGATTTCCCCTGTTTTACATCATGCGCACTACTGAGTCGGCTCCATGAGTCGGCTCTTTTAGGCGACCCTTGCATATATGAACCTTTAATTCCTTTATTTGTTTCATTCTTCTTCTTTTTTTTTTTTGTAAGTGTAAGCAACGCCATCCCTCATTCATTCATCCATTCAGGGAAACATCCTTTAATCTCAGCTGTTCGTTTTGAATGATTCATGAGTCGAGTCGTGTGTTTGACTCAGCTGTGTGAACGAGACGACGATTGATCAGAAATACTATTTAGAAATAGGTCTAAATCCAATGCAAAGTAATGTTATCTTATTACCAGCAACGTAGATTAAGATTTCATGAAACTATTTAGCCATTAGTAAGCAAACAAGAACACTCACTGATCATAAAAGGGCAGTGAGTCGTTTAGGAGCTGAGTCAATAAGAGTCGACTCATATTGGTCAGCTGAGTCAAATGATCTGGAGCCGGAATTTCCACGAATATCGTGCAGTTTAAACAGATTTTATTACTTTAAATATATAAATGTTCAAATGTGGATCTCTTTAATTTGATGGCGATAATTCATTTTTTTTAAAACGGGAAATGATGCAGTTAACAGAAAATGATTCATTTTAGATTTCAGGGTTAATTAAATATATACAGAATAAACAGCTGCATATCCTTAAGATACAAACACTCAGTATGTTTTATTATTAAATTCTAAGATTTGGATTGTTGTGTTGTGGGATACCACTTAAAATAAAATAATAATAATAATAATAATTTATTTTCCCATTGTTTGGAAAGAATAAAATTGCCTATGATAAGCGATGCTTAGCCCAATACATACATATCTGCATGCATGTGGACAGTGGAACCCATCTGTACTCACACACACACACACACACACACACACACACACACACACACACACACACACACAGGGAAAATTGTTTACTCTTAAAAATAATGTGGATTTTTAAAACAATAAAATATGATAATAAAATAACCAAAATGACACCACGTGTACAAAGCAGACTGCTCACACAGATCAGAATAAAAGCTGATCTATTTTTTTTCTTCTTTTCTCGGTACACTGATGAAACAAATTCAGCCCCTAAATTAACACCCCTCACTCTGAGTCTCTTAATAAATGTGTGTGTTAATGTGCTTCACGCTGCATTATTCTCCCTCTGCTTCTGTCTACAGTATTGTTCCCAATCCTGTCCTCTTTATTACTTTTCTAATTTCCCCTCATCATCTGTGAAACACACACACACACACACACACACACACACATACACATCACCATCATCATTAATTATGTTTGGTGTGTCCATCTCATTCAGGAAGCTCTTAGAGAAAAAAAGAGGGTGTTTCTTTTCTTTCACGGAGACATTAGAGAAGAAGAAAAACCCCAGTGCATTAAATTACAGAACAATATTTCTGGCTTTATACAGCAGCACTGTTAGACTCTCCGTTCTGATTGGTCAGAAGGGGTTGATTGATTTTCTACAACAGCGGCTCTGACGATGGTACTTTGCAGTGCACCTGCTTTCTTTTCGTCCGTTTTATTACCTTCGTGAGACAGGAAAAGAGGTGAGCGTACGACTGTTCATAGCGGCTATAACGTAAGCGACAACAGGAACGTCTCACAGAACGTTAAGCGTAACTATAAATGGATAAAAAAAAAAAAAGTAAAAGAAAACGATCCCAGCATTCAGGAGCTGTAGCGAATGCCGGTTCTTGCTCTCACATCTGGATCTGGTTGTCGGTCCGTGGCTCTGCTCTGTGTAAAAAAGCAGATCGGCGAGTGTTTACTCTCAGGCCGTGGGGAAATGGAAGCGCTCTGGGACGGAGCCAGAAGAGCATGTGAACCATGAAGAGGAAGAGGAGGAGGAGGAGGAGGAGGATGACGAAGGGCTTTCATTAGACCCGAGGGGGGCGCCGGAAATCATGTCAGTGGGAACAATGGTGCCTCACTTCCTGGTTTTTCACCGAGGCCGATGAGGATGGACGTGGCAGTGGATGCTGATGCTGTTTGTACTTTGGTCCAGTCACAGAGACGCGCCGTGAATCAGCACCGAGCCGATTAGTGAAGAAGCTTCTGGAGGCCAGTGTGAGGTTCTTCCAGCTCAGGTTCAGACAGATATTACAGAAACAATTCTGTTTTCTACACAACACTGACAGCAGTGTGCCACACAAACCCTTTAAAATGAGCTTTGAAATGTAGAAAGTGGTCAGTGTTGAACTTTCCATCACTTCTTCTCTGGTGTTGAATACACCCTGCCGTGCCATGGGCACAAGAAGGAGCAGCAGAAACTCAGTGCTAAGCCTAGCATCCCAAGACAGAGCAAAAAAAAAAAATCCAATCACTATTTTTAAAGACTCGTATGAAATAAATGAGAGTGTGTGTGTGTGGTCAGATTGGAGTATTTTAGGTCATTTGCTCACTCAGTGCATTTGTGCATATCCAAAAGTGGGGTTATTTATTTATTTATTTATTTATTTAACATGTTTTCTGCTTGAGTTTTCTTTCCCCTTCAGTATCCGATTCTCACTTGACAGAGATTCCTTCCTTACAGCTCTGCTTGGGGGCAGAAGTGCGTCTCTGGGGTTTCTCGTAACCAGAAAAGACCCAACAACACACACTTCAAATGGTTAAAAGCTCCGAAAACAACCCTTTCGCTCGATCAGCAAAACAGACGAGCTTCACTTGTGCTGTCTTACAGAGAACCTCCCCGTCTCCTGATTTATCTCCATCCCCTCAAGGTCGTCTCCAGGCCACTCAGATGCTCGCTTCCTTTTTTTCAGTTTTATTTTTAATGAGAGAGGAGAGTGTGTTTTGCTCGGGCACATCCAAAACAGGAAGGAGCGCGCGCTGAATGATGATCTGACTTTAAAACCTGCAGCCAAAAGGCCAAAATGCTTTGTGAGGGTTCAGTGTGTGTGTGTGTGTGTGTGTGTGTGTGTGTGTGTGTGTGTGTGTGTGTGTGTGGTTTGGCCTTCATGCAGTGCATTTCTGCAGAGCAGCTGCTCACATTAGACTTGTGTGTGCGAGTCTTATTGGCTCTGAGGCAGCTCTTTGCGCTCGTTCAAGCAGGCGCAGAGCCAATTTCAAAAACTCTCTCTCTCTCTCTCTCTCTCTCTCTCTCTCTCTCTCTCTCTCTCTCTCTTTCCTCTAAACACTTCTCTGTGTGCTGAACTCCCTTCGTGTTTTCATAAAGCATTCACGAGTCTCAGAAAAACTAGGACAGCGTTTCCCTGTTAGAAAGAGAAGAACCAAGAGAACCAGGAACTTACGCTCATTCGAGTTCGAGGTGAACTTGTAACCGGTAATTCCCTCCTAAAGCCGGTTAAAAAAAACAACAACAACAAAAAAAAAACGAAGACGCCCCTCAACATGAAATTTCTAACTAACATGGGGTAACTTTCTCACGTAGCAGTTCCGTCCCGGTGTACGGAGTGACGTCAGATCAACATGGCCGCTCACGACGTGTACGGTGAAACGTTCCCTTTACTTCCCTGCTTTTAAATGAGTTCGTATCAGTACTGACTTTAGAGCGGGTAATATCCAGACGCGGTACTCGGTTAAACCTATAACCGGCCGTATTAATCACTGTTCTGAGAAGCTAATCATCAACTAGCGTTAGCTGGCTAGGTTAGGCTAACGCTGCTTGCTACAGCCCGCACACTGTTCGAAAAAAAGGGTTCTTTAGGGGTTCTTAGCTTCCAGGATAAGGGTTTAACTGAAGAACCTTTAAGGTGCCCTTGAGCTCTTATTGTATTTTGATTTTTTTTTTTTTGCTGCGCGTCATTTACTTTACAATAATGAATGTGAAAATTATTTACAGTGATTGTTTTTTCTGATCATCAGTCGTTCGAAACGAGTTTTTCCGTTTGATTTCAAACGTAATTATTTGTTTTAATCGCCTTCCTTTGTTTTCGAACTCAATTTATTAGTATTTGATCACGTAACATAATCGAACAATCATAATACATTTCTATTTTACTCCTTTTTGTTTTAGAAATACGCATTTAATTCAAAATGCGATTGTTTCCTTCGTTTACTCAATGCATTATTATTATTATTATTATTATTATTATTATTACTTGTTCGCGTAAAGCACTTTAAATGATCTTTGTGTATAAATTGTGCTGGAGAAATAAAGGTGAGGATTGAGACGCTCTGATTGAGATATATGATATACTATACAGTATATTATACACGTTTATAACCCACGTGTAACCTCTGACCCTGGAGCAGCAGCAGATCAGCACATTGCTCTGTTTTTCTGCTTCAGGGTTTAAAAACTTCAGCAGGTTTGTGAAACACACTCGCATGTTTGATGGTGATCTCGACCCCATGTCACGGCTCATCTCTGCATGTGTCTGTTCAGGGCTGACAGGCAGGAAGTGTGTGTGTGTCTGTGTGTGTGTGTGTGTGTGAGTGAGTTTTGAGTTCATGTCAAACAAACAACTAAGATCTAAAATCCAGGTTTAGCAACGAAAAATAAAAAACCCTGACAAATCTGATCTAAGAGCAGCTGGGCGAAAGCGTCAGCATCTGAGGCTCTGTGACTCTGTGACTCTGAGGCGCTGAGGCTCTGTGACTCTGAGGCTCCGTGACTCTGTGACTCTGAGGCTCTGTGACTCTGTGACTCTAAGGCTCTGTGACTCTGAGACTCTGAGACTCTGTGACTCTGAGGCTCTGTGACTCTAAGGCTCTGTGACTCTGAGACTCTGAGACTCTGTGACTCTGAGGCTCTGTGACTCTGAGGCTCTGTGACTCTAAGGCTCTGTGACTCTGAGACTCTGAGACTCTGAGGCTCCGTGACTCTGAGGCTCTGTGACTCTGAGACTCTGTGACTCTGAGGATCCGTGACTCTGTGACTCTGAGGCTCTGTGACTCTGAGGCTCTGTGACTCTGTGACTCTGTGGCTCTGACTCTGTGACTCTGAGGCTCTGTGACTGTGACTCATCCTCGTTGCTCTCCCATCATCGGACCCAACAAAACTTTCAACCTTCACACGATGAACATCAGCCCTGTTTATTCCACTCAGCTCTGGATTTAAGGAAAGTTCAGTGTAAAAACACACGTCTGATCTCTCTGATCGTAAAAACACACGTCTGATCTCTCTGATCGTAAAAACACACGTCTGATCTCTCTGATCGTAAAAACACACGTCTGATCTCTCTGATCGTAAAAACACACGTCTGATCTGTCTGATCGTAAAAACACACGTCTGATCTCTCTGATCGTAAAAACACACGTCTGATCTCTCTGATCGTAAAAACACACGTCTGATCTCTCTGATCGTAAAAACACACGTCTGATCTCTCTGATCGTAAAAACACACGTCTGATCTCTCTGATCGTAAAAACACACGTCTGATCTCTCTGATCGTAAAAACACACGTCTGATCTCTCTGATCGTAAAAACACACGTCTGATCTCTCTGATCGTAAAAACACACGTCTGATCTCTCTGATCGTAAAAACACACGTCTGATCTCTCTGATCGTAAAAACACACGTCTGATCTCTCTGATCGTAAAAACACACGTCTGATCTCTCTGATCGTAAAAACACACGTCTGATCTCTCTGATCGTAAAAACACACGTCTGATCTCTCTCTCCGTCCACACAGTAACTATTTGAAATAAGCAACATCCGATAGTGATGTAACAGGAAATGAATAATAAAAATAGAAGAATATTAATCGATATTAAGATTACACACAAAGAATATTCCATGATAAAAAAAACCTTCCGGACCAGTTTTAAAGTTTTTATTTGATTTAATTTGTTGGATTTTGTATGTTTTTATTTTTATGAAATAAGCAACTTTTGGAAAATATGGAAAAATTTGTAGTGCATGTCTCTAACACAACACACACACACACACACACACACACGTACGCACGCACACGTACGCACACACACACACACACACACACACACACACACACACACACAAAATCAGACTCCACTCAGCAAGAAGCCTCTCCTTCCTTTATTTCCTGTTGTCTTTTCTACATCCCGAATTTAAAGCCCCTATCGGCTCCTCGATTTCCGAGCACACACACACACACACACACACACACACACACACACACACACACACACACACACACACACACATACCGAGTAATGGAGGTGTGCAGGAGAGCAGCGCGGCCATTATTCCTGTTTCCTAAAGCTGCTCGCTTACAAAGAGTCACTCAGCAGGTCACTAATGGGGAGCTGATGCACAGGTAGAGGCCACTGACCCTCATCTCTCATCACACACACACACACACACACACACACACACACACACACCTACACCCTTATATCTTGTCAAACATCAAATATAATACTTAAAGATTTATATATAGCCTAAATCATATAAGGAATCAAACATTCCGTGTGACGCGGGACGGAGCGGTGTGATGAAGCTGAGTTACTGTTACTCATGTTCTGAAGTGTTTTATTCCTCTTACACCACAACAATTTACCGATACTGACATCTTTTTTTTTATTAAACAACAGAACGTCACATTTTATCCATTTAGAGTTACACAACGTTGTAAAAACGTCCGCAAACGTCACGTCGCCCCTGAGCGTCAC
>NC_030436.2:19525000-19535000 GCF_001660625.3 Ictalurus punctatus
GAGTGTGTGTCGGAGTGTGTGTCGGAGTAAGACGGGTCTCAGGACTCTACGCTGTCTGAGGAACAGACCCGAGCAGATCGGCGCTCTGAGGAGAAGAGACTTGGTGCTGACTCAGAAACCCGAGTGCATGTGTTTCATTCAGCTCTCACCTCCACCACCCTCAGGGTGCCACCCTGTACTGTGACCTCTGACCTCTGACCTGGTGGCAGCCCCTGGGCCTGATGTTGGTCTGGGATTAATTACAGGCTGAGAGGCTCAGCGGGACGCGGAACAGCAGGAGGGAACATGAGAGAGAGAGAGAGAGAGAGAGAGAGAGAGATTATGAGATCAGTAGCGCTTGTAAGCAATAAACCAGCCGTCGCTAATCACCATCAGGGGAATCTGCAAAACTCAGTCAGGTGCTGTGTCCAAACCACATCATAATCACTGTCACTCATGTGTACTGAAGATAACCTCACATCCAACACCATCATCTGTCAATAATACACCTGATGAATCAATCAGAATAAAAAGCAAACATCGATCTTATTTGATCTTTTGTTCGTCTTTTCTCCTGAAGCAAAGAAACAGATTTCTCCAAACACACAGGAGACAAAAACAGAAGAAATAAACCATTTTCAACCAGACCATGTACCAGAACTTCTACTGAACCCACGTCTGATGCCATATGTACACAGTCTTAAACAAATAAACTAAATATGACAACTTTTTAAAAAAAAAAAAAAAAAAAAAAAAAAAAAACAACTTTGCAGACTGCCAGAAATAAATCAAATCAAATTAATAAACATTTCCGTTACACACTTCACTGCCAAAAATGCTTAGCAAGCAAAAATATCTTGAATAAACACCGAGGCAATTCCGCTGAAACAGTGAGTCAGAATGTCTAGAAATATGTTTATTAACCATATATTTGTTTTTACGTAAAATAAATATAACGATGGACTTTTTGGATTTTCCTACAAAAAAGATATATATATATATATTTTTTATAGAGTTTTAAATAATAATTTGGAGGGTGTAACTTTAGCTTTGAGTTTCCTGACCTTGATTGAAGCAACACTTTCCGTGATGTCATTTTTTTGCTTGTTTTTTTTTTTTTTTTTTTGTAACCCAGGGAATTGCATAGTGTGAGATTTGGGACAGAGCCGAAGTGTCCAGTGGGCTCGTCGTGTTGTTTGGTGGATTAAAGGTCAGAAAGCAGGGTTGTGACATCATCACGCGGTTTGGGCTCGGAGGTTATGTTTATTACCAGCACTGAGACGGCGTCGTACTCTCGGGATTAAGAAAAAAACGATTTAATGGCACAAAATCCCACGTCGTAAGTCACTTTCTGCTTTGACATGATATGTTTCACTGTAATATTATTGCGCGGATTTATTTTTCAATTCTAACATCATTAATGCACTTTTTCTTTCAAAGAGAAAGCACACACACAGTGCTGAGTGCTGCAGGTATTATTAGGAGATTTAAGGCCCATATGGAGCTCTGGCTGGCTCTGTATTTAGTTACATGGCTCAGTCAGGGTGTGTGTGTGTGTGTGTGTGTAATGGAGTTGTACCTGAGCCTCACTGCAGATGGAGGGGGAAACAATATAAACATCTGCTCCACACCACCACGGACATCCTGAAGTAGAGCCAGACATACACGCCGCTTCATTATAACATGAAAGGTTTTATTTCTGTAACAAAAATTTAGGAGGAGAATTAGATCAGACAGTGTTTTACAGGAAAATACGTGGACACGCGCGCGTCATATTGGCTGACAGGCCTCAGTTCTACCAAACGCTCCTGTAGCCCACACATTCAGTTAGTCTGAGGAGAAATGGACTAATCCCCAGATGATCAACAGTCCAGATTTAGTTTCACGTCGAAACCTGACGTGAACTTAACGTCCTCAGCACTGTTTATTACTTGACTACATCTGAAAGCAGCGACATTTGGACTCTGACTTGAGTCCAGATTTATTTCCGGCCTGCATTTTAATCCGAGTAAGGTTTGGACACATTATTTATACCTTCACTTGAGCGTAACGTCTCAGTACTCAGTCCATCCCTGGATTTATGCTTATATTTATAAGATCAGCTGATTTGTCCATGCTGGGTTACTGAAGCAGTAGAGACATGGCCTTAAAAGTTCATGAACACTTACTTTAAATAAATAAATAAATAAATAAATAAAGAGACTTCCGGTCAAACCCAAAACCCCTTCACAAAAAAAGTGGGTAAAAAAAGGCAGTAGTTTGAGGTGAAGATGTGAACTTGGTTGATTTATTCAGGTTTCGTTTCATTCTGGTGTCTACTTTTGAAACCTCCACAAGGCCTGATCTTGATGGACAGAACCTGCAGAGGTGAGACCCAGCCTGCTGCTTTTCCCTAAAACACCGGATATCTCCAGTGTTGCTGTATTTAATAATGTGAACTTTAATACTCATAAATTGCTTTAAAAAAAAAAAGATCCTAGTCAATCAATCAATAAAAGAAAAGAAAAGAAAACAAACCAAGACCATCAAAGATCTAGTGATGTTAAAGCAAGTCATCTGGAGGTGAGAAGGATTCACACAGGGCAGCAGCAGGATGTCGCAAGGCGAGCAGCTTCTCACACACTGCTTACATAGATCTCAGGGAATTAGACACAGGTGTGTTAACGAGCTGCAGGAGACAGGGAGCTGGGAAACACAGACTGAACTCACATTTTACACACACACACACAATTAGAGATTAATTTAATCATAGTGTGTGTGTGTGTTAATCGTCCTGTCGCTTTCAACAACACTACTGTAGCTCCTCTTCTCATACCACACACACACACACACACACACACTCACCGGTGTTGTTTCTGTACTGAGAATAAATGAACACAACACAAATAATATCTGCTCAGTGGTGCGTCTTTTTAATCAGTGGACAGAGTAGAGGGGTGCCAATACTTTCGGTCTTTCTTTTTTGTTGTTGTTGTTGAATACAGCAGATGTGCTACACTTATAACGTGAACTGTGTAATAGGCGGATCTGAAAAACGGGTGATTCAGTGTGTGTGTGTGTGTGTGTGTGTGTGTGTGTGTGTGTGTGTGTATCTAGGTTGAAAAGTCATTAGCAGTAAGGTGTAAATGTAACATCTAAATTACACTCTGCTCTTTTCCTTGTTCATTTAAGTGTGTGTGTGTGTGTGTGTGTGTGTGTGTGTGTGTGTATGTGTGTGTGTGTTGCGAGTGGTCAGAGCAGCATTTAGCGCGCGCTTGCCTAATGAAGCAGGAGAAAACACCATTTGGCACGAAGGAACACTGATTAGTGCTCCCGGGTTACCTGATCCGCATTACTGACTCACACACACACACACACACACACGGCTGCACTCAGCATGGTCCGCAGCTCACACACACTAAACACCCCATAAACCCAGACCAAGGTTGTTTAAAAGAAGGAAAAATGGACTGCATGTACACACACACACACACACACACACACACACACACACGACATATCTTAATTTATCCCTGAAGCACTGAGATGTTTCCTGTAACCACACCTGTGTGTGTGTGTGTGTGTGTGTGTGTGTGTGTTTGAGAAAGATAGAGACTGACAGAGTCAGTCGTAGAAAACAATTATGCAATCACTCCAGGTACACACACTAGAGTTAAGTGTCAGTGTGTGCGTGTGTGCGTGTGTGCGCGTGGGGGGGCATCCTTATTACCCTTAGGGGACATCCTTATTACCCTTAGGGGACTTCACCCTGAGGTTAACTGCCCATAGACAGAGAGAAAGAGAGATTAATTCATAATCACATAACGTGCAGTGAATGAAAGAACGAGTGAACAAAAACGGGGAAAAACAAGGAAGAAAATGAACAAGTAAACAAGCATAAAGAAAGAAGTAATCTAAATTTGGACTAATGAAAAAAACTTATTGAAATCACATGGCATTTATCTAGGAACACGATCATCATCCAACACACACACACACACACACACAGAGAGAGAGAGAGAGAGAGAGAGAGAGAGAGAGAGAGAGAGGTGAAACTCGAACCTCAGAGCTTTCATTGCCATGTTGGGACTGGAACTCGGAGAACTCTGGACACGGATCAGGAAGAGAGAAAACACGTCGTGCAGAAAGCTGGTGATCACGGAGGGAAAGCGAGCGTGGAAGAGGAGGAAGAAGAGAGGAGGAGAGCGGAGGAGGCGGAAGTGGGTTAGAAGGAAGAGAGGAAGAGGAGCAAGATGAGGAAGAGGAGGAAGAAGTCTTTGCACCCCAGCCCTTCTCTTTAAACATAAATACAGAAGGAGACCCACTGCCACACACACACACACACACACACACACACACACACACACACACACACACACACACACTCAGATAGATCCCCATCAGAGTAACATAAACATGGGCAGAGGCCTGAGACGAGCTCACGCTGCAAACACACTGCGTATATAAAACTGTCAGAGCAGAACTAACTGACCTGCTCCTCAACCCAAACACACCACCACTGCGCGCGAGAGAGAGAAAGATGGATATAAAGACAGACAGATATTAGAGACAGACAGGAAGTGAAAGAGACAGAGGGAGTGCGTACTGTCTGTATAACTGGAATCTATACAGTAATTAATAATGGTGTGATGCTCACCGCTAAACACACATACACACTAATTAGCAGTAGCTAGTCCTTAAAATGAAGTCGTTATAGCGACGACCCCCAGGGTCAGAGGAAGTGTGGCCATGTGAGATGCAGAGCTACAGAGTGTGTATGTGAGTGTGTGTGTGATGAAAGATATTCAAGAAATAAATCTTTTTTACAGCTGACAATAAAACCCACAGAAGTGCAGAGAGCCAATCAGATTGCATGAAGATGCTGAAGCTTGTGGCCAGAAAAGTGTACAATAGATATGAGCCTCTGTATCCAGTGGGCGGAGCTTCTGGGTCTGAAAATAAAATAACAAGGATTACGTTCTCCGTCCTGAGCACAAATCACTTCACGATGTGGAATTCTCCAGCTATTCTTCATGTGTAAATCGCTGTAAGCGGAGACTCTGGCTCCGACTCGGGGAAACATCTCGCCTGGTCGCGCTTAGCCTCCGTCTTTGTGCTAGCGTGTAGCGCCATTCTGGATGAATGCACTTCTTTCTCTCCGTGTCGTATCCTGTTACGCCCCTCGAACCCTTCGCTATTTTTCTGAATGCCAGCACACTTGGAGACCAGAGTTCTTTTGTCCCCAGCTCTACCTGGACAGGTGTAACAAAACCACAGGCAGGTGGGGAAGTCAAGCCAGGGAGAGTAAAAAGGAAGGTTCCGCCCACATACACAGTAACACAAAAACATACACACACATCCAGTTTCTGACCGACGTGGTCTTTTGTCACCACGCAGGAACCCACTGAACGTCAGTATCAGTTTCGCTTCAATTAATGACTAAAATGCCGACAATCCTGAAGCTTGTGGCCAGAAAAGTGCACCAAAGATATCAGAAGCTCTCCATCTCCGCATTCTTTGACTTCGGAAATCAAAATTTTCAGACAGTTCATAAGCTGTGCCTCCATGGTAGCCTTCAAGATCCTGACGCTTGAGGCCAGAAAAGTGTGCAAAACGACGGTGGGCGGAGCCTCTGATGCAGACACGAAGTTCGACAGCACAAGTTAAAATACTTGTGAAATCCCCCCCATGTATCGACGTTTCTTAATTAGCTCGAACCCGCTGAAGTTTGCTTTTTAGTCAGTGCTAAGCGGAATGACGGCGTCACGCTAGCCTGCGCTTTTTTCTAACGGATTCACCAGCACGTCTCAGGAAAATGCGGGCAGTTTAGTAAATTTGCGTTTCAGTTTTGCATTTCTACCCTCCGAGTGCCTTTAAAATGGTCCGCATAAAGGCTAAACAGCTGTGTTTGGGCTAGCATCAGTCGTTAGCTAGCTTAGCTTATATCCAGAGTGTTGCCTAGCAACAGTGTTCTCAGGACTATCGCACATCGCATGTTCACCTTCCCATGTCAAAAGCACAAACACACAAATTATATTTGCGTCAAATCCTCTGTATGCACACACACACACACACACACACACACACACACACACACACACACACACACACAGTTTTTCCGATCGTTCTGTCTTTTCCTAATTACAGATGAACTGAACCCTACAAAAGATCAAACGTTCGTGTCCCACAGAGAGGCAACACCTCCCTCCCATCATCCATCATGGTACACACACACACACACACACACACACACACACACACACACACACACACACACACACACACTTCACAACAAAAGTCTAATTATTGCTTGAGACTGTTGTGGTCGTAACAACTATATATGCTCATTCTTCTCCTTCTCCCTGTCTCTCTCTCTCTCTCTCTCTCTCACACACACACACACACACACACAAAAGGGTGAAATTAGCGGCCTCAAGCTCAGCCGCATTGTGTGACAAGCCTGTGAAATGACTAGCCGCTGGGAGACCAGACGCCAGGCTCTTGCCTATATTTGTCCCTCCAGAGGTCAGCACGATGCATTCTGGGAGTTCAAAGGATCCAAATTGTGATGCCGAGGCAGAGATTAAGGAGAAACAGGACCCGGGACTTCTCAGCGTGACCAAACGGCGCCCCAGGAGCACCACTGACACATGCTTCAGAGCCAGGAAAGCAGCAGGAATAAATAAAACACACAATAAACACCACAGCAGCGTGAAGTACACATTCTCGGTGCGTTTGTGTAAAATAATAATAATAATAACAGCGGGGTTCCTCAGGGCTCCATTTTAGGTCCGATCTCATTTCCACTGTACACGTAATACACTGTATACATGTTGATATTTAGGTTAATCTTGTTCTTGTGGTCATGATAAGCAGCCCGACTTCTGAATAATGAGTGACGTTCTAATCTACACGTCCAATTAAGGGCAAAGTTTTACGGCTGAAAAAAGGGAAAATCCACCTCTTGTAACTCCTCTTGAAAGGAGCAAATCTGCTGTGAAAGGAAGTAAAAGAAACACCCCCCCCCCCCCCCCCCCCACACACACAATTTTTGAATTTTGCTGAAAACACAAGCGTGTTCACCACATTTAGTAGAAGAGCACACTTGTATCCGTGAGTTTTTAGCTGTGACACCATTTGGACGTTTCTCAAAATGCCACAACGCACTGAAATCTGGTTTGTAGTCGATGTGAAGTAAAATGAACTCTACACGACGTGTTTTCTTAATCGATTCCCAACATGTCCGAGGGAAGTGTTGACGATCCTGACAGCTTTTTGTCTGATTTCTACTTTGTGTCCCTTTAAGCTGTCCATATACCGTAAAGATCAAGAACGCAGTCTTCGAGATCATGTATCTTGTGGCCAGAAAAGTGTCCAAACGTCGGTGAGAGGAGCCTCGGAAATCTACACAAATTTATACAAATGAAATGGTTTGAAAAGTAGTTTCACTAGGACTTTCCCAGTAGATCCCAGGGCTCCGGTTTAGGTCCGATCTTATATTCTGTCCTACTGTTTACGTGATACTGTTTAATTAGGTTCATTAGATTGTCCACAGTATGCAGTCCACATTATAAATAATTAGTGACTTTTGAATGTCCACATCTATCATTAAGTGCAAAAGTTTGTGCCCCCCCCCCATATTTTTGGGTGAAAAGAGGAAAATCTACCTCCTTTGTACCTCTAAATCTTAACTGTAAAACATGATAGCCCCATCAAGTTATGTGAACTCCCTTCTTCTCTTTAACTCCAATTATTAAACTTGAACTAATCCACTGTCTTGGCTTGGAGACCTTGCAAAAACGCAACTTTTCAATGCGAAACAAATTTCACCTTCACGTTGAGTCTACGGATGTTTTTTAATGCGGCAGGTGAACTTTCGTCTCTAGGTTTTAACCACCCGGAATGTTTTACAGTGTGTCGACGCAACACATTAAACGACAGACGTAAACATTGCTCGACGAGACGTTTTGTCTTTCTACATCTCATCGGAATGAAGCGGTGCAGGAGACGAGAACTTGGCCAAGCGATCTGGGCGAGAGGAGGCTCCAGAAGCCCTTCATGAGAAAGGTGTAAGGGAAAATTGCGAGTTAAAGGAGAATCACATCGGGAGAGATATGAAATTGAGCCAGGAATGAATCTGCATCTGGCCTCCGGATTACAGCTCTCTCTGGACTATTTCTAGCTGACAAACATTCCTAAACACTGATTACTGGGTTCACTGTGGTTTGCTTCTGCTCCGTGTGTGTGTGTGTGTGTGTGTGTGTGTGTGTTAGCTCTGGATGTTGACGGAGCCCAGTAAATGGTCCAGATGCTTCACCATCGTCTCCTTTGTTTATTGCTCTGCAAATAGAGACAAATTACAGCGTGACACAAAGCCGAACAGATTAAAGGTACAACCGGCATTTCGGAAAGTTTCCTTTCAGTCGAGACATTTTCATCAAAAGGAGAGCGCGCGTTGTTAATGACGGATCAGGTAGATCAGGAGCGTTTGCTCGTTTGTCTTCAGCGGATAAACATCTTGCGGTGTCTTGGATCATCATTAAATGGCCTGCTCTCTCCACGTGTCCTCCATAAGTCTCGAATCTTTCCCTGACGATTACATAATCTCAAACACTTCCCATTTCCACAAACTCAACTGGGGAAAAAAATATAGTGAGTTAATATGTGATTATATTTGGTATGATATTTAAAAAAAAAAAAAACAAACATCTTGGGCGTGTCTTAAAATCGATCATCTGATGGAGACAGACCGGTGAGTATTAAGCAGCCTGTATGTGTATATGTGTGTGTGTGTGTGTGTGTGTGTGTGTGTGTGTGCGCGTCCCATGTTGTCTCGCCTCGCTCAGACGCTCGCAGACCCCAGCGTGATTACCGAAAGAGCTGCACTGAGGAGGAGAGCACAGGGTTTCATTCGGAGACTGCGTACACGAAGGTGCACTCCGTGTGACTCTGTGAGGTGCCGTGGGTTCGTACAGACCCGAAAGCGACGTCAGAAACCGCAACCTGCTCTTCAAATCGATTCCAGAGCGCAGGAACCCGACGACCGCTGAGATGAACCTACTGTAATGCCGCGGGTTCGCTCCGAAGCAAATCGGATGGAAAACCTCTTCACGAAGGCTGTCCAGATACACAGATAGGCACACACTGTTCCTTTTTTACTCCAACACACACACACACACACACACACACACGCAGGGAATCCTCGCTGACCCGCGACGACTGAGACCGGGGTCCTGGGTCACGTCCGTGAGGTCGGAGGTCGAACGAGAGTGCCGCTTCCTGTCTCCACTAACAAACGCATCTTTTTCATCTGGCGTATACAGCTTAGTCCTACACTCGGAAGCCTGGTCTAATTTAAAGGCTGATTTATGATCACACACATCAGAAGAGTCGCCAGAAGTTATGAGCTCGTCCACTGAGAGGACACGGCGTCCTTCTAAACACCAGAGGCGTCGGAGGTGAGATGCGGAACATCAGGGAGATATAGTTTATAGCTATAGGTGGAATAAAATAATAATAATTTTAATGCTTTTGCATATGGTGAGGCGATGTGTGTGTGTGTGTGTGTGTGTGTGTGTGTGTGTGACATTAAAGTGGTTTTCAAAATCTCACTGTCTGTCTTTAATGAGGACCAGAAAAATGTCCAGCTGTTTTACAGAGTGTGTGGCAGGAAGTGGAGAAGCTCCAGGAGACGGTTCGGATTTAGTGCGACCGCAGACGTCTGACGGGGGGAGTGGAAGGGAGAGGGACGAAGACAAAGACGACACTGTCCGACTCGGACGATGCGACGTCTACGTGCGGTTCTGATGCGGTGTGCGTCATGAACAACGAAGGAGGCGTGGCCTAACGTTTACAACAACAACACAAAAGTGAATATATCATACATATCAGCAAATTCCACTAATATTCCTCTTCATTCGTTTGTCTGTGTGATTAGTTTTTAAACAAGGTTATGTAGCCGATCTCTAGATATGTGAACACGTCGTCTTCCAGCCTCGTCGTCGAGTGTTTATTTCTAGAAAGAAGCGAGACGATCTGCAGG
>NC_030436.2:19537500-19550000 GCF_001660625.3 Ictalurus punctatus
CTGTTTATTGCTAAATCACATGACAAACTGAAAGCTAACAGGGAGAGGTGTGTGTGTGTGTGTGTGTGTGTGTGTGTGTGTGTGTGTCTGTTGTGCATTTTTCTAATAAACCCATTTGCATTGAGAGGAAACTGAGACTGAAGCGTTCCCAAAAGGCCCTGAAGAACGTGGGAAGCGACGGCCGCCGGTTATTATTCTGTGTGAGGGTCGAGTTTTACCGGTTCATCTGCAGCAGATTCACACGAGTCACTGAAGCCTGTAGCGCTGTGTCATTGTCACAGAGGAGACACACACACGCGCATACACACACACACACACACACACACACACACACATACACACACACACAGTCTGTTATACCGGTGGAGCAATCCTGTGTGAAAATCATTAATCTCTCTCACACTCTCACACACACACACATACACACAAACACACACACACCCCTGTGTAACACTGTCATTCAAATGATGACATGATTCATATTTAATAATGTTTAATAATCCGTCCAACAGCTCGGAGAAATTTCCAGTAAAAGGCCCCGCTGTGCCTGGGGCCAGACGAGCTCGCTCTCAAACACTTGCTGTTTTTAGACGCATATCTAAAAATATACATCTGGCACGAATAAGTGTGTAACACCTAGAGTTCCTCATGTCTTATTACAGTTCGCACCACAGCGCTGTTGAGTTCTGGATTCTGGTCTGGTGTATTAAAGCGGTGAGGTTTTCTGTAAGGAGACGTTTATGTAACCTTTAAGGAAGGAGTCTCCAGTGTCAGCGTTGTTAGAGGTAAAGCTGTACCTTTAAGCCTTCAGACATCTTCAGATTTCTCACGTTGCGATTTCTCAGTAACTCTATCAGGAGGCTCTCTGACCCAGGGGAGAGCTCCTGGGGTTCTTCTCTGATCATCATCCACACAAACGCCACCAGAAATATAATATATGTTTAATAATAAATAAACGCTACGACACGATAAAGTGTGTAAACGAAGCAGGGTTAAGACGGCGTCCTGAAAACGCACGGCTCTGTAAATACGAGCGATTCCGGGAAATCCAAACGAAGAATCCGTTAAACCTGATTTGCAAAGACTCCTCCTTACTGTCACTCGTTTGTATTATTATGTAATCAGACGATCGGGATAGAGCGGTCGGTGCGAGTCTGATTACGCCTGCTGGCTTCAAATGGTTTAATCTGATCAATTATGATCAATTTCATATACATATATATATATATATATATATATATATATATATATATATATATACCTGATGAGGTTCTATATAAACTTTCGGAATATACTTGTTCAAAGGCTTGTGCTTATTGTTTATAAAAAACAAATTATAAGATAGAACTTTAAAAATGAGGGATTCCTGTAGCATGTGTCAGGAGACGCACCCAGAAAAAACATTATTGTGGTGTCATTATTTATAGTAGCAGCATTATAGTATAGCAAATTTGTTTAGATTAGATTAGATTAGATAGAGGAGATAACCTGGGCCTGGAGGAATAAAGAGGTGGCCTTTGTTTTGTTTTTTTTAAAAAAATCAGTTTTGGTCTCTTTCTAGCCTAAAATTGTTTTTTTTTTTTTTTTATGGCGCTTTGGTAATTTACCTGTCAATGTAAGGCATGTTCAGACAGAACATTGGATTTATCATAAAACTTGCCTCGGGAGTGATCACTGTTTGTAGGACGGCCAGACCGATAAAATATCAAACTTTTTGTCTATCTCATACAAGACAAGGCTAGTTCGGTATCGCTAGCCAAGGGAAGGCACAACTAAGCTATCACTGTATGGGTTTAGCTGCTACAGAGCCATGCGGAGTACGTTAGCTGCATTTATGCTCTGCTCATATCATGTTCACGTAACTTGGAACTCGTATAGACGTTTACACACCTTGTTTTCCTGCTCAGCACGAGAGGATGTGAGTGTTTCTGTTTCAACCCCTTTCCTGGTTAAAAAGAAATAAAATAAATAAATAAAAAATCGGTGTATGTCCATTTTTCCCTCACACTAACCGAGTGAGTTAGCGTTGGGCAGAATTGAGAGCCGTCAGCCAACGAGACACGAGTATTTCCACGTATTTTCCTGTAAACCCCGTCTGATTGGTCTCGCCTCCGTTCACTGAAGATAAAATACCAACATCTCATTCACTGAAGATTACAACACTTCTTACATTTCAGTCTTCTTTCACCGACTTTTAGTTACGTAGAGACAAACTGCTCACTAAGTGAATTATTCACTTCTGAATTGTTCGGGGCTAAAGAAAAAAGCATGTCCAGAATGTCCAGGTCTGGTATTGTCTTTCTTCAGGGTGGGGACAGGGGCGATGGTGGCGCCCTCGGCGACCCTGTAGACAAACAGTGCTTTTTCCTGTAAGTCATCCCCAAGACACTAAGGTTCAGTAATGGAACTGCGTATGGGGTGTTTGCTCTGTTGATGTTCTGTCTCAGGCATGACATTTCCTCACACGCGCTGTCACTAAACCAGTTTTCCGCTTACCGTTGACCATCTTCTGTTGATCCAACGTGTTTTAGATCAGGACGAGTGAGTCATCTCCACCTGTAATTCAGGTCAAATCAGCTTGCTGGAGCGTTTAAAAAATTATAAAAACATGTTACTCATCACAGCTTTTGCTTTCTGCTGTTTATCAGGACGGAGAGAACAATATACAGTGTGAAGGGGATGTCTGGAGTTAAAACAAGAAGCTGTTCCTTTGTCTCTTCTACAAAAGTTCTTGAGAACTTGCGAAATCAAACAAACAAATGAACAAACAGAGAACCTGAGTTTCACACCGAATTTCTTTTTGTCTTTTGTACTATTCTGCAAGCTAGCTGACTGGTTAGCGTTATGTCATTCTGACAACTGTAAAGCCAAGATCATTATAGTCAAAGCAAATGATGTACTATACTACACTATACTACACTACACTACACTACACTATACTATACTGGACTGCACTATACTATACTATACTATACTATACTACACTACACTACATTATTCTATACCATATAGTACTGTACTATTCTATACTATACTGCACTGCACTATACTATACTATACTATACTACACTACACTATACTATACTATACTACACTACACTGCACTATACTATACTATACTATACTACACTACATTATTCTATACCATACAGTACTATACTATACTATACTACACTACACTGCACTATACTATACTATACTACACTACACTGCACTATACTACACTATACTATACTACACTACACTGCACTATACTATACTACACTACACTGCACTATACTACACTATACTATACTATACTATACTACACTGCACTATACTACACTACACTATACTATACTGGACTGCACTGCACTATACTATACTATACTATACTACACTACACTACATTATTCTATACTATACAGTACTGTACTATTCTATACTATACTGCACTGCACTATACTATACTATAATACACTACACTACACTGCACTATACTATACTATACTACACTACACATTATTCTATACCATACAGTACTATACTATACTACACTACACTACATTATTCTATACTATACAGTACTGTACTATTCTATACTATACTGCACTGCACTATACTATACTATAATACACTACACTGCACTATACTATACTATACTATACTACACATTATTCTATACCATACAGTACTATACTATACTACACTATACTATACTATACTATACTACACTACACATTATTCTATACCATACAGTACTATACTACACTACACTGCACTATACTATACTACACTATACTATACTATACTACACTGCACTATACTACACTACACTATACTATACTACACTGAACTATACTATACTATACTGCACTACACTGCACTATACTATACTATACTATACTATACTACACTGCACTATACTATACTATACTGCACTACACTGCACTATACTATACTATACTACACTACACTGCACTACACTGCACTATACTATACTATACTATACTATACTACACTGAACTATACTATACTATACTACACTACACTGCACTATACTATACTATACTATACTACACTGAACTATACTATACTATACTGCACTACACTGCACTATACTATACTATACTACACTACACTACACTGCACTATACTACACTATACTATACTATACTACACTGCACTATACTACACTATACTATACTATACTACACTGCACTATACTATACTATACTATACTATACTACACTGCACTATACTACACTACACTATACTATACTATACTACACTACACTGCACTATACTACACTATACTATACTATACTACACTGCACTATACTACACTATACTACACTGCACTATACTATACTACACTGAACTATACTATACTATACTGCACTACACTGCACTATACTATACTATACTATACTATACTACACTGCACTATACTATACTACACTACACTGCACTATACTACACTATACTATACTACACTGCACTATACTATACTATACTGCACTACACTGCACTATACTATACTATACTATACTATACTACACTGCACTATACTATACTATACTACACTACACTGCACTATACTACACTATACTATACTATACTACACTGCACTATACTATACTATACTACACTACACTGCACTATACTACACTATACTATACTACACTGCACTATACTATACTATACTGCACTACACTGCACTATACTATACTATACTATACTATACTACACTGCACTATACTATACTATACTACACTACACTGCACTATACTACACTATACTATACTATACTACACTGCACTATACTATACTATACTACACTACACTGCACTATACTACACTATACTATACTACACTGAACTATACTATACTATACTACACTACACTGCACTATACTACACTATACTATACTATACTACACTGCACTATACTATACTATACTATACTATACTACACTGCACTATACTATACTATACTACACTACACTGCACTATACTACACTATACTATACTATACTACACTGCACTATACTATACTATACTACACTACACTGCACTATACTACACTATACTATACTACACTGAACTATACTATACTATACTACACTACACTGCACTATACTACACTATACTATACTATACTACACTGCACTATACTATACTATACTACACTACACTGCACTATACTACACTATACTATACTACACTGAACTATACTATACTATACTACACTACACTGCACTATACTACACTATACTATACTACACTGAACTATACTATACTATACTGCACTACACTGCACTATACTATACTATACTACACTGCACTATACTATACTACACTATACTATACTATACTACACTGAACTATACTATACTATACTGCACTACACTGCACTATACTATACTATACTACACTGCACTATACTATACTACACTATACTACACTGCACTATACTATACTATACTATCATATATACTATACCATACTATACTACACTGCACTATACTATACTACACTGCACTATACTATACTATACCATCATATATACTATACCATACTATACTACACTGCACTATACTATACTATACTACACTACACTACACTATATGAGGGCGGTACTATACTGTACTATACTACACTACACTATACTGTACTATACTACACTACACTACACTACACTACATTATACTATACTATATTATAATGACGTAGTATGTACTCTACCGTCTAGTGTATGAATTAAAGAAGCGTAGTATCGTCTCGAATGATCTCAAATCATCTCACTATAATCTGCTTGGTCCAAGCACACTTCAGATATAGCGCTTCCAGTGGCCAGTTCTTGCATAGAACACTGAAATTGTGACAATAAAGTCAAAACAAAAGCATGCTTTGAACTCAAATCAAAACAGAGAAGTGCTATTCGGACTGGGAAGCCTCACGACAGTCACATTTTTGAAAGAAAAAAAAAAGAAATTTGATAATTAGTTCTTAGTGTTGAACAGTGTCCTAAATGTAAACATCAGCAAGATAGCAAGCAGCGTGATAGAGAGAGATAGGTCACATGGAGTTAACTACGGCTCACGGTAAAAATACTAGAATTAAATTAAATCTTCTTTTGTTACTTAAGCTTACCTAAAGTTTTAGCCCACATTAAATCACAGTCATCATCAAGTAACATAAGGGACATTAAAACGTCTTAATCGTTCTGTTCCTGACCTTTATATATATATGTGTGTGTGTGTGTGTGTGTGTGTGTGTGTGTGTGTCTGACATCATGCGTGCTGTCATTAAACCTGTTTTCTTAACGCTTTCCAGCTCATCCACTGTTCAGGACCAGGATCTTAGATCAGGACGAGCGAGGTGTCTCGCCCTGGAATTCAGGTCAGTTCGGTTCACCCAAGCATTTAAACTCAAAACAAACCGTAAAGATCCACAATCAGTTGTGTAACTGCAGTTATTGCTGTTTATACCATGGCGAATAGGCTTTAATATTATATTCTGGATTCTGATTGGTCAGAAGTTGTTGGGTCGTTTTCCAGAACAGCAGCTCGGACAGTAGCGTGGGTTTAAATCAATGCGCTCGTTCTAATACGTTATCGTTTCTATAGCAACAGCTCGTTCACAGTGACTTGCACGGCAGATTAAATAGATTACAAAAAAAATAAAAAATCCTTGCTATGGTGAAGTTTTCTGTAAGGAGACGTTTATTTATCGTTTTCTGGAAGGAGTCTCCAGTGTCAGCGCTCGTGTAACAGTCAGAGGTGAAGCTGTAATATCACGTTTTCTGAAATATTCAGAATAGTGGAGTTGACATGCTGCAGTTTGTCGTTGTTTTCCTTTACTAGCATAACTAGCGCTCTGTAATATTGTGGTTACCTTCTAGCTCAGAGGAGAAGCTCAAGATGTTCTCGCCCGCTGCATCGTCTGTTTTGATTTTAACGAAGAACACCGGTACCTGCAGGCCATGTGTGTATCTCATGTACCCATTTACAGATGAAGTGTTCTGGGAGAAATCCGATCCCAGATCAGCGCTGATAATGCGTACAGCACAACAGTAACATTTCTGCAAGTTTCTTACTGTTAACCTTTCAATAAAGTGAAAATCAGTCTGGTTCTGGATAGAGACACAACCTTCCACCTTGTGTGTATGTGTGTGTGTGTGTGTGTGTGTGTGTGTGTGTGTGTGTGGTTTAATATTTTACTCCATCAGCACCACTGGTTCACACACCTTTTGCACATGTGTGTGTGTGTGTGTGTGTGTAATGTGGTCAGACAGCTGTGTTTAAGCTAATAGCAGCTGGTGAAGAAGGAAAGGTGCTTTACCGAGTTTCCATCTGTCCCTCGCTCCCCCGCAGCACAGCCAGGATAAACAAGACGAGCAAATTATTACCCAGAGTCAAGAGCTTATAACCCACACACACACACACACACACACACACACACACACACACGACAGAGCTGGCCCTGACCAGAATAAAGCAATTACTGAAGAAGAATAGATGAAAGCATTAAAGGTGTCTCTACTTTTAACGCATCTCGCTTTCACAAAACAGAGAATATGGTTCATTTATCTCCTTTAAACCCACCGTGCTTCCTATTCCTGGGTTTGTACTTTGAGGATTCATGTCGTTGGGTCAAAAATATCCACGAGAATGGATTTCAACATCCAATAAACAACATGTCACTGTCAGAAGCCATGAATTACATTATTAGTCATGATATCGACATCATAACCTCTTATTGCCCAGCTCTAGTTACGGACATATACACAGTAAGAAACAGAATGAATCGTAATGAGGGACAGCTAGAGAGGAAGTATGTGTGTGTGTGTGAGGGTGTGTGTGTGTGGGATTGAGAGAGAAACAGAATGGCTTTGTTGTACTCCTCTAATAGAAATCATCAACCGAACTGGAGTCATGCGCTTATTAACGCAGCCATATGAGCCTTTCACAAGACCTTTCATCTCTCTCTCTCTCTCTCTCTCTCTCTCTCTCTCTCTCTCTCTCTCTCTCTCTCTCTCTCTAAACAGGATGCACACAGGAATGAAGATGTGGTCTTGCTAGGAAACTGTAATGAGTATGCCGTGTAATGAAATGAACATAATGTACAGGGTTGCATTTGCACATTGATTTTTTAAAATGTTTCAGTATGTTGTTTATTATTATTATTATTATTATTATTATTATTATTATTATGATCCTTTTCTCGATGCTAGGTTGAATATGAATCATTAACATGCACTCATTTTGGCTGTGTATCACACCTTCACACTTTACCACTGCTTTCACACGACCAAGAGACAATAACAATGGAATATAAAGTATAAAGTGACAAATCGATCAGACGTTCCCTCACTTACAGCTTTAGTAGCTGCGTTGTGTCGATATTTTGGTGCGGTGTCGATAGGTGCGGTTTCATTTTTTCCTGGGATGAATTCTGAATTTTATAAAAGATCGTTATGTTCCCATATCAGGACTTAACCCACTGTAGCTGGACAGGCCACGCCCACAAGCATCAAACTAAAAGTGAAACACGGTCCTTATATACACGCTTTCAGACACAGACGGTATTAAACCGTACCTGTCCTGACGGCTGGAGCGGGACCCTGAAGCGTCCAGGTTTTGTACCTTTATATTTATATTTTAACCAGAAAGGTACTTTAAAAAAGGTAGTTAAACACATGATAAATACATATTAAAGATACCAAAAAACGTACAGTTTTAATAATCATTTCTGAGCGTGTACTTCAGTGTTGTGTAAATTTATAATATAGAGATATTCGGTTGATATTTTATTCAATTCCGAATGGCACCACACACGAGGGGCGACCCTTTATACCAATTTTCCATGTCATTCCCTGAGAGGCCAAATTCCTTTCACAGGAAGTCAAACTGAAAGACTGCAGTGAAGACCACACATCACATTCACACATACATCTCACAACAGTGATCTCTCTCTCTGTCTCTCTCTCTCTCTCTCATTGAGTGTCTGTATGCTTCTTTCACGCTGCCCTCGCTGTCTCTCGCCTTCATTCAGCCCTGAACATTGCAGCTCTGTCCCCGTCTCTCATACAGTGGAGAAACGCACTGACGTCTCCTCACGGCTACCCCGGGGTCACGGGCCGACCCCCAGCGACCTCGTCTCTTCCTGCCTCTGAGAGACGGCCATTGTGTGCGCGGTCGGAGCGGAGCGTCACGCTGAGGCTGACATCATGGCTGAAGCTGGACCACCAGTCCCCTCCTGGCCATCTCAGCACGCATATACACTCTCACAGCATAACAGTGTGTGTGTGTGTGTGTCTTATCTGTGTGGGTCTGGGTCCAACTGAAACCAAGCCAGCCTCCATTCCTCCACCACTTCCTGTGTCTCAGGCATTAGAGCACACATGAGATTATCTCCCTTCCTGACCTCAATGTCCTTGACTAAATGTAACCCCCCCCCCCCCTCCATTTTTTTTTAAGCATTTTGAACTGTTGAACCGCAAAGCGAGCAAATTAAGACCCAGGGTTTTCCGTCGTCTTCACGTTTGTCGGCTCGGCGAGTTTAAAAAACTAAATTGCCATGTTTGCGATAACGGCACATCGACTACAACTTTCCGTGACTAATCACCTCTGTTTATTTGCTTACTGCTAGATGCTTATTTGAATCTTCACCCGCTTCTCTTGTGTATATAATATACTAATGATACTTTTTTGCTAGCATGCAGGCACTACTATTAACTACTAACGAACTCTGAGTAATTATAAAATAATGGCTCATGAACTAAGCATTAATTACGGAGTCTTATATACACAGTATCTCCTGGAGAATTACCAACTACCTTCTGACCAATCAGATTAGAGAATTCGGATAATATGATGATCTGGGAATGCTTCCGTGCCGAGGGGGTCCAGGGAGTTTACTTCGGAGTTAACGGGGTTCCTGGCTGTAAACAATCAAATAAAATAAATAAACAAATAACAGTTTGAGAACTTCTGGTTCAGATTTTTTTTTTAAGAGAAACCTCACAGGCTCGGAGGCGTGAAATACACCAAGATCACTTCAATAATCTGGAAGAACTTTCCATACGCTGTGTCAGGACATTCCTGCACGTCTGTGCCATAAAACACACACGGTGTGTTTTCACTCCATGGAGGGTCTGTATGTGTGTAGACTAACACACTGTTACGCTTAAGCAAATGCACAATACAAATCCTCACACACCCCACACAACTCTCTCTCTCTCACACACACACACACTCACGATAGAAGGTTGTGTGGCGTACCAGCCAATGACGTGTCTCGGGGAGAAATTTGAAAGATACAGACCGGAGTGAGGGAAAGCCCGGGCGTGTGCGGCTCCTCTCGTGTCTGATTGTCTGACAGAGCTGAAATGGGAAGGAGGTTATTATGAGGGTGAAAGTACAGCAGAAACAAGACGCCACCTGTCTCGAGTCAAGAGCCGGCGCGTTTGGGGATTAAAGTGATCTCTCCTTCCTCTCTCACTTATTTTAGTCACTGAAAGTCAGTTCACTATTTCGGGATCCACACTGTGGCACTGTGAGAGTCCACACGTGTACACACATGCATTCACACTAAATATCGCACTGCGAGTGGGAATCTTCCTCTCCCGTTCCACTGACGGAGGCAGATCACCGAGGCAAACGTTCCTCCGTCTCTTCGAGGCAGTCGAGGAAGCGTGAGAGACACCTGGTCTGTTTCTAAACTAGATAAGATTCTGCTGAAATCCTCCTACCACCAAACACTCTCACACACTCACACACACTCACACACACACACTCTCACACACTCACACACACTCACACTCTTACACTCTCACACACTCTCACACACTCACACACACTCACACACTCTCTCACACACTCACACACACACACTCTCACACACTCACACACACTCACACTCTTACACTCTCACACACTCTCACACACTCACACACACTCACACTCACACACTCTCTCACACACTCACACACTCACACTCACACACTCTCACACACTCACACTCACACACTCTCACACACTCACACTCACACTCTTACACTCTCACACACTCACACTCTCACACACACTCACACTCTTACACTCTCACACACTCACACTCTTACACTCTTACACACACACTCTTACACTCTTACACACTCACACTCTTACACTCTTACACAACACACTTACACACTCACACTCTTAAACACTCACACACACTCACACACACTCACACACTCACACACACTCACACACACTCACACTCTCACACACTCACACACACTCACACACACTCACACTCTCACACACTCTCACACACTCACACACACTCACTCTCACACACTCACACACACTGACACACTCACACTCTTACACTCTCTCACACTCACACACTCTCACACTCACACACTCTCTCACACACTCACACACTCACACTCACACACTCTCACACACTCACACTCACACACTCTCACACACTCACACTCACACTCTCACACACTCACACACACTCACACTCACACACTCTCACACACACACACACTCACACACACTCTCACACACTCTCACACACTCACACACACTCACACTCACACACTCTCTCACACACTCACACACTCACACTCACACACTCTCACACACTCACACTCACACACTCACACTCACACTCTTACACTCTCACACACTCACACTCTCACACACACTCACACTCTTACACTCTCACACACTCACACTCTTACACTCTTACACACACACTCTTACACTCTTACACACTCACACTCTTACACTCTTACACAACACACTTACACACTCACACTCTTAAACACTCACACACACACTCTTACACACACACTCTTACACACTCACACTCTTACACACTCACACGCTTACACACACACTCTTACACTCTTACACACACACTCTTACACACTCACACGCTTACACACACACTCTTACACTCTTACACACACACTCTTACACTCTTACACACTCACACTCTTACACTCTTACACACTCACACTCTTACACTCTTACACAACACACTTACACACTCACACTCTTAAACACTCACACACACACTCTTACACACACACTCTTACACACTCACACTCTTACACACTCACACGCTTACACACACACTCTTACACTCTTACACTGTTACACACTTACACTCTTACACTCTTACACTCTTACACACTCACTCACACTCTTACACACTCACACTCTTACACACTCACACTCTTACACACTCACACGCTTACACACACACTCTTACACTCTTACACACTTACACTCTTACACTCTTACACACTTACACTCTTACACTCTTACACACTCACTCTTACACACACACTCACACTCTTACACACTCACACTCTTACACGCTCACACGCTTACACACACACTCACACTCTTACACACACACTCTTACACACACACTCTTACACACACACTCACACTCTTACACACTCACACGCTTACACACACACTCACACTCTTACACACTTACACTCTT
>NC_030436.2:19560000-19622500 GCF_001660625.3 Ictalurus punctatus
TTAAGTTAATATGCGGAGTCATGAGCGCTACGTGACTCACTAACCGCGGGATAAACGCTGAGAAACGATGTGCCAATGACGCTAAGGCACCGATTACTCCATCGTCAAATCGTTCACCTATTAGGACATAAAAAGGATCCATTTGTGTCTAGATACTTCAAAATAACCGGGAAAATAATGACAGTAATGAACCAAACACCGAAATAAAGACTTCTGGTCGAGATCAAGATGATGTTACGATTGTTTTTAAAGCTCTCCGGTGCGCTTTTGTGAGTTTTTGTAAATAGCAGTGTGTCGTAAAGGGTCGGGAATTCTGTCCGAGTCTGCATCCCGACTCGAGCGTGAGGACGCGCGTGAGGATTTACACCCCTTCAAGTTGAAGTCTATTTGCTTCCTTTACTCGTTTGGGGAAGATTAGCGTGATTAGCATGATTAGCCTCGTAGCGCTGGTGCAACAATTAGCGCAGTAAAGTGATATTAGTGGAAGAAGCGTTCCTTTAAGCACCGTAGCACGTGGAGCTGTTAGAGTAGTGATTTAATGTCGGGTTTTCTTCAGCCATCCATCTGTTTTCCATTCATCTGAAGATCATTTTGCTCGTTCGCTCTTTTAAGTGGTGATTAGGGGGGCGTTAATGTGTGTGCGTGTGTGTATGAGCTAATCACCACCAGCGCTAATGTGCTAATGTGGAAATATTCTGTGCCATGTCTCCCTCACCTCACTGAATCGCACACACACACACACACACGCACACACACGCACAGAGCGAAACCATGGCACAGGAGGCGAGGACGAGTCCGAACAAGCTTCTCTCATCCTCTCTGCTTCCACGCTAACCACCACCTTCTCTCTGGAAGCGTCCCGGGAAGGCCGAAACCTCCGAAGCGGGCGATCCACAGCGTCACGGTTGCCAGATAATCCGCTTCCTAAAGAGCAGAGTCTTTTCAAGAGCCTGCGTGAACGTGATCACGATTTCCTCATTTAATTTTCCTCCTAAAGTCAAGAGTCACGAGTTGGGACATGATTTGATTTTCCTCGAGTTACTCCAGATTTCCGGCACAGACAGGATGAACGACCTGCCAGCTTTGACCTCCTAAATTCAGCTCAGGCTTTCGCTCCAGTCAGGACCGCAGTCTGAAGGCCAAAGTTTTTTTTCCTCTCAAATATTATAAACAGGAATATCCGGAAAACTCTATTTGTGTGTCTTTTGTACACTTTCCTACAGTCTTCAGTTCCCATCATGCCAAAAACAAAACACACCGTGTGACTTCTTTGTATGCAGAAATTCAGACGCTAGGGAAAGTAGAAGCTCCAGTGTGCTGCTCAGACTCCAGAAACTAACTGCCGAGGCTAAAAAGTGGTAACTAACGTAACATGACATGCGGTGATGTAGTGAGCTACTTAACTGATTTTCAGTCCGTACAAGATTTTCTACTTGTGATCGTTGCGGCCAAAAATACGTGAATTTTTTCAAGATTGCGATTTGCGATGCGGCTTGCGGTGTTTTTCATTTGCGGAAAACTACTGAATCGCAATCGCATTAAATCGTTCTGCGCGCTCTTTCGCAGCGATGTTTGTCGGTAAACGAGACCTGCACTCGCGCTCGACGCACGTGAATCGAAGAGCGCTTCGGATGAACGCGCGGTCCGATGACGTCACGCGACGCGTCTCGGCCCGGACCTGCGGAGAACCTGCGGAAATTTCGGGAAAAAAAAATCACAAACCCCTCCGGATATCGCGGAGTTCCCTTTGTCCTTTTTTGCGATCGCAAACATAGCTACTCACCAAATGACAAAATAATACTACGCAACCTGCCTCGTCCTGGTTCTCCGCGCTACTGATTTGTCCCCGTCATATCACACCTGCGATCACACGCTGCCCAAATACACTCTACACACACAGTAAACAACCCCAGCACACACAGTAAACAACCCCAACACACACAGTAAACAACCCCAGCACACACTCCACGTCTCAACTCTACAGATGAGGTGTGTTTTCCTCTCGGTCGAGAGGTTCGCATTCTCTCACTCGCTCTTTTCAGGGGAATGTTTGCGCGCAGTGTGTAGCTGGAAGGTGCTAAAACAGCACTAAAACAGTAAAACACACACACACACACACACACACACACACACCACGAGAAAAGAGAAAGAAAACAGTGAGAAGTATGAGCTACAGCGGTCTCATGTTTTGTCCTGGACCTGAGAGTTTACCTGTAGACATGTATATATACCGTACACTGTTCAAATAATCCACTCTGAATAAAAAGTGTTCCACATCTGGACTACTGGACTACGTAATCGTCATTAGCCGCCATGTTTGTTTGTTTTTTCACTAATTTGAGTAAAAACCGTGGATTTTTTGTTTGTGCTATTTATTGTATAGCAAATGTCATGGGGAGTTTTCAGGAGAATTATTTTCATTAGTCAGATTAATTCACTGTATTAATGATTGTTTATTAGGGCTAAATTATGTCAGCTGCGATTGAGCTTTAAAACATTTAACACAAGTTGTTTTTTTTTTTGTGCGTTTCTTCTCCGAAATCGTAAAACGACGTACGAGCTCGGGTTTGAGAGAACCACTATATGAATGAAACACATCATAATGAATATGTTTATTACTCAGATCCATTAACGGCAGTGTGTTTTCATGCACGTGACTCACTGAAGCTATCTGTGGTAAATTATGCTCGCTGTATTTTCCCCCCCAACCTCGATAACATTGCTAGCTAGCTAACTGCTAAACCTAATGTGAACGAATTGTAGATAAAGCTTAAAGTGGTGTATATCATGTGTGCGTTCACTCCTCCACCGTGTACCGCTCATCTCTCGTCATTTTCTTTTCTTTTCTTTTTTTGTTGTGAAACGGCTGCTTTCTGTCCGAGCGTCTGGATAATCTACAACCTGCCAGGTGACGTAGACTATATACGAGCAGTCCCGCGCTCCTCTAACTGCACCCCCTGCTCCTCGTTTCCGCTACACAAACTCGGACCATCTGCTCCATGCGAGAAATATCTTCCGCGCCAGAGTTATGGGTTTTTAACTAGAAACGTAACTTTACACCAGGTTCAAAACTCCTTCGTCAGCTGAACCCTTTCAAACGAAATTAATTTTCCCGGGTATCCCCCTTTAAGGAGGTTCGCGTTAAGTGAATCTTTTGTAATAAATCACCAAACCTGTGTTACTTTTCAGTTTGGGAAGTTTAATGTGACGTTGATGTTTTATTTTATCACAGTCTTGTGAACCCCCTGCAACACCACCATGGTCGAGGAAGCCCTGGTTTAGACCCTTCTGGATGGAATAATTAGATCTGGGATCAGATCTAGGATATTAAAGAGGAAATCTGATCTTTGAGGAGATCTCACTCTGAACTGAATCTGAACACATGAACTTTAATGTTTTCTAGTGAACTTTTCTGAAAGTAGAAACAAGTTGAAGCCGATTTCAGCGGTGTTGTACGATCGTCACACGTCACGCTGGACGAGACGATACCAATACAATCCTGTCTGAGTTCTGTAACAGACTGAGTCATCAATCAGATCTCGCCAAAACTTGGCTTGCGTAAACACAAACGTTCTCCGGGTAATAAGAATCCATCTTCAGTCCACGATCTGTAGCTGTCCTGTGATTTTTGGCGTACGGTGTGAGGTCGGCTCGAACGAACATGGCCTTCGTATCTGCCCGTGCACGTGAAAGCAAAACGTGCCTGCTCCCTCGCGCACACTTTCTAGGTTCAGTGTAACTCGAGGAGCCTGAACGAGACCGTAACGCATTCGGCTGCAGTAAATCTCCACACTATCCTGAAATCTGAACCTCAATCCTGCCACTCTGAGCCCTCGCACGCTTTACTGCCTTCGGGAATCGCTCTCCGTGCACCGCTCGATGAGTCTAACCAGAACCGTGGCTGAAACCGAGCCTTATGAAAACAAAAGCGCGTTAATGGATGGGTTTCAGACCGGGCGCTCCGGCAGAGCCGCGCTTAATAAGGCAAAGAACTGGTGGAACACATCGCTGAGATCTTTTCCACTGATTATGACTCGCTTTATTTCCCTGCAACAAATATCTCTTCCTCCATGCAGGAACATCTTCCACTTGGGTTATGAAGAAACAAACGAACCCGACTTTCCTGTTAGGACTGACGCACGAGGTTTTAGACAGTCCGTACAGGAGATCGCAGGGGTTTTATTTCGTGGGTTTTTTCAACATTTGGCAACGCAACTTGTAGAGGTTTTCGTGCCCCCCCCCCCCCCCCCCCCAGAAAACTACTTGAACTGGCGAAATCGCAGTCGCATGGAATAGTTTTGCGCGGTCTTTTGTTAGTTGATAATCGAGACCTTTTAGCTGTACTCGTGTTCATCCAAAGCACCCTTCGATTCATGTGCGTCGTGATGACGTCACACAATACATACAATAAAATTTCTCCTCTGAGCCAAATGTAGTCAGATCATCCAATTTTAATTTTTACATACACAAATCACCATCGACTTGCTTCGGAGAAGAAAACCTGAAACTGAATCTGACCCTTTTCTTTTTTTCCCCAGTTAGTCAGTCATTTATCAGCATCAAACACCTTTTTATGATTCACCATGATGTATCTTCCCATTTTTGACTTCCTCACCCTGCGTGTGAAGGTGGGAAAGAAACATACTAAAAATTACATTACAAAATAATATAATGTGATGGTTTAGTGTCACGTTTACGATCTGTGCTTCGTGTTGCTTCCTGTACAGTCTGTATTTTCACTTTAAAATAAACCATTCAATAAACACGTAAAAACGGCAGCGATGGTGAACCGTCTCTTTACCCATTTAAGTTTAAAATGGAAATATGTTTCCGCACAGCGTCCACACCGCGAGGATGTGTGTTCATTCTGTTTAAAGTCATGTGAATGTGTTTGGTGAAATAAGTACTGGGAGTTAAAATTTCCAAAATTTTTATTGTTATTATTATTATCATTATTATTATAGACTGAGCATTATTATTATTAGCTTGACCATTAGCAACATGGCAATGATAATACAGTTGTTTGGTATAAAAGCGATGTGTCCGTATAAATCAGAGTCCATTCAGTCGGAAGGGTCGGCTCGGCGACTCATATGTACCCGATGATGTCGTTACAGATGATTGGCTGCCGGCTGCCTGTCTTCATGAGCGCCGTGAAGCGGTAAAAGTCCGTATCGAGTTCCTGGAGGTCCATGTGAGATTTGTGGAAAAACGGAACTTTCCGCGGAACGTCGACGGGACACGAGAGACGCTTGGTCGCCGTGGCGGCTCTGTTTGACCGAGACGAGTCCGAGACCAGCTTCTTCTGTCCGTCTACGTTCTGAGAAATCCTCGCTATCCTCCGCTTCACATTGACCAGAAAGTCCTTGGCTAGCCGTTTGCTGGCGCTAGGCCTCGGTTCTGTCGGTTCCGATGGGCACTCGGGCAAATCCATCCAGTTCTGAATGAGGTCGGCAAAGCTGTTATCCCCAAGAACAAGCGGATGCCGGTTGCGCCCTTGCGTCAGCAGGGCTGCAGTCCAGTCTTCCGGCTCGCTAGGTACCTCAAACGACGTCCACTTTTCCAAGCAGGCGTCCGACGTGGATTTGGGTCGCGTTCTGGGACGGGGGCTCGGTTCTAGAAGGAGATCGGCCGACGCGGCGCGTACTTTCCTGAATCGGCGCAGCACCACAGGTCCCTCGTCAGGCCACGAAGCCTCCGAGTATCCAGAGTCAAATTCGAGGCTGCTGGCCGCGCTGCTCTCTTCGTCCTCCAGGGGACAGGAGAGTGGAAAGGCGGAGTCGGCGCTGCTGGAGTCGCTGGCGTCGCTGATTCGTGATTCGCTGATTCGCCGTGCTCGCCGCTCACGCCGACCAATCAGCATCTTGCAGGGGCCGGAGGAGGGTGGCATCATGCAGGTCCGGTTTAGCTGCTTCAGGTCCTGCAGGGAGCGCATCATACAGCGCATGTGCTCGCTGAGACACCCACCCGAGTCCTGAACGCACAACTGAGAGACAGAGAAGAAAAGTGGAGTTAGAACACTAACGTCCGTAACGATAAGACGTGAAAAACAGCCGACCGTGTGATAAGCAACAGAACACACCACCTTAAAAAAAAGACATCACAGAGGTGAAAGTATGTTACCATGACGACAGTGATGCTAGTCTTTGCAATTCTTCTGGAACAGCTGCGCGTTTCTTCATTAGAGATTCGCATCTTTTGTAACCGTGCAAACAACCAGCGAGAATTTTTTATTATTATTTCAACGTAACGATGTTTTTCATCATCACTATTCCTTTTTTTTTAAAAATTATTTTATGTTCCCAGTGTCACGGTGAACAAAGGTTCTTACACTGTATTAAAAAAGGCTCGGATCTCCGACATTGTAATCGCGAATCCTGCAAAACCCTTGGAATTTACGCAGTGAGACTACAGAAAGGATCCTAAAGTTATCCCTGACTTTCGATTCTTTCTGTCTTTAAAAAAAAAAAGAAAAGAAAAAGAATCAACCCCCACTGCCAGAGTAACATGTGACCTATAAATATTAGTGCTACAAAACAACCCCAAAATAGGTGATTGTTAGGAGAGTGTGTGTGTGTGTGTGTGTGTGTTTCTTGTTCTACCGAGTAGTTTTGGGTTTTACACACTTGGACGTGTAGACAAGCTCAGACATGAAGGGATCAGACAGTAAGAGCTGCACCCTGCTCTATTCAAACCGAGAACACAACAACAGTCGGGAACTCGTCACCGGTTTTAATCCAGACTGTTACACCCTGCTGCACACAAAACAAAACGCGGACGAGAACGTGTCGGAATCAGTTAGAGGGAAAGCAGTCGGCCACACCTGATCGATTAAGAGAGCTACTCACCGTGCCGGGTCACACGCCCTGTCCACGGCCAAAGAAATCTGCATTATATCTACACCGTCCACATGCCCGGATATTAACAGCTCAAATGAAATAAAATTGCATGTTCGTCCAGGCAGATAGCGCTGGAGAACAGATCAGAACGGATCACTCCCCAGCGCCGGCTATGACTCACATCAACCTTGAAAGGTCGCCAAATCCCGACTCAAAGATAACCCCAGAACTGGATAATGCTCAGCCTGGCCCTGATATCCCAGTTCTGATTGGTCGATATCACCCACCTGCTCAATCGTCCGCCACGATTCACGACTGACCCTGGACAAATCTGTCCAAGCATGGAGGAAAAATCCAACCTCCATCTGAAAGTGCACATCTGCTGGGTCAAAGCCCAGGAGAAGTGAAGATGTTTCGAGTTTCATCTCAAAGCTGCTTCTGTCTCGTCCTTCTGTTACAACAACTAGCCATGTAGCCTCTGTCCTGATGCTGTCTTCCAGATGGGACAGTCTTTAAATCTGGACTGTGATCGCTGCCCAGAAATGTTGCCTACTTAATCTGCCTTCATCCGATACAAAACAGACGTGTCGACGTGTCCGTGATAGCGATATCGTGTGTGATGAGAATCACGGTTTATCGTATTGCGGATTATCAACACTTACCTAAAGATAAGTCTCAAGATCCTCTCACTATTTACACGATCCAGATCTAAAACTGATCACCCGAGATCTGCAGCTTGGTGTCTGACATTCGCGTCCAAACAAGTAACGGACGTCTGACTTTCCAAAAAAAAAAAAAAAAGCTTGCAGAAATCTTTATATACTAGTTCCAAGCGTTTACAGACTGCGTCCTAAAGCACATCTGCAAATCAGCTTCGCATTTCTGAAGAAGTGAAGTGGATGCACATTTTGTGCCAGATGTTTACAGAGAACATTTCGGGCGTGCTAGACTTCCATTGCTTGCTATCTACATCGGCGTTGTAGCTTCAAATGGAAAACTACACCAGCGCTAAACTAAACGTCCCGACTGATTAACTGATGGACTACACACGAGGGAGAAGGAGCGTTGTTTAAATTGGATTATTCGCCAAACTGGTTCTTTCGGGCTCGCTCGTTATCGCGTCGGTAACGAGACCTACTCTGCAAACTCGTTTTAAGGAACGGTTTCTTAAAATCAGGTTCGCCGTATAACGACGACAAAACAAAAAAATACTAATTATGCCAGCTGATATTCCGACTTGCGGCTGAGTCACATCGCCTCTGGAACCCGTTCAGGGAGGTCGACTGATCTCCAGATCTCGAGGGTCTTTGTGAATAATATCTCACGCTTCATCTCTGAATCCTGTGATGGACAAGAACACCAACTTCTACTGATGCAAGGACCAATAACCCTGGACCTCCTCACAAAAAAAGCTTACTTTGGGTTTATTTATTTATTTTTGTTTGTTTTTAAGGAGACCAAACAAACAAACAAACAAACAAACAAAAACTCCAGAGAGCATAAAGGTCACAAACACCTACACATCAAACATTAGACTCTGGTAACACGAACTCTTTTTAGCAAATGATCATCTTTTTTATTATTATTATTATTATTAAACATGAGTGATAATTCTAGTTTTAGTTATAACACATGCAGCGCAGAAATGAACATAAACTACCTGAGCTCAAAATCTGAAGAGATCAGCATGCCAATTCTTGTGCTTGTGTTCAAAACTTATGCACAAAGCATAATGTTTTCATTAAAAACTATAAAAATGTTTCATTAAAAACAACAAATGTTTTCATTAAAAATAAAAATCAGTGCATGCATTAGAGAGAATAAAAAGCATGGGAAGCATGATTAAACACATCTGTATGGGGATCAGATGCAGTTTCTGCAGCTCTGGGTTAGTGCTAACCCACTGTTTATCTGAGTGACCTTAAAAGCTTAGACATACATAATATTATATATATATATACATATATACATATATATATATATATATATATATATATATATATATATATATATGTATGCATGTATATATATATGAATAAATTTTGCAATAAATGTGCTTACCATATCTGTTTTTTCTGAAGATTCAGTAATCAATTCAGTCTCTCCAAACATACGTAAAAAATAATAATTTTTTTTTTTTTTTAAAAGTCCTAAATTAAACCGATTGCATTAAATAACGAGTTCCAGAAGACGAAATCTTGTGCGGATCCACAAAAGTGGATGATTAAGGCATTTAAAGAAGTCGCGCGTATAGAAATATAAATATAAAACACGCATAAACTCCAGATGTTGCTCTGATCTCAGCTCTGTAGGGAATGGGCTCGCGGCAGCTGCGAACGTCAAGTTTGAGCGCGTGCCTTGTTCTGGGGTCAGCCAATCAGAAGCGGGGGGAGCGAAAGCGTCCAATCAGAACGCGGGGGTGAAATCCGAGCGACCGTTTTCTATCTCTCCGTCCCGCCTTCTTTTTAATTTTACCTCAGAAAAATGAAACGCGGTAACAAACCGCCATGTTGAGCTCAAAAAAAGAGACAAAAATAACTAACGGAAATCCTCCTGCGGCTGCACTTCAGGTGAAATAAATGATGTAATGGGTGAAAAACGTGTTTGAAAGAGTGCAGCTCGGGTCAACATCATGAGAGAATACGCTAGGCTAAACATACGGCTGAGTGAAAACTGAAATAATGTGATGAAAAAATACTCCAAAAGCCCAATATTTTATAATTATAAGAGTTAAAACGTCAACGGTCGTACAAAACTGCTAAACAACACACACACACACACACACACACACACACACACACAAGGTAATGAGTTACAAAAACATTCAGAATCAGTAAACTCAAGTCTGAAGACGAACCTGACGTTCAAACTTCAGATCCATGAGTCATTTACACATCAGAAAATATTCTCCTTCATTGCAATCACACATATTTCCCATCGTATTAGTCACAACAAAACGAACCGACGGCGATGTGGTTTCTACCTCCAAGTTACAGGAATCAGCTGTACTGAGCTAGGCTAGATAAATGCACAGGACTCAGAATGTCCTTAAAATAGGCTACCGGAGTGATAACAGGGTAATATTAGGGTAATTAAGAAGTGTAAATGATCACAAATGTAAAGAACACGTCAAAAAGGCGTTATTTACCCTGTTATTAACCATTAATAAACCATTAACAAGGCGATTAATGCTTGCTTCGGTGAGATGTGGCGATGAACAGAAACGAGTAAATGAATAGTTTAAACACAAACTTGGAGTCATATAAACACTGTCCATCTTTACACTATTAGAAAATGAATTAAAGGTACAAACTTAAAGGTACAAATGAGCTGGCAGCTTTACACGTCTGGGGAAATTATCGTAAAGTATTTTAATGCTCATTTACGTAACTGCACCGACTAAAGAACCGCTGCAGTGATGATAAAGATGGTCCTGTCACTCATCCCAGGACATTTTCTTTGCACCGGTCAAACCAGCCTCAGAGGTAGATCTGTACCCATGATCTGTAAGATTCAAGTTGTAGCTTTGTGGTTAATTTACCCGGTTGGTGCTTGAAATCAAATAAGGTAATAAAAATGTAGCTAGAATACAGAATTTTGTTTGTTAAACAGCTTCGGATCACTGAAATGTGTCTAAATAAGAACATAAAATAGGTGAAAAGAATAACAAGGCTGTGTTTATTTGTTGGGGGAAAACTGTGGCATACTGACGTTTAGTTGTAAGTAATTGAAAATGGCCTGGACGTGTGCGCCCTCATTCGGCTGTGCGTGTTACTGCAAGGAAGTCAAACCTAGTCTAACAAAACGGTTTGTGTGGGGGGGTTTGTTTTTGTTTTGTTTGTTTGGTTCTTTAAAAAAAAAAAAAAAAAAAAAAAGATGTGAAAAACGTGATGTCCTGTAGGCCTACTATTTTATTTTACTATTCTCACCCCGTTGTTATTATTCTCTTATAGAGCCCCACAGTTATGGAACAGTCTTCCAATTAGTGTTCGGGACTCAGACACAGTCTCAGTGTTTAAGTCTAAGCTTAACACGTATTTGTTTGCTCAAGCCTACCCTGACTAGACTTTGTATTACGCTAAGCACAGTCCTAATAATCTTTTCTATCCCTCTCTCCTTCTGTCAAGCCACACACGATTTTATGGAGATACTAGAGATCCTGATCCTCTCTGCTCTCCGGACCCGCCTGATCCGTTTCGGATGTCCTACCTCTGGACGGAGCTCTCATCTACTCCAAGTCCAGATTGCTGGGACTACGGCTGCATCTAAAGCCAAACAGACTTCATATAAATCCATAGTGAACTTTTTCACACTATCAGTTGTTACCCAGATGAGGACGGGTTCCCTTCTGAGTCGGGTTCCTCTCAAGGTTTCTTCCTCTTAACATCTTAGGGAGTTTTTCCTCACCACCGTCACCACCGTCTCGCTCAATAGGGATAAATTCACACACTTAAAATCTGTATCCTGTGTTTATATATTTCTGTAAAGCTGTGTTGAGACAATGTCTACTGTAAAAAGCGCTACACAAATAAAATGGAATTGAATTGAATTATTTGGCAGCATTATTGGGAGATGGCATGCATTTTAGTAGCAAGTCTCAATAATTCTGTTTAATTCTTATTTATTTAATTTAGATGTTTATTATTTTAAATTAAGAGCAAAATAAAACTTTCAGTGAAATCTCTAATGTAGCACTGAGCATGTTATGAAGTGTTTTTGCATTAAAAAAATATAGTAACCAATCATGTTACAGTATGCAAATGACTTCTGTAAATCATTTACATTTAATCAGGTGGAGCGAGTTGATGGTGTTTCTAACTTGCACATTCAGAAAAGCTGGCTTTTAAGAATAAGAATAAGAAGGAGGTAAAGCTGTACGCACTTCTGTGCCTTATTTTTTTTTTGTCAGGAACTGTCATGTGAAGTCATTAATTACCCATGATAGGGAAAAAAAAAAAAAAAAGTTACGAACCAAAAAGCCATAAAATTTCAAAGTTTGTGCGACTTTGAAAATAGGATAAACTTGAATCAGCCAGACATCAGCGCCCTCTATTGGCTGTTTTTGTTACTGTAGTGAAACCGGTCACAGAAACAGTGTGGCACACTCACACTTAAGTTTTTTTTTCAAAAATGAGTGAAATATCCCTCACTTCCTTTTCCTCTAACTTAAGAGTCAGCTTAAAACTTGTATTGTATCACAAAATGCTTCCCTTCTTTCAACTAGCCTATTTTTGTACAATTATTATTATTATTATTATTATTATTATTATTAGTAGTAGTAGTAGTAGTAAGGCTTTAAAAATATAAAATTGGCATGGCTACGTAACAGATTTTAAACAAGCTACTTGTTTGTTTTGTTGTTGTTGTTTTAATGAATGTTACAGTCTGTCCCCTTGCGCATCCAATGTAATCACTTTTAATTGTGATTGATTAGCAGAGTGTTTTTCCACCCTGGTCCCGGAGTACTCCCACTAGGCACAACATTTTGGTAATTTCCCTGCTCCAGAGTTCACCTGATTTACCTCATCAGCCAACTAATGCTGCAATCCACTGTACTTGAAACTCGGGAAGAAAAAAAACAAGCAACGTCCAACAATGGAGCGGTCATTATACTCCGAACTGCAACTCGGGATTAGTGTTCATTCAGCTACAAGAGCGTTAGTGAGGTCAGGAGCTGAGGCTGGGTGAGGAGGCTCCAACTCCAGTTCATGCCAAAAAGTGTTCAGTGGAGTTGAGGTCAGGGATTTGTGCAGGACACTTGAGTTCTTCCACCTTCTTCCAACTTTCCATCGCAGCAGGACACGCCCTTTTCTCCATTCTCCATAGTAGGAGGGACAGTGGGACTGAGTTTATACACTCGAATATACTCTCGAGTTAGGGTTAAGTCAGACTATCGAACCGTTATAGCTATAGATACCATGTTTGATACCATTTTTAAAATTTTGTCCCAGAAAAAAGGGTGTGGTCCACGTGTGGTACCTTTAAAAAGCAGCCACGGTTCTCACTAATCCACCTCAACTGTTTCATTATTTGTTTCCCACTTACCGTGAGTACAACGCCGAGACCACACCCACTTACAGTGAGTACAACGCCGAGACCACACCCACTTACAGTGAGTACAACGCCGAGACCACACCCACTTACAGTGAGTACACCGCCGAGACCACACCCACTTACCGTGTGTACAATATGGAGACCACACCCACTTACCGTGAGTACAACGCCGAGACCACACCCACTTACAGTGAGTACAACACCTAGACCACACCCACTTACCTCGAGTACATCAGGACCACCCACTTACCCTGAGTACACCGCCGAGACCACACCCACTTACCCTGAGTACACCGCCGAGACCACACCCACTTACCCTGAGTACACCGCCGAGACCACACCCACTTACCCTGAGTACACCGCCGAGACCACGCCGACTATGATTAGCTGATTACAGAGTTGAGAAGTGTGTGTCCACACACACACACACACACACCACAGTGATGACATGACTAAGAGGAAATGTGATTATTGAAGCCTGCTCGTTTCGCGCGCTGCTCGGAGATCGTTAAATGGAATTAAGCTCAGATTGCCCGAGACTCTGAACATCACTGAAAAACCTCCTTTCATTTTGTGTAACTCGGTTTAGTTCTGCACCTCAGGCACTTTTCTCTAATCAGCCCTGAAACTCTAGGAGATGCAGCCAAAAAAAAAAAAAACCGCCCAATGCTGATTAATTACAGACATCAGGGAGAAAGAATGATCTGGAGAACAGCAGCCATTTGTGAGGTCCTTTTAAAAAAAAGGTTCTTCTGAGCAGCACACACACACACACACACACACACACACACACACACACGTTCTTCCTATAGAATATAACATGCTCTCCATGTGACCTCGTCAGCGTGCAGAAGATGAAAGACGGGTCGGAGAATCACAGCTTCAGATGAGGGTGAAAAGGTGAGTATGTGGTTATCATCTCACACTCTGGGCTTGTCATGGATAGCGACAGTAACTAAGGGGGCGTGGCTTAGCACCGGGTCAGGTTTTTACTATACTCTTAACCCATAGAAACAGATTCAGATCATCACAGTCGCCCCAAAACGAGCAGAGTTAAACATCATACATGAATATTATAATTACAGCTCATTAAAGTTACGAATATTCAGCAATCAGCCTGTAATAAATGAATCCTGGGCTGCTGTTCCATAAAGACGTCACTAGATGGCAGAGTGAGTCCCAGAGTGGAAATACAACACGAAGATATCACTGTAAATCGGGGCGGGGGGTTAATTTTTCTTTCACGTGGAGGTAAGAGGAACTTTAAAAACTGACTTGCAACAAAAAATTCCCAATACAGTAATTACATCCAAAATGGCATCCCATATATTTTTTGAGCATGCCTTCTGACGTCTGTCCTCATGCATTCTACAAGTAAAAAAGGGGGCGGGGCTTATAGGTTTGTTGATCAACATTTCAAACCTGTAGCTTCCTGCTAAAAAGCCGTTTTGGATGCTGGGTAACCCGTAACAAGCACCCCCTCTCTCTCCCGTGCTGTGTCTCCGCACGGACTGGACACGCCCACTGCAGACACACACACACACACACACACACACACTCCACCCGTAGCTTCGGTCAAGACACTCGCATTAATGCTTACAAGAAATGAAAGCGATCAGATGTTAGGCCACACCCACTTTCTGGAAGATTCTATGACTGTTTTAAGACGTCACTAATGTCCATGTTAAAAGATAAACCTTTCAATCCAATAAACATTACATTAAAAGAAAAAAAAAAAATAATACAAAGCAAACTTATTTGCCAAGTTTGAAAATACTGTAAGGTTCTGCCCCTAGAGTGAGTGAGTGAGTGTGTGTGTGTGTGGGGGGGGGGGGGACAAATAAATTACACAGCATCATCTATAGTGACTTAACTTTTATTTAAATTAAATCATTATACAGGATGTATTTTAACCTTTAGCAAAAACACTACCCTTTTTTTACCAATTAGATTTTTGACTCATTACATAGATTACATTACTTTCCGACTCACACTTAGTGTACAGAGAGAGAGAGATGGGTGTGAGAATAATAATAATAATAATAATAATAATAATAACAATAATAAGGAATAATAAAGGCACAGGGTGGATGGAATGGATGAGAGAGAACTGTCCTTATACACACTTCCCAGCTCAGACCCCTGAACCCTCATACCTTCGTCATTTCTGCAGCTGGTGTGTGTTTTAAATTAAACTTTAAGATAATCTGAAAAAGGAATGACTCTGCGGTGCACAACGATGTTTTGTTTGGATATAAATGACGACATGTAAACATTATTATTTATTTATTTATTTTTTACAAAATCTTTCCTTTTTTTCCAATCTAATTTCTCTCTGTGCATCTGCTGCTACTATAAAAACACTTTATGCAATTAAATGTTTAATAAAATCTGCACATCAGATTCTCTAGACTAAAACGAAAGTATTCATATAAAAAGTTTTTTTGCTCCTCTTTTTTTTTTTTTTTAGCTCTGCTATTACTCAAAAAAAAAAAAAACATAGAAAAAAAATACATTGATTTAAAAAAAAAAAAAAAAAAAGGTAATACAATAAATTTTGATTTGTGGTTGAAGCCTGAAGAAGGTTAATAAAGATAAGACGATGAAGCTGCGGTCTAAAATCAAACGGGAAAAGAGAAGTGATGCAATGAGTGAGGTGGGAGGGAGGGAGGGAGAGAGAGAGAGAGAGAGAGAGAGAGAGAGAGAGAGAGAGAGAGAGAGAGAGAGAGAGAGAGAGAGAGGGGTTGGGTATGGAGGGAGGGAGAGGAACACTGATGGGTTGGGGAAGGTGACGGTCGGTGAAATGGTGAATGCTCCGAGTGCTCGGCCGTTCCAAAGGCAGGCTGAAGCAGGAAACAGTTACAGTGCAGTCAGTCAGAACACCTTCACCTGCTCATCACTCCAGTTCAAGTCTGAGAAAGGGAGACAGAGAGAGAAAGGGAGACAGAGAGAAAGAGAGAAAGGGAGACAGACAGTGAGAAAGGGAGACAGAGACAGAAAGGGAGACAGAGAGAGAAAGGGAGACAGAGAGAGAAAGGGAGACAGAGGGAGAAAGGGAGACAGAGACAGAAAGGGAGACAGAGACAGAAAGGGAGACAGAGACAGAAAGGGAGAGAAACGGAGACAGACAGTGAGAAAGGGAGACAGTGACAGAGAGAAAGGGAGACAGTGACAGAGAGAAAGGGAGACAGAGAGAGACAGAGAGAGAAAGGGAGACAGAGACAGAAAGAAAGGGAGACAGAGACAGAAAGAAAGGGAGACAGAGAGAGAGAGAAAGGGAGACAGAGAGAGAGAAAGGGAGACAGAGAGAGAGAGAAAGGGAGACAGAGACAGAGAGATTAAGGGAGACAGAGAGAGAGAGAAAGGGAGACAGAGACAGAGAGAAAGGGAGACAGAGACAGACAGGAAAAGAGATAGAGAGAAGGTAAAGAATGAAGGGAGACAGTGATTATGTTATTTACATTAATGGTGTATATTTGATACACATACATTTGCATACACTGTGTGTGAGTGAGTGAGTGTGTGTGTGTGTGTGTGTGTGTGTGTGTGTGTGTGTGTGTGTGTGCGCATACCTGGGCCCGCGGTCAGTGGGCCTTTCCTCTAAAACAGTCCGCAGTCGCGCAGGTTGTTCTTGATGATGACGTCGGTGACGGCGTCGAAGACGAACTGGATGTTCTCGGTGTCGGTGGCGCAGGTGAAGTGCGAGTAGATCTCCTTGGTGTCCTTCTTCTTGTTCAGATCCTCAAACTTGGTGCGGATAAACTCCGACGCCTCGGCGTACGTGCTGGACCCTGGAACACGGACAGAATTCACACCGCCACACCTCGTTAGTGTGGAACCGCGGGCTGTGCCGTGACAAGAAAATAATCAACACCAGGGCGGTGTGGTGGGGCGGAGTCACCGTTACCGTCCTGAAGCTGATTATTTACCTGTAACAGCACATACAAAAGTTCTATTCCTCTTATACCGCAGCAGCGCGCCCATGGTTACAATTATTTAGTTAACACGCTGTAAGTTTTATCCGTTTACAGCTACATTTAATGTTAAAGTAATGTAAAGTCAGTACTAGGAAATGAATCTGCGTCTTCTGACTTGGTACAGAGCTGATTATTAGACTCTGAGGCGAGTGCTGTGTTTCAGAGAAATATTTTCTACCCGTGTAATCGGGGAAGCAGATGGTCAGAGGGCTGTGCTCAATCTTCGTCTCGAACAGGTCCTTCTTGTTGAGGAACAGGATGATGGACGTCTCCGTGAACCACTTGTTGTTGCAGATGCTGTCGAACAGCTTCATGCTCTCGTGCATGCGGTTCTGAGGGGGAAGGAATTACGCATAAATAAATCAAATAAAGCTGCGCGATCGCTGCTCCGAACCCCCGACCGGGACTTAAACGATTACGCGAGTGTCCTTGATCACATGACCAGCTACAGAATGTACGTGACGGCTTTATAGTTCTTCTACACAGAAGTACAGCAACCCTAATGCTGCTCAAGAACACTTCATTCTTTTAAAAATCACATTAAGACAAATCTGCACATCTTTCTCTTCATCAGTGTGTGTGTGTGTGTGTGTGTGTGTGTGTGTGTGTGTGTAGCTATCTGCTCTCGCACTCATCCTCTTGAATCACGCCGAGCTGAGTGTGTAATATAGAGGGGATCACAAAAGCCACAAAACGAGAACCGGGTTGCTCTACGTCTCTTCAGACCTCACGCAGACACGTAACCGAGGACCACGGGGTCCTGAAGAGCGCCACTCGGACGCGTTCGGAAAACGGCGTGAAGAGGAGCGAGTTCTCTCACCATCTCCTCGTCCTCGGCCAGCACCAGGTCGTAAGCACTCATGGCCACGCAGAAGATGATGGCAGTGACGCCCTCGAAGCAGTGGATCCATTTCTTCCTCTCGGAACGCTGACCTCCGACATCGAACATCCTGCAGAGAGAGAGAGAGAGAGAGAGAGAGAGAGAGAGAGAGAGAGAGAGAGAGAGGGAGAGAGAGAGAGAGAGCACAGCGTCCCCCTTATTAATTCTACACCACATCTGACTCTCGTCTTTAATGACTCACGTTATCTTTAATAAACGTAAAGGCGATCATCGTAAAACGTGCTGAGAAAGGATGGCCGCTTTGCTCCATTAGCGAATGATGGATTGAGGCTGAAAATGAAGATGCTGAATCTGTCGTATTTTGCCAAAAAAGAAACCCAGACCTAAAATACTGACAAAACATACAGCAGTGGATCAGATCAGATATTACATCGAGTCTGATCCACTACTAACGCACTATTTTCCTCCTCATCATCATCCTCTTTCTCCTCAGGGCTAATGGAATACAGCTCTGTCCTTCCTCTTCCAGCACTTCTTCCACAGGGTGTGTGTGTGTGTGTGTGTGTGTGTGTGTGTGTGTGTGTGTGTGTGTGTGGAGTCCACTAACGATGCCATTTCAGTGGCATTTGGTGCCATTTCAGTGTGGGCACTGTTGCTGTGGTTACACCCAGCTGGAGAGAGAGATGCCCTTGTCCAGTGTGTGTGTGTGTGTGTGTGTGTGTGTGTGAGAGAGATAGAGAGATGAACTGCTATTGTTGTTGCTGTTTTAGAAAATGTCATTATGACCTGGATTTATAGATCGACATGTTTTAGAACCTCTGGACACAGAAAACAAACAGTTTAAGGTGTGCGTGAAACGCATTGTGTGTTGTCTGGTATTAGAGAACGTTGTAAGGTATTACAGCGTGTGTATGAGAACTTGTTAGATGTTTGAAAAACACACACACACACACGCGCACACACAGACCTTATAAAGTTCAGAGAGAGGGAAAATGGACTCATTTTAATTTCCAGGTCACGGATTGCTTTCCGGGTGTGTTTGGCGTTTGATGTTAGAGTCGGAGGAAACGTGCCCTTCAGCGCCCCTATCAGAGCGCAGGAACCTGGGGCGTCACGACTCTGCACCTAAAGGGCTCGTTATACTGCAGCTGCTTCTGAGAGGCGACTCGGGTGACCTTCAGAAATCTCTGATAGTTCTAGATCCTCATGGTTCAGAAAGCTCCGGTTCATATTAGCTTCAGGTGCGTGCGTGTGTGTGTGTGTGTGTGTGTGTGTGGTGAGTAATCAAGCGTGTGGAGTGGAGGCATCTTTTCAGGTTTGTAGAATGACAGGAGGTCAGAGACAGAGGAGGTGAAGAGAGAGAGGAGGTGAAGAGAGCGCGCGTGAGAGAGGAGGTGAAGAGAGACCGGAGGTTGAATAAATGAAGTCAGAGAGACAGGTGGACAGAGAGAGAGAGACAGAGACAGCTGTGTAGAGAGACAGGTGGATAGAGAGACAGGTGGACAGAGAGAGAAAGATAGAGACAGGTGTTTAGAGAAAGAGGAGGATAGAGAGACAGGTGGACAGAGAGAGAAAGAGACAGCTGTGTAGAGAAAGAGGAGGATAGAGAGACAGGTGGACAGAGAGAGAAAGAGACAGACAGCTGTGTAGAGAAAGAGGAGGATAGAGAGACAGGTGGACAGACAGAAAGAGACAGACAGCTGTGTAGAGAAAGAGGAGGATAGAGAGACAGGTGGACAGAGAGAGAAAGATAGAGACAGCTGTGTAGAGAAAGAGGAGGATAGAGAGACAGGTGGACAGAGAGAGAAAGAGACAGACAGCTGTGTAGAGAAAGAGGAGGATAGAGAGACAGGTGGACAGAGAGAGAAAGAGACAGACAGCTGTGTAGAGAAAGAGGAGGATAGAGAGACAGGTGGACAGAGAGAGAAAGATAGAGACAGCTGTGTAGAGAAAGAGGAGGATAGAGAGACAGGTGGACAGAGAGAGAAAGAGACAGCTGTGTAGAGAAAGAGGAGGATAAAGAGACAGGTGGACAGAGAGAGAAAGAGACAGACAGCTGTGTAGAGAAAGAGGAGGATAGAGAGACAGGTGGACAGAGAGACAGGTTGGGGTTTGCTGATGAACAGATTTAGGGATGAGAATAAGACGTGTGTGATTCTCAAGGTTCACTGGTGAAAGTGTCAGAGGAGAAAGAAGGCCTGACTGCGTCGCTTTATTGAGTCTAATATTTATTTATGAATAAATTCTTTTAAACCTGCAGTCGGAGTGAAAATAAACAGAGAAATTATAGAACACACTCAAATATCAGATACACAACAACTGTTCTAATGGGCGTGGCCTAATATTCGAACACACAGCACTCACTTGAAGTGGAGATCTTTGAAGGTGAAGTGTGTCTCTACGATGCCCGTGGTCTTCACTCGAGTCCTCAACACATCAGACTGGGTGGGGATGTAGTCCGCTTTGGCTATTCTCTCCAGGTCGTTCAGGTAGCTGACCACGTGCACACACACACACACACACACACACACACAATCAATACATAAAATTTTTGTCCAAACGGTTCCTTTAACTCTAAAATATCTGCATCAGCTGTTTGTACTTCCATATTTCCTGACTGTATCCTGAAGCTTGTGATTCCCCCCCCCCGCCACACACACACACACACACACACACACACACACACACACACACACACACACACACGCATTTCCTCTTTCCTCCTTATCTACGTGGGAACGATAAACCCTGTGCGCCACTTGTCTCGAGATGTGGAGTAAGCAGCCCGTTCTCACCGTCAGGCTCATCACACACGGCTGTGTAAGCAGAGACGGCGTGCAGATCGATTGAGCAGCGCTCACACACACGCACGCACGCACGCACGCACACACACTGTGATTGCATGGTCCTGAGCGCACTTGGTTTGGGGAATACGGGGCTTGTTGGTTCAGGTGTGGAGTTTGATTGAGACTCTGTTCTGCTCATTAGGGCTGAATGGCGCAGTGAGAGCGCGGATGAGACTCACTCCAGCGTTACTGCGTTAAAACAACAACAGCGCCGCCGTATGAACGGGCTCAGTTTCATCTCAGCTGCTTTGACGGCCGTCACTCACGTGAGCGTTCGTTTGTGTGCACCAATTCCCCGCTCGTAACCACGGCAATAAATTTACCGCAGAGTAATTAGTTTAATTGGCCGTTTAATTAGTTCTGTTAATTATACGCCGCCTCGGCTGTTTGATCCCCATTTAGCAGCCACGCCACCGATGGTATTCATCTCTAAGTTGTATTTAATATGCGTTTTGGATCAAGTCTATAATCCACAAAGAAACCAGGCTCGCGTGATGACGCCGGGAACACACACACACACACACACACACACACACAAAAAGGCAGAAACAAAGTAAAAACTGCATGAGACCGAATGAATGTCCTCCTGTGATGACTACCATTTAACGCCAACCACACACACACACACACACACACACGCGCGCGCGCGCACACACATACGCAGGCGCAGTACATCAACGCACTCACTGTGAAACCACAAACACCTCCACCCTGCACTCTCTCTACTCGTCCTCTTCTCTACTCCACTGTTTCTCTCCTCTCTCAGTCATTCGTTCTTGCTCATCTTTCTCTCTCATCTATTCTTCCTCGTCTCCACTCCAGTCTCACCTCCGTCCCTCTCTCTCTCTCTCTCTCTCGTTCTTCTGCCCCACTGTTTCACTCCTCTTTCTCTCGTCTCTAGCCCACCGCCTCTCTCTCGCTCGCTCGCTCTCTTTCTAGCTCTCTCATTCATTCTTCCTCATATCTCCTCCACTCTCTCTCTCTCTCTTTCTCGTTCATTCTTCCTTATCTCTACTCCACTGTTTGTCCTCTCTCTCTCTCTCTCATTAAACTCGGCAGTGCTTTATTGGCATGAACGTTATAAATCACGTTATTGCCGAAGCAAACAGTGCAGGCAGATTAGAACAGAAGTTATACATTTACAGAGTACTCGTCTCTCGACGTTTATCCTTTTCTCTCTCTCTCTCTCCCTTCCCATCATCTCTACTCCACCTCCTCATCTCTCTCTCGGCTACACTCGGGTGTCGAGCTTCACATGAACAAACTGATAAACAAACGAACACGTTTACACATGCATTATTAATTCACACGCACGCACGCACAGCGTGATCAAGCCTGGAGAAGTGCTGAGGGAGGACAGGGCGCACTCCTGAATCTCCCGAAAGGACTCCTGCACACTCGGAGCTCCGAGTTTAATCCGGATTCACTTTATAATCTTTACGGTTGTGTCTAGGGTGTGCTGAACAGAACGACGGGATCGCCCCCGGCGCCGTCCGAGATTAGGGCCCTTACGCGGATGCAGACTTCCCAGTGGGACAGTTCTTATTTTGGGAAGTGCTGGTCCGAAAATAAATAAATAAATAAATAAATAAATAATTTCGAATACCCGCCTGCGTAGGCGGCGTCCTCCATGACCAGCGTAACATGGTGTGAACTGAAGATGGAACACTTTCAGGCAACTGATCATCAGGAAACGCACTGACTTTACACACACTACTGTGTCTGGTCACGTGTGTGTGTGTGTGTGTGTGTGTGTATACACTCACTAAGCGGCTGAGTCGTTGAGTTGGTATTCTCTGGAGCGGGCGAAACAGTTCTGCACTCCTCCGTCGGCCCACAGGCGGGAGACGATGCCGGAGAGATCGTCAGGGAACAGGCCCTGCTCCTCCGCTCCTGCGGCCAGGGCGAACAGCTGCCTCGCATCGTCCTGCTCTCACACACACACACACACACACACACACACACACACACACACACACACACAAGACAAACCACAACAGCAGAGTTATGCATCATTAGGCATCGTGATAAACAATTACTAATAAAATTATTCATCAGTTCTGTCCTCCGTGTTTCCGCAAGCCGTCGTGTCTGAGCGGGACGGGGAAGGAGGGCTGGGCGATACCATCATCCAACATCGAAATCATGATAAAAGTCTCGCAGTACACTTCACCGAGATATCGAGTGTCCGAGGAACTATCGTGACGTTCCTTTAAGACTTCAAAATTCAGAGTTGTTCAAAATTTCTACTGAATTCTCGAATCTGATTGGTCAGAATATCTGCATGGAGGCTGTAACACGAACGACAGGTTTATATCAACACGCTCATTCTAATATGTTACGGTTTCTATAGTAACGGCTCGCGGGGGGCGGGGGCTCTGCAGACATTCAGCGCAATCAGTTCTCAGTAATTTCACAGCTAACGAGGGAGCACTGCGTGTCCGATGGAGCGTTTTACGGCTGTATTGCAGCAACAACGTGACAAGCGTTCAACCACCTGTACAAAGAGGACATCATGTAACACACACACACACACACACACACACACACACACACACACACACACACACACACACACACACAAGACAAACCACAAGAGTTTATTCTGAGCTTAACATTAATCCTCAATCAGCCTTTTGTCTTGCAACTTCATTATTTCATAAAAACCTAAATCATTCATGTAAACTCAGCTAACACCTGTCACACACACACACTGCAACACAGCTACACACAGTTAAACACAGCTACACACAGTTAAACACAGCTACACACAGTTAAACACAGCTTCACACAGCTACACACAGCTACACACTGTTAAACACAGCTACACACTGTTGCACACAACTACACACTGTTGTACACAGCTACACACAGTTAAACACAGCTGCACACAGCTACACACTGTTAAACATAACTACACACTGTTAAACACAACTACACACTGTTGCAACACAACTACACACTGTTGCACACAGTTGCACACAGTTAAACACAGCTACAGATAGTTAAACACAGCTGCACACAGCTACACACTGTTGCAACACAACTACACACTGTTAAACACAGCTACACACAGTTAAACACAGCTGCACACAGCTACACACTGTTAAACACAACTACACACTGTTAAACACAACTACACACAGCTACACACTGTTGCACACAGTTAAACACAGCTGCACACAGCTACACACTGTTGCACACAGCTACACACTGCTAAACAGAGATACACACTGTTGCACAGAGATACACACAGCTAAACAAAGCTACACACTGCAACACAATGTGACAAACTGCAACACAGTACCACGCACTGCTACACACCACAGGACACATGCAGCAGCCATCTTGTGTACACATACGTGTGGTTAAAAGCTATTATAATTCTGCCTTTACTCTTTTTTCTGTATTACAACTGTGTCATTTGTAGCTTGAAAGAAGTGCTTTGTGACCCAGTAAGGAAACACTCTCTCTCTCACACACACACACACACACACACACACACACACTCCGGTCACTGTCGCCTCCTAAAAAGCCTCATTTGTCCATCACATCAGATAAAACCCATCTCAGAGGAACACGTGAGAGTGTAAAGGACGGCGTGAAGATCACCACTTTTATCATTCCTTCACCCGAGTAAGTGAAACTCCCCCCCCCTCTATCCATCTCTCTCTCTATCCATCTCTCTATCTCTCTCTCTCTCTCCCCCTCTATCTCTCTCTCTCTCTCCCCCTCTATCTCTCTCTCTCTCTCCCCCTCTCTCTCTCCCCCTCTCTCTATCTCTCCCCCTCTCCCTATCTCTCCCTCTCTCTCTCTATCTCTCTCCCTCTCTCTCTCTATCTCTCTCCCTCTCTCTCTCCCTCTCTCTATCTCTCCCTCTATCTCTCCCTCTCTCTCTCTCTCTCTCTCTCTATCTCTCTCCCTCTCTCTCTCTATCTCTCTCCCTCTCTCTCCCTCTCTCTCTCCCTCTCTCTATCTCTCTCTCTCTCTCCCCCTCTATCTCTCTCTCTCTCTCCCCCTCTCTCTCTCCCCCTCTCTCTATCTCTCCCCCTCTCCCTATCTCTCCCTCTCTCTCTCCCTCTCTCTCTCTATCTCTCTCCCTCTCTCTCTCTATCTCTCTCCCTCTCTCTCCCTCTCTCTCTCCCTCTCTCTATCTCTCCCTCTATCTCTCCCTCTCTCTCTCTCTCTCCCCCTCTCTCTATCTCTATCTCCCCCTCTCTCTATCTCTCTCTCCCCCTCTCTATCTCTCTCTCTCTCAGTCTGTGTGAGGTGTGAGGTGTGAAATCGTCTTGGCCCTGCAGTTATTTTCCCTCTCTGATTCGATTTTGCGGCTTTGGCAGGAGAACAATACCAGGCTTTCATCCCCTAAACTCTCAATCAGGACCACAAATGAAAGCAGCGTTTCACAGACCCGTGTGTGTGTGTGTGTGTGTGTGTGTGAGAGAGAGAGAGAGAGAGAGAGAGAGAGAGGGAGAGAGAGAGGGGCTTTGTGCTGCTCTGAGCTCATGTACAGCTGCTGGGGAAGGAGTCTAATCTGGAAAAGTAATCAGAGACTCTTTAATAATAATAAGGCGATGAGTAATGCGGAGATAAAGCGGTGTGTGTGTATATATAGGGCTGTCGCACACCTTTAAAAAATGCAGGGCCATTTTAATGATCTAAAAGATTTAATATTCAAATGCGTTTAAATATTAACGAGTCTGTAATAAAACATTCCCATTAGCGCTCTCGAAGGTGGAAATGATGCTGCTCCACTAACTGAAGGAGGCAACAGGATAACATTCATTCAGAAGTTTTAAACATTTAGTTAAATACCTACATTTTTGATGTAAACTGGGCGGGGCTAATCATACCGTTACGCTTCATCCTCACCAATCACAGGCTGATGTTACATGCCCCTCCCACTGAGCTGTTAATAACAGATCGGTTTGAACGGCATCACAGACTGGGAGTCTCGGACAGAGCGCTGTCAATCAACCACGCTACTTAGAATATTAGACCACGCCCACTTGGGAAAATACTTTTAGACACGCCACATCGATGGCGGCCATGATGGGAGGACAACGTCTGCATAACTTGTCCCTTTCTCACTACAGCACTAGCTGAGTGTGTGTGTGTGTGTGTGTGTGTGTGTGTGTGTGTGTGTGTGTGTACGCACGGCTCTGGCAGGTTCCTCGTAGTCGATCTTGAGGTTGCTCATAGCTTTAATGATGGCCATGATGGACTGGATGGTGTTGCTGTAGACCACAGCTCTGTACTGCTTACACTCGTCTTCCGAATATCCGTCCTCATGGATAATCCTGCAGAGAGAGAGAGAGAGGGGGAGAGAGAGGGGGGGATGAGAAAATCTCCCTATCGAAACAAACATGTCTGAAATTGTAACTGACCCAAAATATCCTCCACACACTAGTACATGTTTCTTTATGCTTGATAAGGAGAGAGAGAGAGACAGACAGAGAGACTGAAACAGGAAGTGAAGATCTCAGATTGGAGTCTGAAGAGAAAACACACTATAAACTCCCTCTACTTCCCTCTCTCTCTCTCTCACACACACACACACACACACACACAGCGCTCTGGAGTGTGTCCAGTTTTAAAAACAGGCATTTTCGAATGAGACGTGGAATTTTCCAGCTGCAGGAGGAAAATAAAGAGCAGCTTAACATCCTGTGTTTTAACTGAAACTCTGAATTTGTGGCTTTAAACTTTCGGACATCTGACGATTCTGTGTCTACAGCCGTAGCGTTACGGTTACAGACGCAGGGCGACGTGCAGGCTCCTCTGTGCGAGTTTATTCTATACTTCGTCTCAGAGGAAGTCTCGTTGCCGTTAGTAACACAGCTGTTATTCACTGCGTTTCCTCAGTGGAGCTCCAAGTTACACTCACACCGCTACAGGCTCAGATACAGCCGTCTTCGGCGCAGCACAACCTGAACCTGTCACACAATCCTTCTCAGAGTGAGTGAGTGAGTGAGTGAGTGAGTGAGTGAGTGTATGTGTCAGTGAGAGAATGAGCGTGTGTGAGTGCGTCAATTAGTCTGTCAGTGAGTGAGTGAATGAGTGAGTGAATGAGTGAGTGCCCTTTTAGAGGGTGAAGATTCTCCAGAAGGGGGCGATATCAACACCTAACTCAATACGTCTGTGTGCAATGTCTAAACTGAACAGAAATCAGATCAGTTCATTTCTGCATGAGAGCTTTCCCTCAGTGCTCTGTGTGTGTGTGTGTGTGTCATTACTTACTTCATCTGCTTCACTATGGTGCTCTTCCCCGACTCCCCCGCACCTGCAGAGAGAAAGTAACCACACGTTACACACAGACAACCACATCTACCCTAATTCAGACAGAGGCCTTAGCTTCTTCTCTCTCTCTCATTCTCTCGAGGAGTTACCGCAACAGGAAGAGGGGCTTCAATTTGTCTCAGCAATGTTTATTTCCACAAGACCACAGTGACACACTGCTTATCTGCCTTCTCTCTCACACGTACATGTACACACACACACACACACACACACACCCACACACCCACACACACACACACCGCTGATCTGCCATTAGTGAAATCCACATACAGCTGTCAACTCACTCTCACACGTTCACTCCCGTCACACACACCGGGTTTCTGTTGGATTTTATACGTGGTCCGTCGAGTCCTCGTGCTGGAGGGCCGCATACACACACACACACAATATGAAGAAGCTGAGATTCCCACAACGTTCACGCTGAACTCTTACACAAGTGACTGCGAGGTGGGTGTGATTTTTGGTAATCACAAGCGGTGAGCATCACACACACACACACACACACACATACACACATACATACAGGAAGAAGATACTTTACGCCATGCCTATTTATCACAAAGAAAGTAAAATGACGAGACGTCACTGACCTACTGCAGTGCACTGTGGGGGATTTTCATCACAGGCACGATTATAGAATTTCCTAAATGACGCAGTATTTGGTGAACATGTGGCTTTGTGCACACAGCAGATTCACATCTAAATCACTAGAGAACAACTCGGACCAGAACCAGCCTGGGCTGAATCCCAAATGGCTTCCTAATCACTATATACGCTGACTACAAAGGGTATAACATAATGGCACTGTAGATGCGGAGATTCAGTGTGTGTGTGTGTGTGTGTAAAAGGTATCTGTTGTAACACCGCAGCTCTGGACTGGGATTTGTAATGACTGTAAATATCACAATCACTCAGAGCCTCCCAGAGTCCCACAGCTAATACACAACACACACCGGGAGGCAAAACACACACATGCCTTCGACTGTGTGTGTGTGTGTGTTTGTGAATGTGTTGCAGGGAGATGGGTCACGAGGGAGTAAATGAGGAAATGAGGTTTTGGTCTTCGCTGGCTTTCTCAGGATGAAGGCTAAATTAAATTGAAAGGGAATGAAAATGAAAATGAGATGATTCAATGCAATACACTGTGACTGACATATACAGAGGCCACGCCTCCTCCACGGTGACCAAAACACAGAGGCCACGCCTCCTCCACTGTGTCCCAAAAACAGGCCACACCTCCTCCTCTGTGACCCAAACACATAGGCCACGCCTCCTCCAGGGTAACCAGAACACAGAGGCCACGCCTCCTCCATGGAGACCAGGACACAGAGGCCACGCCTCCTCCACTGTGTCCCAAAAACAGGCCACACCTCCTCCTCTGTGACCCAAACACATAGGCCACGCCTCCTCCATGGTAACCAGAACACAGAGGCCACGCCTCCTCCATGGAGACCAGAACACAGAGGCCACGCCTCCTCCATGGAGACCAGAACACAGAGGCCACGCCTCCTCCATGGAGACCAGAACACAGAGGCCACGCCTCCTCCACGGTGACCAGAACACAGAGGCCACGCCTCCTCCACGGTGACCAGACCAGACACCAGAAACACATGGTGTCGAAGGGGAGTTTGGGTAACGAAGTTTGTCAGTAATAAACTAGTAATAATAAAGGGACGTGGGCGTGACTGACACAGAGACAGGACTTATTATTTGAAATCACAGCCGGCGTGAGTGGTGCGCCGAGGCCATCACTCCGCTCTACTCCGGTAGTGTTTGGTCTGTAGAGACGGATGAGCTCATTAAGTGAAATCTCAGCACTCCATTCCTCTTCAGTCCGCGTGATGAAGTCGTGGCGCTCGCCGTGGGACCCGGCTCCGTAGACGAGGCTGTACTTCTGTATTATTTTTAACAGGTTAACGGTGTTCGTTAAATCCGACTCACTTCCCATCACCATCCTTTTCTTCAGCAGACAGATAATTATCCCTGCTGTGTTTTTCACGTCTGACAGGAAGTGGAGAAAGGAGAGAGAAGTGCGCTGATGGAACCTGATCTCCGGAGGCCTGCCGTGACGATGACGATATTTCATTAGCGAGCTTGTGGAAGTGACTAATTTCACTGTGTGTGTGTTTGTGTGTGTGTGTGTGAGCATTAGATCTGATATGACCGTGGTATTTTTAAATATTTTTTTTTTTTGCATTCACTTAACACCTGAACGTTAAATGGATGACACGGTCAGTGAAATCACACGTTTTGATCATTTTCATGCTTTTTGAAAACAAAGAGAAATGACTACGAGGTAGTCGGAGCTCACGGCAGTCACTCGGCCATAAATAAAAATACATTAAACAAGTAAACAATGACATCATCTTACAGCCGATCATTTCCTCAGACGCAGACACCAGCTGTCTCGCTTTATTTATTTATTTACTTATAACGCGACGCCGTATCCGCAGCAACGGCCACATTCGTAACAAAGTCAATGGTGTTATGATAGAAATTCTGCAATTACTCCAGGAGAAACCTTTTTAAAAAATGCCCCTTAATACGTGTTTTGAGTAAAAACATTGTCTGATATCATTCAAGAGTGGACATTCTGTTAAAATATCTTTTACCCTCAAGGAATTCATCCACAGACCGGTTTCTCTTCCCCTTTCTGTACATATGAATGAGAGCGAGTCTGGAGTGATGGCGATCGGCTTTCGGGTCGGAACCTGGTGGTCGGTCGCAACCTGTGATGGGCGCGGCTCTACCGGCACTACCTCCACTGTGGGCGGTGCCAGAGTGAAACCGATCTTCAGCTCGGGAGTTTGATGCCCAAAACCAGCCGGGTTTTTATCTCGTGGTGGAAGAACTTTAATAAACGAACTATCCCGTGATATTTATTACCGACATGTCTCAATAAGAAAATAAAGATAAATAACAAATGACGGAGGACTGTTTCCTGCTACACAAAGTCCGACTGTAACATTAAAAAATGTCTGTCTGCATTCAAACGAATATGAAACGAGTATTTCAGTAAGAATGCTTATTTTATGAGCGACCCACGGGGAATTCTCCCGAATCTCCTGCCGAGCCACTCCGGCTATGCCCACGGGCTTCGACATACTTGGAGCCCAATCAGACTGAGCAGCTGCTCCACACTGACCTCGTCCCTACTGTACAAGTGCAAACTGCAGTCGTACGAAATATCACAGGACCAGGTCAGTGTGGAGCAGCTGCTCAGTCGGCAATTATCTGCGAAATTAAAATGGAAGTAAGCTGGTCAGTTCCATTTCATTGTCTCGATACTTCCCCCATTTCACAAAGATCTGAGGACGTGCAAAAGGGCCACACAATCTGCGATATACACAATCTGCGATATACACAATCTGCGATATACACAATCTGCGATATACACAATCTGCGATATACACAAAATTATGTACGGAAACGGCTCAAGGGCAGATTTTCTTCTGCGCACCATTTCATCTGTAAAAGACCAACCGGATGGAAACAGGAGGGAGGCGACAAATATCGCAAATGTTTGTTTTTTAACGCGCGTTCACTTTGTCGATAACAGAAATGCGCAGAAAGCGGATGGAAACTTGGCTAGTGGGAGGAAACAAACGCTAAAGTGCTCACATTCATTAGTAACGACATACAGAAATGTCTGAGCATGTGTGCTATAATGACTGGCCAGATGAGTGTGTGTGTGTGTGTGTGTGTGTGTATATATATGAATGTGTGTGTGTGTGAGACCCAGCTGTGATTTTCTGGCGTCTGGCTGTAAATGACAGACGGACTGCCTGGGGCGGTTTCAACCTTCTGTCCGTGTAAAAGCAAGCAAGCAAACACACACACACACACACACACACCTCCTCCTACAGGGCTGCAAAACACTGATGGGGACTCACTTTCACACGTACGAGTCCGTTTACGGAGTCTGAATTGGAGAGAAATGGGTGCTTTTGATTCGATTGCTACATGGTTTGTTTTCACACTACTCGGAGTGAAAAGATCATCAAAAGCAAATGGGGGGGGGGGGGGGGGGGGGTGTAAGAAGACGCAGAGCCGAAAACACAGAGATGAAGCATGTTTACTGATAACAAGCTGGGGGTGGGACATTTTCATTCTCCAGAGTATCTAACTGGACGATCATGAAGCTCAGCCTAATTATCAGTCCTCGAAAACCGTCAATATTTTTCCCCGGAAGTGTTACAGTACAAAATTAAAAACGAGGATGTCCCCCAAAACTACGCCACCACGTTTATTTCTGTAAAGGGGTGTGAGAGTTTGTGACTCTTCGTTGAAGGTGTATTTGTTTTCCTGTTTTCAGTGCGTTACTGCAGAGCTCCTTCTGTACGATAAAAGTTTAAAATAAAGTTGGACTTCTTTAGGTGAATCAGATGAAGTAGAAAACGTAAAGGAGGAAAGGGAAGTGGGGCTCAGAGTCACTTCCTGTTCTTTCATGCGGAGAAGCTGCGTGCTTTCTGGTTAAGTCATTAGTCATTAAGTCATCTGACGAGGTGTTAAACACCTGCCTTCCTGTTCTTTGGGGTTTGTGTGTGTGTGTGTGTGTGTGTGTGTGTGTGTGTGTGTGTGTGTGTGTGTGTGTGCGCGCACGCGTAGCTAAAATGTCATCCATCAAAAGCAAAACACCAAGGCTACGATCACAGCTTGCTGCACAAATGTCACACACACACACACACACACTGAATTCAGCATTCAGACATTAAGAAGCAGCAGCAGCTCATCGCTCGTCCTCGGTGTCTCCTGCCTCTGAACACACTCGGGTTTGAGAGCAGGTCTGATGTGGGTGATATATTTAACTCGACAGAACGGCTCGCTAGTGCTCGCGTCACACTGATACACGGCAGCGTAGAGAGCTGGATGTGGCCATGATGCATTTTAACGTTATCCATGATGACTTATAATGAGCCGAGGACCACTTTACACCGTAACATCACAATATTATTATAGAGTCAATAACTTCCTGTACTTTTGTATTGTCCTAATTTATAACTTCTCATCTCACCTTCACACCCTCGCTGACTTACTGGACGGTCTCCTTTAGATGCATTTTTGAGGTCATGTGACACTTAACCTGCACTCCGTTCGACTAACCATGTGACTTCTATATGATATAGTACGATACCATACGATAAGATACAGTACGATATGATACATAATGATCCTATACAGTACGATACAGAATATGATATGATAAGATACAGTACGATACTATACTGTACGATACAGAATATGATAAGATACAGTACGATACTATACGGTATGGTACAGAATGATACTATACGGTACGGTGTGATACAGAATGATACTATACGGTACGGTACAGAATGATACTATACGGTACGGTGTGATACAGTATGATGCTATACGGTACAATACAGAATGACACTATACGGTACGGTACGATACAGAATGATACTATACGGTACGGTACAGAATGATACTATACGGTATGATACGATACAGTATGATACTATACAGTACAATACAGAATGATACTATACGGTACAATACAGAATGATACTATACGGTACGGTACGATACAGAATGATACTATACGGTACGATACAGAATGATACTATACGGTACGGTACGATACAGTATGATACTATACGGTACGGTACGATACAGTATGATACTATACGGTACGGTACGATACAGTATGATACTATACGGTACGATACGATACAGTATGATACTATACGGTACGGTACGATACAGAATGATACTATACGGTACGGTACGATACAGTATGATACTATATGGTACGGTACGATACAGAATGATACTATACGGTACGGTACGATACAGTATGATACTATACGGTACGGTACGATACAGAATGATACTATACGGTACGATACAGAATGATATGATACAGTATGATACTATACGGTACAATACAGAATGATACTATACGGTACGATACTGATACTATACGGTACGATACGATACAGAATGATACTATACGGTACGATACTGATACTATACGGTACGATACGATACAGAATGATACTATACGGTACGATACGATACAGAATGATACTATACGGTACGATACAGAATGATATGATACAGTATGATACTATACGGTACAATACAGAATGATACTATACGGTACGATACTGATACTATACGGTACGATACAGAATGATACTATACGGTACGATACTGATACTATACGGTACGATACGATACAGTATGATACTATACGGTACGATACGATACAGAATGATACTATACGGTACGATACTGATACTATACGGTACGATACGATACAGTATGATACTATACGGTACGATACGATACAGAATGATACTATACGGTACGATACAGAATGATATGATACAGTATGATACTATACGGTACAATACAGAATGATACTATACGGTACGATACTGATACTATACGGTACGATACGATACAGAATGATACTATACGGTACGATACTGATACTATACGGTACGATACGATACAGAATGATACTATACGGTACGATAGAGTATGATGCTATACGGTACGATAAACAAATTATTAAATAAATTTACACGTCAAAGGCGCATCTCAGTGGTCATGTGCAGAGATCTGATCTCTTAACGCTCCTGAGAAACGGCGGAGAGCTGGTAAAAAGATAAGAAAGTGACTGAGTTTAGAATGATAAAAAAAAAAAAGAAAGACGAGAAACTGTTCTCTTTCCTCGGGTCAATTCTACGGCGCGTGAAAGCTGGCGTTTTTCTGTTCCCCAAAACTTTAGTTCCTGAAATGAATTCCAGCAAAATGGAGAAAGAAAAGGACCTGTAGCATGTGCGATGGCGATGATGATGATGATGATTCGGAGATTAACGCAAGCAACAGAAATGATTCATTCAATCGCTGTGTGCTGATAGTATATCCTTTGGGTATTAACAGTATTTTTGTATAAATTGGGGACTTTTATTTTGACGGTATGGCTAATTTTCTGCGTTTCCGTGACAGCACTCCTAATCCGAAGATCTCGGCTAGCTAAAATTCCCACGTGGTACGGCGGCAGGCTAGCCACAGCTCTGTCGCACTGGCGCGAGCCAATCGGAGACGCTGAGTGGCGGAGCCTCGGTGTTCAGTCGATAACGAGAGCACCGAGCTCTGTGGGACGGAGTGTGTATGATGCCGACTGGAGATGCTTATCAGACACCACAGATTTCTCAGAAGAGCTGCACCGATAATCACAGATCAAACACACACACAAAATAGAGAGAGAGAGAGAGACAGAGAGAAAGGAAGCAAAGTCCTGTTCACACATCGCCATGGAAACCTTTACACGGCTAACCTAAACATTTAGAAGAGGGAACACAGGAAATGAAGACTCGCTCACACACACACTTCTTGCTGTTGTGTTTTTCAGCACAAGTTCCCAGTAGACACCTCAACTGTCTTTCAGAACCAACAGAGTGTGTGCGCGCACAAACATATACACACACACACACACACACACACACACTTGTGTAACAATTGAGGGAGTGAGAAAGCGTACCGGATGTGATATTATATTTTGGACATTTTGGCAAATACACACACTCACAGCTCCGTCTCTCTCCCACACACACACACACACGCACAGCATAATTGCACACCACAAGACTGTGTGTCTCACACTTTCTCTAGATGTCTATCACAACACACACACAGACAGACACCACAGCAACTGTACACAGTAAGCATGCAGTGAATTAAGTAAGTGTGTGTGTTTACACTGTGAAAATGTGTGTGTGTGTGTGTGTGTGTGTGTGTGTGTGTGTGTTCAGCAGTATGCAGTATGCATAAGGAGTGGATCCCCCCATAGTGCTAACAGAGCTTTCTTTGTGTGAACACACACACACACACACACACACACACACACACACACACACACACACACACACACACACACAGAGCCCTGCAGCCCCGTACTCAGCTCCTCAGCCACCTTCCCGCTCAATCATTTTGCTTTTGTCCACTTCCATCACACTCCTCTCCTCTCTCTCTCTCTCTCTCTCTCTCTCTCTCTCCTCTCTCTCTCTCCTCTCCCCCAACACAGACAGCATGAAATGCAAAGACTGAGAGATGAGGAGGAAGAGAGTGAGAGAGGGATGAGGAACAGAGTGAGAAACACCCAGACGAGGAGGAACAGAGAGAGCGAGAGAGCAAGAAAGTGAGAAAAACAGAGCATGTAAAAGAGGGTGAGCGAGAGAGAGAAAGAGAGACAGAGGGATGAGGGGGAACAAAATGAGAAGTAGAACAAGACAATAAAGTGTTGACCCTGCACTGTAGGGAAGATATAAAGGACAGCAGGATGGAGAGAAATCCATCACTTCCACCTTAAATCACTACACTGTTACCGTGGATACGTCACAATCACGTCACGCTGCTTTCACGTACTCGGTGTGTTCGAGCAGAACCCCGTGTGCTCTCCTCCTCGCCCCCGGGTCCGAAAGCGTCCCAGTGAACTCTATCGAGAAAGCGATTCGACTCTGAATCGACTCACTGCAGGAAGTGAATCTTTTGTGTTGCAGTGGGGGTTTTTTTTGGTTCTTTTTTTTACTCGAATTGGCGAAATTTGCAATCGCACGAAATAGTTATAGCAGTGATGTCTGCTGGTGAAACGAGACCATTTAGCCGTACTCGCGTTCCGCGCACATGAATCGATGACGGCCCTGGCCCGAATCTGCGGAAAGTCATTCTAATAAAACCCCGATCTCCTCTGAACATCGTGACGTTCGCATGACTTTACGTTGATTCCCCGGAGGGACGGTATTTAACAACAACCGAACGGTTCGCTGCGCGTTCCGATGTCCGTGATCTCCACGTGCACGTGCTAAACATTTCTTCACATTTTTCCCCCATCGCTGTATTTCTGACACTTGAACAGTCAGGAACTCACTCGCTTAAACACTTTAATGACTCTATACTACATAATAAGGTCACTAGGGCGGCGCTAAATCCTTTTCAATTTCATTAACCGCTCGAACAGGACCGAAATTTACTGGAGCCGTGAGTCACTTCTTTTTTTTTTTTTTTTTTTTTACAGCATCGATACTGATGTGCTTTCAAATATTACAGCAATATTTATATAAGGAAGAGCAAGTATGAGTGGCCTGATAAGTGAGTGAGTGAGAGAGAGAGTGTGTGTGTGTGTGTGTGTTCCTGAAAAGGACAGATGACTGCTGGAAAATCAAACAGTTGAGTGATACGATTCACTGCTGGCAAATAAAATGTGTCTACAAAGCACACAGCAAAAATACATTAAATACAACATTTTTTTTTGTTTGTCAGCATCCTTCTCTGCTCTGTGTGTGTGTGTGTGTGTGTGTGTGTGGAGACATGTCAGCTTTATTTACAGTCTAGTCCTCCCTTCCAGTAAGTCTCACATCACACACACACCCCAGATGGGAACAGATGCTGTGCGTAGCACCTACAGCGGAGGCGACACCTCAACAACACACCCTCCCAGCTCACGCTCTCGCCTCCGAGTGTGTGTGTGTGTGTGTGTGTGTGTGCGCGCACAAGCTTCCTGTGCTTCCTCACACTTTAGCACCTTGTCGATCCTAGCTTTGTTCTCATCTGCTTCGCTCGTAGTTGGGTTTTTTTCTCTCGTCCTAAATCGACCTGTTTGCTTTCCAAGCACGGTCTCGGTAATGACGCCAGTGATAAACACCATGGTAACGGTGCTCTTGGCAAACCAGCCGTGGTGTGTGTGTGTGTGAGTGATTTGGTGGGGAAGAAATCACAGCAGCACAAACTAGAGGGGGGGGGGGGGGGGGGGGGGGGTAAATAAATAGGTGCAAGGCGAGTAAAAGCAATTTGAGCATGTGATCAAAAACAACAAACTTTTTTTTTCTGTGAATGGCTCCAGCTACACACTTCACAATCACCCCACACACACACACACACACACACACACACACACACACACACACACACACACACACACACACACAGCTTCTTCTCAACGTAAAGAACGTTTCACTCCAAAATTGACCGAAATCCCCCAAGAGCCGGTCGAGTGTCATATGAAATAAATAAATAAATAAATAAATAAATAGATCAAAATAAAAAAAGACCTTGGGTTTTTGATATGAAAATAATAAGAAATAAATATTTTAAACTCAATAGAGGAAAGAAAAAAAAAATCTACAGCGTCTAGTCGTTGTGCAAACAAACAAACAAACAAATAAATGCCATTTAAAAAGTGAAATCATCCACGAAATCTCAGAGAAGCATCATTTACAGTTCCTGAACCACACGACTCATATAATAATAATAATAATAATAATAATAATACATGCTTCTGTACTCTTCTCATTAAACCACTGGGAATTTACACTTTCCTATATTTTGTTTATTTATTTATTTATTTTGGGGGGCAAACAATCCCGGAAGGATAAAATCAGTTCATGGCGAGTGTGAAAACTGGGACGTGAAGATCGGGAGATTAAATCGGCACGGCACTAGCCTAGCGTGCGCTTCGGGACAGATTTCCACGCTGACTGAACCCGGTGGCCTTGGAGCTGAACCGGGTGTGCGTTAGCGCACTGAACGCTGGACTGCGGTGGGAGAGACGCGGCGGTTGATGACGTGTTACCGAGTGCGCTTGGTGTATCGGGGTTTGTGTATCGGGGTTTGTGTGGCTCTGAGGAACTGGAAGTTGTAAATCTTCTACAGGGTGATAAATTACAAGGGAATACGAAGGGAAATAGTGATCCGCCTCTCTACACTCTCCGTACACTCTCTCTCTCCCTGTGTGTGTGAGAGAGCTACTCCATTTCACAGGAAGTCAGGGAAAAACCCACCGCAGCTCTGCCCTTCCTGTTTGGCGTGCCAGCAAGCAAAGCGTCTTCTTACACACACACACACCGCTGATAGAATCTCACACTGAAGTAGCTGACTCGACTTGTCCTCGACTCGACATGCTGATATTCAGCTTTCTGTTTGTGATAAAAGGGTCAGACATTTATTACGGTTTACACAGTTACGATAACGCTGCATAAAACATCCGCTACGTGAGGTAGCTGAACTGAAAAAGTTGGACGCGGGGGGAGGGGGGGGGGGCGATTGGAGGTGTCTTTACTTTTTGATTTATTACTATAGTATATATCTAAAAGTATGTGGACACCTGATCTGGTTCTTCCCCAGCCCGTTACCGTAAACGTTTAGAACGGAGCGGTACTGACCCGTCCCGGCACGACGACGCCCCCGCGCACACAGCCAGCTCCATGAAGACGCTGTCCGTCGAGGTTGGACGGAGGTGGAAGAACTTGCGCGTCCTGCACAGGGCCCTGACCTCAACCCCACTGAACACCTCCGGGATGAAACGGAACTCTGACTGCACCCCGGGCCTCCTCGACGTCCAAAAATCTCCACGATGAATCGACGATCGCAAATCCCGACAGCCGCACTCCGAAACCTAGCGAGGGAACCCTTCCCGGAAGAGTGGAGCGCGCTATGAGTCCGCGGGGAAGACCGACTCTGCGTCAGCGCCCGCGGTTTCAGAACGGGACGTTTAACAAGCGCGTCTGGGCTGTGGTGATCGGATCGGGTGTCCACAAACTTTTGGCCATGCACCGTGTTTGATCGTTCAACTGGACGCGTTTAATCCACGCTGTGACGCCTCAAAGACGAGCGAGGTCTTTAAATAACTTCGAGCGCAGTGCTCACTTGACTACGGAGGTCACGGGTTCCTAAACGCAGGGTCATGAGTTTCAAAGAGGGACGGGGCTGTCGCCGCTCGCGTCGCTGCTGCTCCGCTGCTCCGGTGCTCCGCGCCGGGCCGCGTCACACCACCGCGGCGTGGATTATTTTCCCATATACACTCCTGTCGTCTTCTACTCCTTTTGAATTGTTCGAAGCTCGACATGACGACGAAGAAGAGACGCACGTCGTTCATTATTACGTTAAAGATTTATTAAATTGGTTTTACTTGATACACACACACACACACACACACACACAGTGACCAACAGCCAATCACAGTTCAGTGCAGCAGCGTACACTGTTAAACCCGCAGCATGAACAAACTCTATATTTAACAACGACTTGTGCGCGTGCTAGAAATGCGTAACGAAGCTGGTGAGGCATCGGTGCTGAAAACGTCTGGTGCGGTTCCTCAGGGAAGAGTCGAACAGGGGTTTATTAATAACACCCGGGCTCAGGCGAGAGAGGAGAGACTCGTTCATTAATTAAAATCGCACAGGGACTAATTGAAAATTTCTGCAATTAACTGCACAGGGCCGGAGCTCCGGAGCGGCGTGCTTCTGCCAGACAGATATCCAGTAACCATGGTTACGGGACCCAAGATAAGAAGAATTAGAGGCGGTACGTGTGCGAGCGCACGTGTGCGTGTGTCTGTCGAAGGCTTATTGAAATTCAAAAGAGCATCGTCCGTCTATCCGTCCGGAATTTCAAGTCGTCTTCCCTCCATCGGTTCTTTTATCTGTCCGTCTGGTTGGGTGTCCATCCACCTACCCGTCCGTCTGGAATTCCAACCAGTCATTCATTCTTAAAAATATATTTCTTTTATTCTGTCAATCCATCGGCAATTCTCGTTGGCCTTCCTTAAGAGAGAGAGAGAGAAAAAAAAAAGGTTTGTCTATCCATCTGTCCATCTCTCTGTCCATCTCTCTGTCCTCCCTTTCAGTGGACGTGTTGAACCGGCGCGAGACGGAGGTGGTGTAGCACACACAAACCAAAACACACACACGCAGTCTGAACAAGAGACAAGTAGCAAACTTTTTTTTGGTTAAAAAAAGATGAGAGAGACAGGAAGTAAGACCGCACCATCAATCGCTGATTTAAAAAAAAAAAAAATAGTCAGCGGTCGCTCTCAGCCTCGTAACCGGAGTCACTGATTGGACGCTTCGACCCTGAGCTTCGTGATCTTGTCAGATTTTGGTCTGGTTTGTAAATGGCGTGGTGTGGTTTCCCGTCACATGACTAGTAAAATGGTGTGTGCTGAAACGTGCAGAAACGCACAGATCTAAAAATAAAAACCCTCTGCGTTTCAGAAGGAAGCACCAGGAAGTGCGCTGTGCTCCTGAGTGTGGAGGAGAGGAGAGGGATGTGAGAACATCTCAGCCTTTCTCTCTCTCGGGAATTTCTCTGCGCTGCTAAACATGACCCGCTCCTGTTTCACAGGCCCTGTGCACTCTCACACACACACACACACACACACACACACACACACACACACACACACTCACACACGACTTCCCGAACCACTTCCACTGAGATCTAAATTCCATAAGAGTTCGGCTGAACAGTCATGAACCTCGGTGAGGATGATGACATCACGTCCCATGTGATCTGGACTCGGAGTGATGAACAGAATTTGGAGCGATCCGTTCTCTTAGCAGAACATAACGGAACATAACGGAACAAAAGCTGAGAGTGAGAACTTTCAAGGGGGCGTGTCTGAGGTCTGAGGGGCGGTACGGGGCTTCTCCCATTCTGCCGTCTGAGTGGCACAGCTTTCTTTAGCCCCTAGATCCTGTTTAACCACACTACTGAATCTGTACTCGCGTTGCCATGGTGATTCCCTTAACCCGGGTTGAATCGGCGACAAAAGAATGCCCGAATGCTGTGCCCGTATATACATGCGTGTGTGTGTGTGTGTGTGTGTGTGTGTGTGTTGACCCTGTAAGTTTGCAGTTTTAGCGTCTGTGTAACACACATTTTGGTTGTAGTAGAGTTAACACACATCTCAGAATCTGTGAGCTGCACATCAATCACTCCATCTGGACATTGCTGTGTCCTGCATCCACACAGACAGACAGACTGGTCTACAGTATACTTATCTGTCTGTCTGTACAGCCATCTGCCCATCTGTCTATCACACAGTCCACCTGTCTGTCTGCAGGTAAAAAAAAACTCCTCATCCACCTGTCTGTCTACCTCCTCAGCCACCTGTCTGTCTGTCTGTCTGTCTGTCTACCTCCTCAGCCACCTGTCTGTCTGTCTACCTCCTCAGCCACCTGTCTGTCTGTCTGTCTGTCTACCTCCTCAGCCACCTGTCTGTCTGTCTGTCTGTCTGTCTACCTCCTCAGCCACCTGTCTGTCTGTCTGTCTACCTCCTCATGCACCTGTCTGTCTGTCTGTCTACCTCCTCATGCACCTGTCTGTCTGTCTACCTCCTCATGCACCTGTCTGTCTGTCTGTCGCCTCATCCACCTGTCTGTCTGTCTACCTCCTCATGCACCTGTCTGTCTGTCTGTCTGCTCATGCACCTGTCTGTCTGTCTCCTCATGCACCCGTCTGCTTGTCTACCTCCTCATCCACCCGCCTGTCTGTCTACCACCTTCTCCACCCGTCTGTCTACCACCTTCTCCACCCGTCTGTCTGTCTACCTCCTCATGCACCCGTCTGTCTGTCTACCACCTTCTCCACCTGTCTGTCTGCATCAATCTGTTTTTGTACACATTCAGCTCTCTATATATTCTATCCATTTTATCTCTCCAACTGTCCATCCAATTATCTATTCATCTGTCTCTCTGTTCAGGTCTGTGTGTTCATGTGTCGGTCCATTCATCAATCCTTCATGCATGCGTGTGTGTGTGTGTGTGTGTGTGTGTGAGAGAGAGACAGTATTGCATGCTAAAGCTACTCAGAATAAATGCCCAACATTACAGTCAACTAGAATCAAACTAAACCATGCTACACACACACACACTCACTTTGAGTAAAGTATTGTGTGTACGTGCATCAGCCCACGATGCCTGCAGATACTGAAGAATGAAGATATACCAGCCGTGTGTGTGTGTGTGTGTGTGTGTGTGTAGCAGGATGTGTGTAAATAAAGCCCATATGGACTGAACAATCTTAAAACCGTTTGAGCTCCTTCTCTCTATTGTTTATTGTTCTTCCAGCAAACACACACACACACACACACACACACACACACAGAGCATGCCAGTCTGGGCAGAAAGGAAATGACCCATTGATCCACAGGTGCAGTTATAAATACGGCATTCAGACAAGACTCAAGCGCACGTGCGCGCACACACACACACACACACACACACACACACACAGACTCTTCCGTTCCCAGGAGGAGTAAGAGTGTGTCCTCCTGTGTGTGCACATCTCACACTCAAGCCAGTAGAGAGCAGCCTGAGCTCTTCTACACAGAACAGCTAATGATTAGCTCGCTCTCTCCCTCTCTCTCACACACACACACACACACACACACACACACACACACACACACACACAATTCAAAGGTGAATGATCCGTCACCAATCTGCTGATAAAAATAGTTCAGCGAAGCAGTCAAAGTCAACATGTCTGTACATGGACACACAAACACACTTACACACACACAGTCACATCACAGTTGAACCATAATTTTCACAAATTTTGCTCAGTGTGTTTCATGTGGCTGTTTGGGGTAAAGACGTGTGTGTGTGTGTGTGTGTGTGTGTGTGTGTGTGTGTGTGTGTGTGCGCGCGCGTGCATGTGTATGTTTAGGAAAGTTTCTCTGTTTACTCAGGCAGCGGTGTGGCGAGCCGTTCCTCTCAGCTCGGTTAAGCCACAGCCCGCAGAGGACACACACTGTGAATGGGGAGAGGTTACAGGTAGCATCTGTGTGTGTGTGTGTGTGTGTGTGTGTGTGTGTGTGTATGTGTGTGCGCAGATGACATAAGAAATAAATGAAGGTCTGCCACACCTGGCCACTCCCACTTCCCCTTTTCATGACATTTATGAACCCTCTGTGTGTGTGTGTGTGTGTGTGTAATATACACTAAATGCCTGAAACACTATGCCACTACCACACCTGACTCCTTTTATATCTCACACACACACACACACACACACACACACAGAGCAGCTTTCTAAATGAGTTAACATAACTCTAGTAGCTCAGAGCTGATGAGTGTGTGTGTGTGTGTGTGTGTGTGTGTTTCAATGTTAAACCTGATGTGTTTTTTGACCTCCTCCTGTCTCACGTGTTTGTCGTGTACAAAGTATGACCCGTTGGGGAGACGTCCCGGGCTTACAGACAGGAAGTAGTTTTCCTTTGTGCTCCGGGTCGCAGTGGGAAACAGCAGCAGGCTAACGACACTAACCAAGTTTTTCCCCTCGTTCTCACCATGACGCGTGAACCCGCCGTTCCCGATGCGCTGACTGTCCCGGGCCTCTCTGGAGAAATCGAGTGGGAATTATTTACAGGCAGATGTTAATAAACACGCTACAGATGTTCAGGATTTCATTCCTTCACTCATCGCTGCACGAGTGTGACTCGGAGTCATGTCGGAGCCAGACACAAGGCGCACACACTTCACTTGTGGTGTGAAAACAAATGTTCCGGCGAAAAGGTTTATCGTTATGCGACATTTGGTCCTTGCAAAGGGCTAAAGCCCCCCCACCAACCACACACACACACACACACACACACCCCTCAGGCTGTAAAACAATAAAGGCTGCTAGCTCTGTGATTTGTGGTGTAATAGTAATACAGGCATGTGGGCAATAACAGGTGTGTGTGTGTGTGTGTGTGTGTGTGTGTGTGTGTGTGACACTGCATGCTGCACTGCTGAGGCAAACACACTGGCATTGTCTTGTGTAAATGCTGAATGTGCAAATGGAAACCGGGAAGAAGCTGCACAATGATCAGATCACAAGTGTGTGTGTGTGTGTGTGTGTGTGTGTGTGTGTGTGTGTGTGTGTGTGTGTGTGTGGTGGGATACAAAGAGAAGCAATTAGCAAGACTGTGGAGGAAATGATGTTCCTGTGATTTAGGCCTGTGTGTGTATATGTGTGTGTATATGTGTGTGTGTGTGTGTGTGTGTATATGTGTGTGTGTGTGTGTGTGTGTGTGTGTGTGTGTGTGGGTGGGGGTAATGGGGTTAACTTGTGATGCAGTTACGTTTACTTGCATTTATTTAATTTTAGAAACGATGCTTTTTGCTGCAAGTGATTAATGGTTACATCTCCCTCTGTGTGTGTGTGTGTGTGTGTGTGTGTGTGTGTGTGTGTGTGTGTGTGTGAGAGAGAGAGAGAAAGAGTAAGAGAGATGGCAGCGCACAGGAAGGGTGTGCATTGCTTCCTGAAAGATGCACACAAAAGGATAACTTTGCCTGGCGGTCTCTCAGAGACCAGCTGAAAGAGGAAGTGAGGGGGAGTGGGGAGCAGGAAATGACATCATTATAAACTAAACAGCAGGAAGAGAGGGGCAAGAAAAAAAAGAAATGACCTGAAGAGAAGGTGGAAGATAAGAGAAGAGAGGAGAGAAGAGAAGAGAAGAGGAGAGAGAAGAGAAGAGAAGAGGAGAGAAGAGAAGGGAGAAGAGAAGAGAGGAGAGAAGAGAAGAGAAGAGAGGAGAGAAGAGAGGAGAGAAGAGAAGAGAGGAGAGAAGAGAGGAGAGAAGAGAAGAGAAGAGAAGAGAGGAGAGAAGAGAGGAGAGAAGAGAAGAGAAGAGAAGAGAAGAGAAGAGAGAAGAGAAGAGAAGAGAAGAGAGGAGAGAAGAGAGGAGAGAAGAGAAGAGAGGAGAGAAGAGAGGAGAGAAGAGAAGAGAAGAGAAGAGAGGAGAGAAGAGGAGAAGAGAAGGTGGAAGAGAAGAGAGGAGAGAAGAGAGGAGAGAAGAGAAGAGAAGAGAGGAGAGAAGAGAGGAGAGAAGAGAAGAGAGAAGAGAGGAGAGAAGAGAAGAGAAGAGAAGAGAAGAGAGAAGAGAAGAGAGGAGAGAAGAGAAGAGAGAAGAGAAGAGAAGAGAAGAGAAGAGAGAAGAGAAGAGAGAAGAGAAGAGAGGAGAGAAGAGAAGAGAAGAGAAGAGAGAAGAGAAGAGAAGAGAGGAGAGAAGAGAAGGTGGAAGAGAAGAGAGGAGAGAAGAGAGGAGAGAAGAGAAGAGAAGAGAGGAGAGAAGAGAAGAGAGGAGAGGAGAGAAGAGAAGAGAAGAGAAGAGAAGAGAGGAGAGAAGAGAAGAGAGGAGAGGAGAGAAGAGAGAAGAGAGGAGAGAAGAGAAGAGAGGAGAGGAGAGAAGAGAGAAGAGAAGAGAAGAGAAGAGAAGAGAGGAGAGAAGAGAAGAGAGGAGAGAAGAGAAGAGAAGAGAGGAGAGAAGAGAAGAGAGGAGAGAAGAGAGGAGAGAAGAGAGGAGAGAAGAGAAGAGAGGAGAGAAGAGAAGAGAGGAGAGAAGAGAAGAGAGGAGAGAAGAGAGGAGAGAAGAGAAGAGAGGAGAGAAGAGAGGAGAGAAGAGAAGAGAGGAGAGAAGAGAAGAGAGGAGAGAAGAGAAGAGAGGAGAGAAGAGAGGAGAGAAGAGAAGAGAGGAGAGAAGAGAAGAGAAGAGAGGAGAGAAGAGAAGAGAGGAGAGAAGAGAAGAGAGAAGAGAAGAGAGAAGAGAAGAGAAGAGAGAAGAGAAGAGAAGAGAGAAGAGAAGAGAGAAGAGAAGAGAAGAGAGAAGAGAAGAGAGGAGAGAAGAGAAGAGAGGAGAGGAGAGAAGAGAAGAGAGAAGAGAAGAGAGGAGAGAAGAGAAGAGAGGAGAGGAGAGAAGAGAAGAGAGAAGAGAAGAGAGAAGAGAAGAGAGGAGAGAAGAGAAGAGAGGAGAGGAGAGAAGAGAAGAGAGAAGAGAAGAGAAGAGAGAAGAGAAGAGAAGAGAGGAGAGAAGAGAAGAGAAGAGAGGAGAGAAGAGAAGAGAAGAGAAGAGACAGATGGGAGGAAAACTAAATTACAGAGCAGGGTCAGCAGTAAGCAGTGACCAGATGCTGCGTGTCTGTGTGTGTGTGTGTGTCTGTGTGTGTGTGTGTGTGTGTGTGTGTGTGTGTGTGTGTGTGTAAGGTTAGCTAAACTAATCAGGACAGAACCGGCTGTGAGGTCTGGTGTGAAAGGGTTAATTAGATTACACCCTACATGCTCCCAAAGGCCTGGCAATCATCAATCAAATCAAACTAACCCCCAATCCCACCTCCACCCCCAAACACACACACACACACACACACACACACACACACACACACACACACACTATTTACGCTGTGTTCAACTCAAGCTCACAACTCTGAAAACGCTCCTCGACTCCGGGTTCACATCGGGTGCTAGAAATCTAGAAAATTCTATAATCCTGTGGAAACGCAGACCGACACGCAGACCGACAGGCAGACCGACACGCAGACCGACACGCAGACCGACAGGCAGACCGACACGCAGACCGACACGCAGACCGACACGCAGACCGACACGCAGACCGACACGCAGACCGACACGCAGACCGACACGCAGACCGACACGCAGACGTGTTAGCGAGACAAAGAGGGTTAGGGTTCGGTGGTCAGAAATCCCCTGGGCCACGAGTACATTCTGTTGACGCACGTCACCACATGACCGATTTCTGCTTCTTCTGGAAAGTTCTACGAAGTTTCCATGAGTTTGGTGACTGAGAATTAAACCTCTTCTCCCTCATGACCCTCACCTGCTTGCTTACCGAGCACAAGTCACTGCAGTGTGTGTGTGTGTGTGTGTGTGTGTGTGTGTGTGTGTGTGTGTGTGTGTGTGTGTGTTCAGTAAGAAAAAGCCCTTTTGCCCTCGCGGAGGTAATGCAGGACGGTGATCTGCTCTGACCTGTGCTGTGATGTCAACACAGTCATGTGATTAGTTGTGAGAGAGCGAGAGAGAGACACAGACCAGAACACCAAGGTCTATTCAAATTCCCTATGGTGATGAATGTCCAATACACACACACACACACACACACACACACACACACACACACACACACACACACACACACAGGCAAGTCCTCTCTTTAGTGTATAATGAAGGTGTTTGAGGGTTTTGGACGCTGACTGTGTGTCTCACTCGGCTTGGGATGGAGGACGTTATGTCTAATGATGGGGAAGATGTGTGTGTGTGTGTGTGTGTGTGTGTGTGTGTGTGTGTGGTGCGTTCCCAGTGGTTAGAGGAGTGTATAATACTGAGAGAGAGAGAGAGAGAGAGAGAGAGCTTCTTGTCTGTGGTTAAGCTCAGCGATGCAGTAAGAAGAAACAAACACCAGTCACACTACCAAAAGTACCCCAGAGTATAAATATGTACGTGTGTGTGTGTGTGTGTGTGTGTGTGTGTGTGTGTGTGTGTGTGTGTGTGTGAGAGAGAGAGAGAGAGAGAGAGAGAGAGAGAGAGAGAGAGAGAGAGTGAGTGAGAGTTTGCCCGCACTGTGGGATTAACACCATCTCTCTCCGGTTCAATTCTGTGCAGCACTCAAATCAACAGTTCAACAACAACAAGGTCAAAGCAATCTCACTGCAGGACCACACACACACACACACACACACACACACACACACACACACACACACACACACACACACACACACGTTTTGATCGAAACCAATCTCCTCCTTATGTACTACGAATCACAGATAAACTCGTTTCTGGGTAAAGTCAGTTATTTTTAGAGAAACACCGGTTTGGTTATAAATGTACGACTGAGTCAAATGAAAACCGAAAAAGATATTTCAGTTTTTATGCAAATATCATCATCATCATCATCATCATCATCTCCACTCCAGCGCTCGCCGGGAAATAACGAATCGGTTCTAGTTCCCGCGGCACTGTGAAAGGTTTTGATTAGTAAAATACCGGCTCATGTCTAAGCGTCAGATCTAAACGCTGGAGTAGAGGAGACGATGCGACGATGCCCGTGTGTTTCACACCGATTCACTTCCTGTCTCAGCCCTCAGATCACGCTACACAAACGCGTCACGAGCTCGCAGCGTCAAAGGTCCGTCTCGATTAACGCTACGTGCTCCGCGTGTTACTCAACGACGTTCAGCGGCACCACGCAAACCGCAACGCGAGTCCGACCTTTACCTCGAAAAAAAAACATCCTGTCAAGGTTGCGTGTGTGTGTGTGTGTGTGTGTGTGTGTTGACCTTGCCTGAAGTGAAGACACACTTCTGGGAAAAACCAGTTCGGCAGCAGGTTCAGACCTGCTTCACTTCCCCGATCGTCAGCCGTACGTGTTTATCAGCGGTGCCTCGGATCGCCCCGGGGCTCACGCGGAGACGTTCCACGTTCCCCCGGACGTTCCCTCCACGTTCCCCCGGACGTTCCCTCCACGTTCCCCGACCCCCGTCCGGTCGAAACGATTTAAACCCCTCGCGTGAGACGAGAACAGCACTGGTTCAGAAGGTCAGAAGCTCCGACAGTGCGCTCTTAATAACTCAACAGCTGGTGACGGGTTTTCTGGGAGGAGAAACGCGCCGGTTAGACCCGCACGGAAGGAGTCTCCAGTGTCAGCGCGTCGGAACGGGGGGAGGATGCCGAGGGGATGACCGTTTACAGCGGCGCGACGTGAAACCTGACTATAAACTACTGAAGGACTGCGGCAGAGCATTTATGAAGAAGAACAGATCCTAAGCCACGTGTGAACAGTTCGCACGTACGATATATTTTTATCGTCTATTTACGTGAGCTCGAAGCTAAGCGTCGGTTTTCCACCGGGTTTCTCGCCGTCCTGCAAGTCTGTCCGCCGCACGGGAGTTTATTTTTCTGCCTTAAACGTAAAATCGGCAGGTGCCCGTGCCTGCGCGACCACGCGGTCGCGCTGCCCGTGACGCCGACGTGGCAGAACCGGTTCCAGATTTACTTTCGGATAGAGGTTTTGTCGTGTTGTTTTTCCCGCTTCGCGTCCAATCACGAGCCAGAAATCAGCGAGGATGTTTACAGCAGGATCAAACCTGTTCGTTCGGCAGAGTGAAGTGTGTGTGTGTGTGTGTGTGTGTTTTAAGCTGTGTCTGACAGGTTTAAGACGTGTGAGGAAATGTGTGAGTCCTCAGCGTCTAACAGGAATGATGAGAGAGTCATCAACACACCACACACACACACACACACACACACACACACACACACACACACACACACACACACGGGGAATTCTGATGACTGTCCCACTGCTGAGAAAAACAATTTCTGGGAAAGATTGACTACGGTTAATAATAATAATAATTCTAGGCAGTACCAGTGAGGTGGGCGGGGCTACAGTGCAAGTAGGCGATGTCAGTAAATCCAAACAAATGACTGAAATGCCACGATCAGCCGCCATGTTACCCACACACCCTCCTTAAACTCTTCTACGTGGAATAAAATCAAATAAACGAGTCTGAACGGCCGGGCAGATCACAATATCAGTTCTGCCATCGAAAAGCAGACCGCGTCGAGAGACGCCGAGGCTCGTAAACCCACTGATCCGCTACAGGGCTACAGTCAGGGCATTTCCCCCAAGAAGAAGAAAAAACCCAGAAGTCTGAGGTTAGAGAAATGCAGGAAGAAAGAAAATAAACATAGGCAGCGCTGGAATTCGCTCCGGCTGCGTCGGATTAAAGCCTGATCAAAGTCCACAAACTGGAGGAGATCTCCGCTAATGAGCTGCTTAATCAACCTTTCAGTCACAGAGAGAGAGAGAGAGAGAGAGAGAGAGAGAGAGAGAGAGAGACAGAGAGAGACAGAGAGAGAGACAGAGAGAGAGAGATTTGCACAGTCATTAGAAGTGGTTCGGCTTCCAGCTAACTGAACGAGTGCCAATATTCACATGATCACATGACCTGAACCGTCTAATCGGACTTTTCCAGAAGAATTTGGACCCGTTTCCCGTAAAACATGGTGAACGCTGGTCGACGCTCACTGTGTACACACACACACACACCAAAAAGTCTAAAAGCAGCACGTTGTCCGCTCTCTCCCAGCACACGCACACACGACGGATTGAGACGCGTCCCGTCCTCAGGCTCGCTCTGATTTCAGGCTTTAGGGAGGAAGCGTTCGTGCGGATATGCTACGAGTGCCAGGTTTCCACTGTTTCAGGCCCTACGAGGCTCCTCGCAGGCGAGAAGTGACCGAGTTAATACGTTTATGTAGCGGGAGTAACAACATCTCCGATGCTCCTTCGTAATAAACATCTCTCTGCTACACCCCTCTCTCTCTCTCGTTTATAACAGACCTCGTTAATCAATCTTTCGGTGAAGAAGAAAGTGTGAACGTTGCTTTCGTAGGCCAAACCGTACTCAAATTACTGCCAGGTTTACACAAGTTTCTGTAAAGCTGATTTTCCTCGTACTCGCGTACACGTCTTCGTAAGTGACCAAACTCCAAAAAAGGCAAAGCTCACAGAGAGCTGAAAAGGACAAGATGGCGGCTAAACGCTGAGAAAGCACGGCGTGCGCCAAATCTTCCAGTAACGCAGCTCAGACACCACGGCGACCACACTAACTCCTCCCACTCTTACAGGGCGGAGTTACTTTTCTCCGAGCTGAACCTCTAGCCTTAGGTCATACATTCTTGCGTCGCTTCCTTTCAACTCGTTAAAATGAAGCGACCAATCCGTGTATGAAACCACAGTGGTGATGAGAACATTCGACTCTGGAACAAACAAATAAATAAATAAATCACCGCAAGATACGAACGAAGGATTTTTTTTGTGTAAACGCTCGGAAAACGACCGTCTCGGACGCGACAAACGAAGTCCGATGAAACGCGGTTTAAACGTCGAATTACGTGACGTCCGGTCCAAAAGTCCGAGCCTAAGGCCAAAATCCAGACGTTTTCACATCTCAGACTACAGCGAGTAATTTCACCGACACGTACGACGCCAGACAAAATCGTACGTGCGCGTATACGAGTTTGAGAGACTCGTCAAAGTGACATTTCTCTGTAAACGTCCACTCCACAAAATATCCCGGCGGTGCCGAGCGAATACAGAAGGAACGGCTATGCAAGGCACGTGATGAGCAGTACACGCGTCACGTAGCGCGCCTGATGACATCCTCCTCAGACGCTGAGTCAAACGCGGCAGCTGATGAGCGCTTACGGGCGCTGTAATTACGCCAAACACCTTCATTATCCGCCCCCGCCGAGAAAAGGACCCGCCCCGCAGGAGCTCGCTCGCTCGCTCGCTCGGGGTAAAACCCTGCCGCTAACGTACGTGAAACCTGACCCGGCCGCGTTTGGGGAACAAACGGCGCCCAGCGAGGGGGAAACCTGCTCCTGCTCGCTTCAGATGTGAAGTGTTTTACAATACAACAAAGAAGCTGACAACACTGACAGAATGAGGGGTGGGGTTTAACACCACACTCCGGCGCGCGACCGAACACGGACTTGAAGAAAACGTTCCCGCTGCTCTCAAAAAGAGAAATCCGACTCGAGCGTGAGAGAGCGCCTGGAGCGCGACAACACGGCGTGACCCTGCCAGATTTTCACTCTCCTCCTGACCCGGGATGACGGCCAAATGCTTGCTGAAACACGCTCGCTCCAGGATAACACACACAAACACAAACACACATGACCCTGTGGCTCTGTATAAACAGCGTGATGGGGAACAAAGTGCGTAAAGAGCGTGACGCGCCGCAGGGGCCAGAACACGCTGTGAACATGCAGCACGGGAGCCGACCGTGCCGCTGTGTCGGAACCTGGGGGAAACGGGCAAAGACGGGAACGGGAAACAGAGCGCAGACGCTCCTTGTCGTAATCGACACTTCGCCGCGTCAGTACGTGTCACGACACACACGTCGGTGCTGTGAAGCGGAATATGTTCCCGTCGATCCTGAATCACAAAACATAATCACACAACCGTAACACCAGTGATAACAGCAACTCTTGTACGGAACTTTGCGGCGTACGGAAGTTCACACAAAACGCTTTATGATGTCACGTATATGACATGGAAAATGTCTCGTGTTGAAGCGCGACTCCGCCCTAAAGTGTTTATCCCGTCATGTGCGATAAATTATTCACCGGCGCTGGGGTTTTTTTTTTTTTTTTTAAACCGTTTTACAGTCTTTATTACGAGCGCGGCAACGACGTCGTTAAGACGGAAAAATAATAATAACTCTACGATCCCGAACGCTCGTATCAGCTCCTAAAAACAAGCGTTCGTCGGACTCGCAGGACCCGTCCCGTCCGTCGGGGCGGTCTGCGGACTGACGAGAGCGACGGTGTGGACCGACGTCGGGGTCGAAGCTTTCCGCGCAAGTGGAGCGGGCAGACCGAAAGGGCTAAAGCGCTGCTGCATCAGCAGACACGAAGTAAATAAGGATTACGTAATCGTGGTCATCAGGTTCGCGTCGCACCACCGGGGCGGGGGAGGGTTGGGGGTTCGAACCCCGCGTCCGCTCTGTGCACGCGGAGTTTGCATGTTCTCCCTGTGCTTCAGGGGTGTCCACCACCCTGTTCCCCGGGATAAGCCCCAGGTTAAGCCCCAGGTTCCCCGTGCGGCCCGGTGTGAGATAAGCGGTGGGGAAGATGGATGGATGGATTTAACCGCTCGTACTGAAATGTAACTCATGAAGCACTAGAACCTTCAGCTGCACTCCTCCTGACTCATCGAAACACCAGTGCTGATTTCCTCAAACATCTCAGAGATGTTCTGAGTGTCATCATGAAACCCCGGGCTGAAGGAGGAAGACAAGAGATGAGGGTGTGAGTGTGTATATGACTCACCGAGCAGCAGCAGTTTGACCTCCTTGGCCGCCTTCTCTCCATCCTCGCGCAGGGACCGGTCTATATCCCGGGAGTGCTCCCGCGCCGCCTTATCCTCGTGACTCACCGTGCAGCCCATCGGGGTCCCTTACCGACACTTCACACACCTTTACCGAACACCACACACACACACACACACTCCTGCTACTCTCCGAGATTCAACTTCACTTCCCTGTTTCGGCCAAAAAAAAAGTTAGCTAGCTCTAGTTTTCCAATGATAATAGCGTGAGCTCGCGCGACGCCAGATAAAAGAAAGCAGCAGGTTTTTTTCTTTGGTTTGTTTGTTTAAGGATCCCAAACTAAACAGAAGAACCGAGCTGAGAGGTCGGACATGACGCGGGTGGGAAACACTCCAGCATTACAAATCCGACACGCGAGAGAGAGAGAGAGAGAGACAGAGGAAAAAAGTTCTGACGGAATTTTTCACCAACTTTCGCCAGCGAAAAGCTGAAATATTCAACAAGAAAAAATAATAACGCGTCAGTGTCGCTCCGTCTTTTCTTCCTCCTGCGCGCCTTCAGCTGTGATAGGAAACCGTTTAAAGAAAGCCGTTAGTTAGCTTCGTCAGCTAACCGTCGCGCTCCGTTCCTCGGATTTGTTTCAAAGCGTTCTATCAAACCGCCGCCACACCCGAGCCGAGCAGCTCCCAGCCTCCCCACCGCCTCAGTCATCACGCCCAGGCCCCGCCCCCTCTCCCTTTAAAACGTACTCCCCGCCCACCGCGCCGCGGAGCATCATGGGAGGTGGAGTGTTCTTAACGGGCGCCATTTTTAAAAACCCGACAACAACCCGACAGTCTTTCTCATTTAATTTCATTTTCTTTAAATGCTTTACTTTAGTTTTATAGTGTTTTTATTCTACTTTTTACACACTATATATGTTATTAATATAATATAATTTATTTTTATATTATTTTCTTCTCCTGTCATTGCTATATTATTATTATTATTATTTGCCAACTTATTTTTGACTACGTTTTGTATCTTTATATAAAAGCAGTTAAGCTATATGTCTGAAATGTATTATTATTATTATTATTATTATTATTATTATTATATGAAGTTGCATTATAAGTTGAAAAGCGTCACTTGAGCAGTCTTTTGATTCTGCCACTTTATCGTTAAAAGTGAAAATAAACATCCTGACAAGTTTTCCTTAGCCAAGCTGAACACACTATAAAATGGTTTATGAACTGAGATGAATAAATGAGTGAGTTCTGTGGGAGGTTTTAAACCGCATAGCTCACTACTTCAGTTTGTGATTATTTGAATAATTCGTAAATTAACATATTTATCAAGTGTAATCTGGATCTACCTCTGGGTTTGGGTAGGGAATATGAATATATTTTATTCATAGTTCAAATTTAAATATTCATTTCTTTTCCTCCTGCTTTATTATTTATTTATTTATTTATTCATTCATCTATTTGTTCTTCATGTTTTTGACATTTTGTTCTCTTCCTCTAATGCTAATTCTTGAAAGAACTAGGACTGACAAAGAGGCAAGATGGGAAATGTGCGTTTCTCTACCGCCCCCTTGTGACCACATAATGGAAAAAAACACGCCCGCGAATCAGTGACGTCATTTGAAAACCGACTACCTATGAAATGATGTGAAGTCCATCTATCCACCCATTTTTCCATACCGTTTATCATAACAACAACAAAAAATGGTGATAGAAATTAAAACGTCGGAGGCCGCTTTCATTCTTTATTTTTATTTATTTCAACATTGTTTACAGTACAATAACCGCCAGCCATGTACTCAATATATGAGGAATAAAGAAAAATAAAAGACATTTAACTGGCTTTCTGATTACGTTTCTTTTTATTTATTTATTTATTTTAAAAAAGCACTTTTACAAATTATTATAGTTTGTTTTAATCATCAGACTAAACCTCTGCCTATTTACAGTGTACAAACTAGACCTGTACGAGGCATATAAAGGGTTTATAATTATTTCCATCATTTATAAATGCCACCATGTCAGTCATGAACTCATACACGAAAACACACACACACACACACACTGCATTAAGTCAAGAGTACAGAGATTAAGTAGACACGTTTACTGCACACAAATACACTGCTAGAGAACAAAATCTTTTAGTCACGCCGTTGTTTTTAAACCTAAACCTGTTCATAAAGGTCGCAATAAAACATCAACTCAGCATCTTCTAATAAATCTCGCACACACTGAGCCTGTACTGAGGGTTATACGATACACTGGCACGCTTGTAGTCAAAACATATCCATCATGATATGAAAATATACAGGTATATGAATATTAGAGTCATTAAAAAAAAATTTATATATATATATATATATATATATATATATATATATATATATATATATATATATATATATATACAAAACTGCTCTGTGGGATGATTTTGCCTCAAGCCCTGAATATAGGTGTATTAGAATAATTTGCAGACTGAAGCAAGAGCTGATCTATAAACAATATACTTTTATACTTTATTTCATGTTTTTCCTTACTTTCACTGTGCTTTTTAAATACAGCACTATACACTGGGATTTAAAATACAAAACAAAACAAAAAAAAACCAAAAACGTGCTACAGTAAAAAAATGAAAACACCCTACATATCGATTAGACACACAACACTGGAACTGTTATTACTGATACGATTACACTGCAGAGTACTGCTTTCAAGTGTGGAACAGTGTTGTTCTACCGGCCGAGTGATTTCTCTTTTCAAGCATTCATGATCAAAATGATCTGCCAATAGAATAAGAAAAATTTGGAAGCATGAAATTAGAAGAAAAATAATGTCTAGGAATAGGTTTAATTGCCGTATATTTGATTTAATGTGAAATGTTACATAATCATATATTACATACATTACATATTGCTTATTCGAGATATTTTCACTTGTTGAGATGTCTTTTTTTTGCAGTGTGAGACTATGTGCTACACACACACACACACACACACACACACACACACCAGCAGCTTGGATATTAAAACCAGTGACACGGGACACAAAGAGACGTTAAGACTTCGATCCATCTAACGATCTAATCGTCTAATCACCGAACACGACTACATCGACTAGTGAAAAAGTACCACGGGTGTAAACACACACGTCTCAAATGTACTGAGTTATACTACACCTTCAGCACTGCACATAGGCTATATATCCAAGACACACACACACACACACACACACACACACATACACACACACACGAAACATTTCTTATAAACCTTTAGTAGTATAAAGGCTGTAGAATTCTGCCTATAAAATATATATTATTAGATATTTCATTATATAGTTGGTCTCTACAGTAGGTTAAGTGTTTTAATGGCTCTAAATTGTGCTTTGTAGCAGAAAGTGCTAAAGCTACTGTGTTCAGTTGTTATCCGATGATCATGCTAACGATTAAACAGGCTCGGGGAGTAACAGAGTACATGTAACGGCGTTACGTAATCAGGATTTAAAAAAAAAAAAAAAAAGGTAACTGTAATACGTTACAGTTACGTCAGAAAACAACGTCATCAGATTACATTACAGGTACATTTTGTAAAAACAAAGGGAATGCTATCAGGATTACAATTAAAAAAAAAGAAGTAAAACCAAAGAAATGAATCTTCTGACATGACACAGTATATACAGCTGCATGATTATAGTCGTGTTCCTCTCTCTCGCCGGTCCGGACTCACATGAGCAACAAGTGTATTTACTTTATTCAAACAAATCCAAACGTGTTTTTCAGCTCTGAATAAAAGGATTTTAGATCATATTGCTTTTCTCTTGACTTTATTCACACACGTGACCTTGAAGTGATCCAACTGTGATCAGATGACGTTACTTTCACACTGTGATACTTGGATTACGTTACTGATGACATTTTTATTCAGGAAGTGTTTAATAACCCTCCCAACCCTGCGATTAAACAATTCGCTTTCATTCGAATTGTTAAACACCCTCTGGTAGTTCTTGTTGCTACAACCTGAAGAGAAGTAAATAAGGATTATGTCCAAAAGTGTACAACGGTTATTTTAAAGTCGCATCCCGTCTGTTCGATTCAGAAATATCATATTAATATGTCGTAGCTGCATCCAAAACCTTTTGGAAAACCCTCAAAAATGTCATTACACAACAACAACAACAAAAGGAACCAAACCAAATCAACTCAGAATCGAAGAATATGCTAATTTGAAACACGCCCATCCTTCTCTACATGCCCCGCCCCTTAAACCCTGATTAAGTGGTGTTTGCGTGGTCTGTATAACGTGTCTCCGTTACGTACGGAATAAACCACTCCATGTCGTGCGGTTGCAGCAAAATAATCAACAACCAGTCGGTGTCAAGAAGCGGAGTTAACCGTAGTTGAAGCCGATTATTTTCCTCTAACAGCCTGTACAAAAGTGTTTTATTCCTCTCACACCACAGCAACCTGCTGACGACTACAATTTTTCACTTATAAAACATTTTTATCCGTTTAGATTTACACCTTGTGCAAAAAGTTGTTCCCTCACCAGCCTCTAATAAAAAATAAAATAAAATAAAAAAAACACATACACCACGCAGAGTAAACTCATCTGTCCTGAAGAAGTCGGAAAACTTAAAAAGGTACAGCTTTACAAAGCGCCGACACTGGAGACTCCTTCCGTACATGTTAGATTTACACAAAACTCCACCGCATAAACGATTACACGCGTTTTTCAATCCCCGTGAAGGAGCTGTCGCTATAGAAACGATAACGTATTAAGAGAGAACGAGCGCGTTAATACAATCAGAATCCAGAATATAAGAGCGCTGTGGTATAAGACACAACAACACACGTCAAATCTCCACGATGGCATCACGAGTTCATGAGGTTGCAGCAGAGAGGTTATTTCTCTCGACTCATCCATCATGGAATGTTTTTCTACTGTATACCTGCCCCCCCCCCCCCCCCCCACATCCACTCCCCATCCCCCCCCTCCCTCTCCCCCCTGCACCTTTAGCATGTCAACACGTTTTGTTTTTTCATTTGATCTTTCCGTCTCCTTTGTACTTCCTGTGAACAGTACTGCCCCAACTTTACATTTAATCTCAGGATTAAAAAGAAATAAATAAATCTGTGTCTTCTATTTGTGCTCTACAGTAGACCTCAGTTTTTCCACGTGCCCCTTTCCTCATAATCTAGATTCCATTAAATTCCAGGGATGATGTGCTTATGGGCAGATTTTTTAATGTATCACTAGCACATATAGCTTTATATTTAGTCATATACTCCGTGATTATAGAAACGACGAACCACATATAAATCCATACATATAAAAACAAAATGGCGGACGCACGTTATTTACAGTTTGCATATTGTGTCAGGGTTAATGTGCTCTGCGATATACGCCACGACAGCTACTGTCTGAGGCAGAGAGAGAGAGAGAGAGAGAGAGAGAGAGAGAGAGAGATAGATTTGGTGACCCTGGCGCTGTCATGGCAATGACCTCTCTCTCCAGTGTTTCTAAGCTAGAGATTATTGCCACATCGAGAGAGAGAGAGAGAGAGAGAGAGAGAGAGAGAGAGGGAGGGATGGAGGAGACAGGCACCTACACTATCCAAAAACAAGCAGCCCTCCCATCAGGGAAATCCTTATCAACCTGAATAAGTACCCTTGCTTTGATGGCCCCAGGTCTTCCTGTGCCTGGGGTCAAAGGTCAAAGGGGTCAGAGGTCACAATCAGGCCAACATAGGAAACTGGACTGGCTTCATTTAAATTCATGTTAAGGGTCAGTTTTAGGGGGAACAACAAGCAAGAATATTATTTAGCAGGATTTTCGTGAGTCCACATATCATCATCATCATCATCATCATCATCCAGGGTTATTTTGCCTGACAGAAGGACACGAACACAAACACACAGTAATTTGGATCAGTGATCGTTGCTGTACTGATGTTGACGGTCCACTGAGAGCTCTCTCTCACAAACATGCGCACACACACACACACACACACACACATACTACAGGCCCTGGCAGATGATTACATCACGCACACACACACCCACAACAACTGTTAAAAAAAAAAAGAAAAAGAAATGTGGGTGTGGCCTAATGACCACTGTTGGATTTGGTGCTGCCTGATGTCCAATCGATGATGATGAAGCTCAGGCTCATTATCATAAACAGGACACCCACTCCAGCGAAACATGCAGCCTGAGAGATAGATAGATAGAGAGAGAGAGAGAGAGAGAGAGAGAGAGAGAAATCTGAAACTACGAATCACTTCTTAGAGTCTAATTTACATTATAATTTTTACTCCAGATGTATTTGATCAGCAGCTGTGTGAGCTGTGTGAGTGAATTCTCACCAGGATTTTGGGTGCTGAGCGCATGGGCTCCTCCTCTTTGGGAACGATGCGGATGTAGAACACGGCCGGGAAGATGAAGATGAGACATGGAGCGGACGTGGCACCTGTACGGCACAAACACATGCACACACACATGCACACACACACACACACACGTACACATTTTTTAATAGTGCTATCTAAAAACGCAGTGTATCTGTGTCTCGATTTAAGTGGCCTGACTGACCTATGACCCCGAAGATGCCGAGGATGTTGGGGGCGAAGATGACGAGCAGGTTGATGATGGTGAGGAGGAGGATGGCGATGGCGATGTGTCTCGGCCACCAGAACGTCTTGTTGGGGAAGAAGAGCTGCTGGATGGCTCGCCTCACCTGAGCGACACGCAAATTTGAAGTTAAAAGGCGCACAGGTAAACACTCTGCGCCACAAGGCCACGTCATAATTTCTCCTAACATGCCATGAATTCCATCATCAATGACTTTAGAAGTTATGGCATGACCTGTTATAACAGTAGTCATTAAATTTGTGTCATAACAAGTATCGTCCAGTATCATTGTCTGTGTGTGTGTGTGTGTGTGATTGCTGACTCACAGGGAACAGTACGATGGGTACAGTGAGTGTGACGGCGGTCAGTACAGCCACGCGCACACACAGGATCAGCGTGTCGTAAGGGTCGATCTTGCTGTAGGTGTGCAACAGCTCAGCCTCCACCTTATCTACTCACAGACACACACACACACATACACACACACACACACAGATTACAGGATGAGCAGGAATCCTCAAGTGATACACCCGCTATGTATCCTACATAGTAATAGAATGTAGAAGTAAATAGTGTCATGTTCAATTCTGACCACTAGATGGAGCAGTGATACCACGATTCCCATTTTAAAAGGAAAAATCCACTCCGAACTGCTTGCATATGAATCCTTATAACTAATTTGACTTTTCTTGCTGCTTACTGTACATTTTCCTCTTGGATCTGCAAGGCTAATTTAGCTAGCAGCCCAGTTTAAAGCGTGTAAAATCACACAGCGGTGTCTCTGTGAAGTTGTTCAATGTTTCAAACTCTGTAAGACACCGTTATCTACAAACATGGACAAAACTGGGGCGGCTCCGTCTCATATCTTCTTTAGAACCTAGTTTGGTATCACTGGCCTTAAATTTAATTATCATTATACAGGTGCTTAATTAATTAAAGGTGCATTTGTGCAGATGTTTAAAAAAAAAAATACTAGTACAAATACCCTGGAAAATCTGTAGAACATGATCAAAAATAACGTTCTATACCAGAAAGAAGCAAAAAATTTTTTTTTAAAACTCTGAACTGTTCCTCCTGGTGCAAAATCTCATGCAATTCTTTGAACCTTTGCCACGTCGCATTAAGCGTTTCCCACTTTTAAAGAAAGAAAGGAAATAAAGAAACTTAAAGGAGATATGATGGAACAGAGCCGCTGCGTGTGTTCCTCACCGTAGAAGGTCAGATATCCGAACAGCGCAGCCAGGAAGTACATGACATACATGACAGTGATGGAGATGTTGGACACGTGCTGCATCTTTTTCTTGGTGGGGCTGAAATCACAGAATAAGGGGATGACACACACACACACGCACACTGTCTCTCTTTCAAAATGTCAGGTAATACGTTAAGCCTTGATGTTCCCTGACTGATCTTCAGCAGCCCACGTCATCGACGGTAAATAAAACAACGCTCCGCTACTCTGAAATGAGAATAATTCTGACTGCTCAGAAGGTGTTGATTCATTCTCTGTAACAGCAGCTCTGACAGTAGTTCAGGTTTATATTCATGTGCTCGCTCTAATACGGTTCTGAACCGTTGCTATAGTAACAGCTGGTTCACAGGGACTTGTAGGGCAGACGCTCCACACAAACCGATTAAAGAAAAGACGCGCCATGTGAGATTTTCCGTAAAGAGATGTTTATTAGGATGTTTGCGTATGGAAGGAGTCTCTAGTGCCAGTGCTTTGAGACGCTCAGACGTGGAATTGTCGGATAACCTTTCGCAGTAACGTGACAAGCTGCGATTCTTGTTAACTTCGAGAGAGAGAGAGAGAGAGAGAGAGAGAGAAAAGAGAGAGAAAAGAGAGAGGCTGGTGAGGGAACGGGCGTTTATAGCCGCTATAACGCAAGCGAGAACAGGAACTAACTTGTTTCACGGACGTTCCGCAACATTAAATGTAACTACAGACGTATTCACGTCACATCGCGGAAGCGTGACGCGGGGGCTGACCTCGGGTCCCAGAGCTTTCCTCGGGCACTTACTTGCGCAGTTCGGTGTAAATCGGCAGCACCTCCGGGTGGCACACAAACGCAAACGCCAGGATGGGAATGGTGTAGGCTGTCTGGAGAACACACACACACACACAAACGAAAATGAATGACACGTCACCATGGTTACCGAGGCTTCCACTACAAACTCCTTAACTAACAGCCCACCACTTTATAAAGCATTACAGACGAGGCACTTCACAGAGGGATAATTGTTCAGGCGACTAATTGTGGGCCGATTTGAGATGCCAGTCCCGTGCCCTGGGCTACGGATTCTCACAGAACATCCCATTGGGATGCTAATACTGGCATGTGGAACAACACACACACACACACACACACACACACACACACACACTCGTATACATCAGTAATAGAAGAACATGCATGCCTGAACCCCGTGTAGATCTGTGTGATACTCAACGCGGGTCTAAAGGTTAAATAAGATTGAATAATTCATCCTTTGAACTCTGTGAACTCGGAGAAAGCGACAGGCCGAGGGAGACGTTCCTCGCTCCCTTGTTTCTAAGAGAGCGACAGAAGGAATGGACGAATGAAGGAGAGAAGGATGTAAATGTCTTCTCTGTAGAATATAGCTTCACTGATTAACAGTGAACTTTAAAACCACAGGATGGTGACGTTCCCAAAAACTCCCAGAACGCCCAGGTCTACACAGAATCCCACGAGGGTCCCTTATGCTTTCAGAGACACTTTTTAAAAAAAGATTAATCGCTCCTTGGGGCGGCTTTTGTGTTGATATGAAGAAAAAAAAAGAAGCAGCTCATGTGATGTAAACACTGGAACCATAACAACGCTCTCACCAGTCCTAACTGGTTTTGGATAAATAGCCCAGCTCACGTTCTAGGTCAGATGTATTATTATGAAACAGGGTTTGGTGTAACTCTGGTGATGAAGAGGTTGTCTGTCTTCGCTGTAGTTTTGGAGGCAGAAAATCAACAGAATTTGAGCTGCTTGTGCGACGTACACCCGTTGTCACAACCGTTGTTATTTTCGGTTCCGTTGGCAATTAAATATTTTCCAAACATCATTTTTTATTAGCACATTGTCCTCAAAGTGTTTTTTTCTTTCCCCAAACGTGTGACCTGATTGGTCACGAGGTAAAAAAAAAAAAAAAAAAGGTCAAGAAGAGACAAGAAAATACTTTTTTAAACAAAAAAAACATTTGTGAAAGCAACCTTATCAAGGATATCTAAGATTCTGCAGCTGTGTGTGTGTTTATGTGTGTGTGTGTGTGTGTGTGTGTGTGTGTGAGAGAGAGACCTGGATGTTGAGGTTGAACATGCGAGGGGTACATGACGGGTCGTCCTCAGGGGTCATGCTGACCCCGTTGTGCTCAATCAACACGCCACTGATGTTTAGCGCCGCCGTCCGATTGGTGAAGGAGAAGTCGGTGAAGGGACACGGCACCTGGAACTTCTTATAAATCACCTGCAAGAGGAGAGAGGAACGGGAGTGATTCGAGTTTATTCATCCATCCATCCATCCATCCATCTTTTGCAAATGTCAGTGTGGCACGGAACGTAGGAGCC
>NC_030436.2:19627500-19835000 GCF_001660625.3 Ictalurus punctatus
TTTTCCGACTCGTAAATACTGACACCGGACCACAGACTCGGTCGTTGGGCTTAAAAATAATTTCAGATGTTTTATGTTTTATATTTTATTATAAATAGAAAAATGGTGTTATGGTTAAAAAGCTGTCTAGAGGAAGCAATGCAGCGTCGGGAAATTCGGGTGTACTCCCAGTTTCATTGTCATACACGGACACACACACACACATACACACACACACACACACACACACACATACACGCACACTTACCCAGATGGTGTGTCCACCTTGAGAAAGGCCTGAATCACCAGAGGAAATTCATACTTCACTATATACAAATAGCTGGACATGGCTGAGACAGAGAGAGAGAAGACAGTCATGAGAGACAAATCAAACACTGTCTCTCTCTCACACACACACTTTAATCTGGCAGACACACCCCTACCACAGGGGTTGTGATTATTATCCTGGAAGTAAATGTCACTAAAATCAAGGGAATCGCATTTCTATATTTATCCTGTACAAACGTATGTGAATCCCTCCCAGACAGCGCAGAGGCTTTTTATCTCATTGTGGACTAAAATTCCTAAAAAATAAAAATAAAAAAAGGGACAATCGTAGGAAAGTAAATATAAACAGCAACACTTGAGCCCTGAAGTGAATGTTGGGATACAGGACGGTGTTTTGCTGCAGGGAGAGGTTTTATCCTTTGATAAGAAATCAAGCTGGGAGCTCGTCTAACAACGGCAGGGATGCAGACTTTTTCATGCAAAATGTGTGATTTTATCGAAAAGTGCTCGTCGAAAGTCGGACACGGCTTTGAGCGGGCAAAATCCCATGTGGAAAATATATATACGCCAGTGAAACGCGTCATCTCAAGACCACTTGCGGATTCCTAATCGTTTCCGTTGTCTTCGGCTGCTATCGGATTGTGTTTTGTTGTTCAGAAGAATCCCCGATCGGGGCACTTCAGCTTTGTTGTTGACGCACATATTGTACTCATTCATAAATAAGTTAGCGTTTATAGAAGAAGGAAAGAAAAGAAGAGGGAAAGGAAAGAGAAAGACTCAAGGTTCGATTTCAGTCTATATGGGCATGGGCTGTTTATCTTCTACCTTAACTCGCTCTTAGACTGTGTAGGTGTGTGTGTGTGTGTGTGTTTGTGCTATATCATGTACACAATCCTTGCGTTCGGTGACACTGTGGTTTCACCTCCGATATTCTGCAGCGTGATCGCGATGCCGGCGGCCATTTTGCCTGGCGTACCGAACGCTCGAAATCCCAGCTGCTCATATGCACGGATACCTGAAAGAAACACACACACACACACACACACACACACACACACACTAAATGAGGACAAAGCAAGTGCACCAAGACACTCATTCATACCCATGCATGATTACAAGCCGACTTACGCATCAACACACACGCTCTTACATAAAACTGTGCATTTTTTTTTAGTGTTTTTATTTTCTCTCTAAACCCTCCTGCTTTAACCCAGACGATGATGTCAGTGTGAGGTGAGACAGCCACAGTCAGTGACGCATAGCCGCTATTTTTAGCTCGAGCCCCAGAATTCATGCGCCGGCCGACTACAATCCAAAAGTGTGTGAGAGAAAGAGACAAGTCCATTGCTGCTGGAACTGTACTGTCTGACTGCCGTGTGAAGGAACCGCTTCAGATTCTTCAGTCCTGCCTATTCAACTCGTTTAACAATGGCCACTTTCACGCTGGAAATCATTACCGTAATGGAAATCTTGCTCTCTACAACGATAACGCTGTTAACGATGAACGAATCGGCTTATATCGGAGCCGGATAGCTTTCAGATCGTGATATCGTTTATGGCATCACACACGCAGGCTGGTCCGAGATCAGACGCGGGACTCACCGACGACGCCCGAGGCCTTGAGCAGCAGGTGGATGGAGTAGGCCGAGAGAAACGCCACGGCCGTCAGGAGGAACCTGAGACACACACGTCGTTAACAACGTTAGTTCGGTTAATATTATCAACTAGAGTGATGAACTAAGTGTGACATTTAATTTTTTTAAAAACTGAAATACAAGAAAATATATAAATAATAAAAAGACAGCTTATATAATAAATACAGTAAATATAATACAAAGCAATACGAACACAAATACAAGTCTCTTTACGTGTAAAACATTTACAGTTAAAAAGTTACATTTACAAGTTTGAATTGTGGCGACGCCACAGCCATCCGTGGTTGGAAGTTCTCTGTGTGGGAGGGGCATACTCTCTTTCTCTTTCCGTCAATCACAGAGACTCTAGATGATCGTGGGCTCCCGTGAGCTTATGTATGTAAAAGAGTGCGGATAGCGCTTTCCTCTGAGTGTGAAAAGATGGCTGGATTCACGTGTCTCGAAAGAAGCGCGTTAGCCTTCAGCTTCCCCGTTTGCTAGCTGCCCAAACCTTATTCCGATCTTTTCCGTTTGTTACAGGATCGGATCAGATTTATTTCTGTTTTCTCTGAAATCCGATCCACCGTACTGATCCTGCGTATCAGATCTGCGCCACCTCTATCACAAACTTTTCTAAACGAGAGAAACGATCATCAGACAAAATCACGCATTCCTTTAGCCACTCTACAGAAGAGGAAATAAATTAAAAAAGGAGCTCGTTATGACGTAACGATCTCGCCCCGATTGAGCCGATTTGATCGCCCCGGAGCTCGCGGTGGTCGTGGTTCACGGCGTCATTAGTGTTTCTGTTACACTCTAACATCTGGAGGATAATAATAAGAGCGTACTTAGTGTTTAATCACATACAGCTCACTAAGGACTGTTGAGAGAAACCCAGCAGAGAGCAGTAATACAAAAAAACTCTACATTAAAGGGTTATTATCTCATTATCTGTGCTGATGTAGCTGGTGTACGAAGCTGGGGTCTTCAGATCTGGCACAGGATGTTCATCTCCAGGAAACAAAACCCTTTCATGCATAGCGTTCAGATCTATGGAGAATTGTTTCGATATGGAGAAGGTTTGAAGGGAAATATAAGATAAATCTAACATAAAACAGTCCTATTGTTATTATCCATTTACTTTTTTTTTTTTTATATATATATATATAAGTGATGTTCCGAAAGTCATCTGACATGGAACTTTAAGTAATGAAAGAAGAATCTGCGCAGGTTTCTGAATAATTTATGCAGGAAAGGGTGTCGTGAACTCTGACCCCGACATTAAAAGCAACATTTTCATGAAACAGTATTACACCACAATGTTTAGATTCGCTGAGGTTTTGCTAACAAATCAATTTACTACATGTTTCAGTTGAAAGCTGCGTGAGTTACGGCGCCTCTGAACGAATCTGTATTGCACGACAAAACACGCTTCCTAATAGTTCTTAGATAAAACACAAAACACTAACTAACAGGCCAGTGTTTTCTGTCCTAGCCCCCCTGTTGCTGTGGTAGTTAATGAGTCTCGCCTGCATGTTAGCCCTGACCAGTGTGTGTAAGCATTGCATGTTTGTGTGCGTTACCAAGCCGAGCACTTCCTAATTATGTCTTTGTTCTGCTTTTGTCTTCTTTTATCCTGACTGAGGACCGGTTAACCCGAATAAACACACTTTAAGTCCCTGATGTGCCAACAATCCCAAGTAATGTAGCGCCCAATTAGTGGGCGTGTAGCCCGTATATTTAAATCAGGTCGTTTCAGGTTGTGCTAATTTACTCGTGTGAAAAAACGCAGTACTCTTTTAGTAGACCAGCTTGCACCTTTTTTTTTTTTATACACGCAACGTTTGTAGCTCAGGACTTGAGTATATATTTAGTGCATATTTCTAAGATAAAAACATATATGATCTGAGAGGCGGTACCTTCAGTGACACATTGATTAATACTTCAGACAAGAGACGAGATGCTGGACATAATATTCTTTTTATTCCTCTCGTCTGATTGAGGATTAGTGGCTAACGGCATAAAAATGTCTGGAGGCCATTTTCCCACGTTTTAACAAGCTTCTGTAAAGAGAAAATCAGACCGGGTGAAAATGCTTATAAGATGACAAGCATGTATCCTAAGAATATCACACTAGTCTCCAGCTGTCCACATCTGGACAAGCCGCTCTAGTTGGAAGGCTGAAGCACACGGTCTTCTCCTTCCGCTTACAAATAAGACTTTTCTCTCTCTCTCTCTCTCTCTCTCTCTCTTTTAGCCTCTTGGTCTTTCTGTACAGTTACAGAGACTCTTGACGACTTTGGCAGGAGCCAACAAGATTTCTGCCAAGCACATCACGTCCTTCGCCCCCATTTCAACTCTGCTCTCTGTCTTTTTTTCTTCTGTTTGCGAATGAGATTTTCAGTCTGAGAGTGCAGGAGTCAGCCGGGACAGCCCGGTCTAAAAGCTGAACCTTCAAGGCAATGGTATTCCCTAATGGCAGTGGCCTCTTTCAGCAGGATAACGCGCCAGGGGTGGTTCAGGAACGGTTTGAGGAACATGACAAAGAGTTCAAGTCGTTGACTCGGCCTTTGAATTCCCCAGATCTCAATCCGATCGAGCGTCTGTGGGATGCACTGGGCAAACAAGTCCGATCCACGGAGGCCCGACCTCGCAGCTTACAGGACTTAAAGGATCTGCTGCCGCTACCTTCCTCCATTGCTCCATGGTCCAGTTACATGTCCATTATAGGAGCTTTTGGTGGAGAACAGGGGGTCAGCATGGGCACTCTGACAGCTCTGCAGCTACACAGCTCCATACACAGCAAGCTGTGATGCACTGTGTGTTCTGACTCCTTTCTATCAGAGACAGCATGAACTTTGCCAGCAATGTGTGCTACAGTAGCTCTTCTGTGTGATCGAACCAAACAGTTTAGCCTTCTCTCCCCATGAGCCTTGGGCGCCCACGACCCTGTCGCAGGTTCGCCATTTGTCCTTCCTTGGACCACTTTTCATAGGTCCTAACCACTGTATACCGGGAACACCCCACGAGACCTGCCGTTTTGGAGATGCGCTGACCCAGTTGTCTAGCCATTACAATTGTCAAAGTAATAATATATATATTATTGTTATATGCGGCTGGAAAAGAGGTTTTGAGCTTTTTCTTCAGTATGGAGGCAGTGTGGTCTGACGTGGGTGTATGACGCCACCACGATTCGTTTTCAGTCACCAATAAACTGGTGCAGACATCCACAGAGTATTTATACATACAATATCATCATAATATGATAAATGGTGATAAAATGTAAGGCCGACGTCCTGGTGGAGAGATAAAGTCAAGGCTCAGGCTTTTCACAAGCTTCCACAGCGACAGAAGGACCGGGTCACGTGGTTTTTATTTATTACGTTGTGCTGCGCTAAGCCGAGCCGTTCATAAGGATCATGAGTCGTGTTGTGTAATTGTGAGAGTCGTGAGGCTCAGACTGCGTGGTATGTAGGACCTCTGCCGCCTCAGGGGACGCACTGCTATGATTCAGACTGGCACACAGCGCTACAGCACACAGCGGAGAATCAAGACAAGGCCAGCAAATACACCAGCTATATACTCACAGGTCGCTTATCGAAACGCTATAAAAAAAAAATCCATCTTTCCAGTCCACGTTTCATCTTCTCTCTCCGTGACCACCCCCTCTCCAACCTCGTTCTGCATAATTCAACACTCCTAAATGCCAAGGAAGATCTCCCGTCCTCTACTGCTTAAAGACACAGCGTGAAGCTTCCATCTGTGCTGAAAGTTATGATATTCAACCGCATTTAATATCTCTACAAATCAAATGAACAGAGCTGATTGATATATGACTTAGTGCTCTATATCCGGATTTCACTAAAGCTGCATTGTGACAATCACTATACTAATAAAATCACAATGAACAATAAAAAAATAGATTTACCCTACAGCTTATACACAAATAGGGCTTGTTCAGCTCACTATTCGTGTCTGGTATTGTTTTGGGGGTTTTTTTAAGCCAGGACCTTTAAAGTAAAGTGTTTTTTTTATTGCAAAGTGTTTTATTCATACTTTCCAACAAGGTTTCTCACTAAGATTTAATCTTGCCCCCCCCCCCCCCCCCCCCACACACACTTCTTTTAAAAAAGCGTGTACGGCACCATGCGTGCACGTTTCGTTCATTTCAGTGTTAAGTGGGAGGTTTCAGCATTCGAGTAGGAGATGTGTGATGTTATCATATTATTAACAGCCATGCTGTGACTTTTAAAGTGAGTTTCTTAACAATCAGGGAAACGTTTACCTTTTAAAAAAATAAATAAATAAATAGCTTTCAACTTGTAACTTGATCTGTAATTAGATCTTTCCATAATTTGTTTTTTGCTAACTTAAAGTCGTTTCAAAAGCTGCTCCGGTTACACGACCTTGCGAGTCAGAGATTTCTTAACGAATTTCAGCGTGCCACACAGAACACCTTTACACCAAAGTGTTAGCATGGCAGTACCTTCTAGATTACGCTAGCTGGCACGGATACAGGTCTCCCAGACGCCCAGCTTGTGGAACGCCGAATGCTGAAGGTCAGTTGGAAAAACAAATCCCACAATCCATGTGAATTTCCTAATAAAAACAGCATTAGCAGGGGCTTATGGCCTACTCGCTGGCAAGAGAACTGAACCCGGCTACGCTACCTTTACGATAAACAAGCGACGGGGCCAAAGCCAGGACGCTGGACTTACAATTAAAAGTGTGGGGATTTTGCATGAGGTCACATGTTCTCACGCTACCTGGAGCCGTTACCTCGACCCTGTTGCAAAAAGATTGGAAATTGTGCGTCACTTTGGGTAAAAGGTCAACCTTATTAAAATGCACCTTATTTATGAGTCATTAAAACTGTCCTGGTTTGTTAATAATGACCAATATCTGCGAAACTAGGGGAACAAGCAGATAGCATCAGGATGACCCGAAAAGTTAATCATTTATTCTGATAACTGATAGCAGCTGTACAAAGCTTCCGAACAGGCATTTTCTTCTAGAAGTTATACAACGAGTTCTGCTCATTCTGGCAGGGTTAAGGCCGGCGAGCTACACGATTACTAAATCAAGATGCGCGTAAAAATAAAAATAAACAAGTTTGTACGCGACAAATCCCTCACAGATGAAAATAGACACAAAATGGTTGCTACAAATCAATAAGTGATTTTAAAAAATCTTTTATTTTTACAAAGAGATTTGTTTGTATGCTGATGAAGCTGTTACGGCTTCACTTACCGCTCGGTTTTAGTGATTTCACCTTTTTATAGAAAGACAACACCTTAAAAATGTGCACTATTTCAATATAATCACTCCCTTAACACACACTGTTAAGCTTTTATGTCACTAAAAGCCTTTAAATAAGTCGGAAGTGCGGCGACATGACTCAGGACATCGACTGTGTGAGTGTGCAGTCATATAACTTCATCATAATCCTTCTGCTGTGCATCGAGCATTTTCTCCTGACGTTATAATAACGCAGCAGATTATATTCCACACACACACACACACACACACACACACACACACACACACACACAGAGGACTGCTCCATTTTCTGGTTGTTCATCCAAACATCCGTACACACAGATAGCGCAGCACACACTGAGCAATAACTCACAGAAACATGACGATGCCGGTGTTCGCCATGGCGTACGCCAGTCCCAGAATTCCACTCCCCATGATGGCGTTTCCCAGGTTGAAGACCGACATCCCGAACGAAGTTTTTCCTTCAAACTGTTAAGAAAAACAACAACAAAACAAAAACACACACACACACACACACACACACAAAAATCATAAATAAGGAATAAAACACTCGGGGCTGTACGGTTATCGGAAAATAATCAACGACGGGAGGGTACTGGGACTGCCGCAGAAAAACAGTGTTTGAATGTTTTATTCCTCTTATACCACAGCATTTTGCTGTTTGCATGTTTACAATTTTGAATTAATTAAAGAATGATATGACATAGTTTTTTATCTCATTATAGCTACATGTAATGTTGTGGGACGTTCACAAGGTAAATTAGTTCCTCTTATCACTTATGTTATAGCAGCTCTCTCTTTCTTCCGTTTAACCGAAAGTTAATAAGATTTATTTTTTAAAAACACACAAAATTGTTAAACAACAATCTCCTCGGTGTCATCGCGTGCGGCGCGTCTGCCGTACGAGTCCCTGTGAACGAGTTCTTCCTAGAGAAACGATCGTGGATTACGACGCGTTAGGGCGTTAATACAGACCTGCGATTTTGCAGCTTACTCTCATAGAAAAGTACTCAACATCTTGCGACCAATCACGTTCCAGAATTCAACAGCGCTGTGGTATAAGATGTGTCCGTAAATACGATGAACACGACACAGGGAAAGGGCGCTGAAACTCTGAGTTAGCTAAGGCAGTTTGTGTAAAAACGAATAAAGAGACTTGCGTCCGTGAATCGCGGCGGTTTCTTGTCGTCGCCATTGGAGAAGAACTCTGCGCTCTCGGCCAGGGTGGCCTCGGTGTCTCTGGTAGCTCTGCTGGCACTGAAAGCACACACGACACTTAATCACCTCATGGGCCACATTTCCTAAACACTATCGGTGTGTACGGTATGTACTGTGTCTGTGTCAATCACATCACAACACGCGATTAACACTGCAGAAATATCACCGTTTTCACGTGCTGAATATTTTAGCAGACCTAAATATTAAATTACGTGTCGGGTATCACAATACTGTCTTCATGGAAATTCATAATTAACTAATTAATTCATTCCTTAATGTGAACGAGTTTAATTTCACCACTGCAGTTAAACTCACCAGGCCCAAAGTGACAACGTATTTAATCTGCCTGATTTGTGTCCGCTGTCGTTTAATATTGTTTTAATGAACTTGTACGGAATGCATTATCTCGATCTTCTTTTCCACAAGCTTTAATTCCCACATACACGCCTCTAACTACTGAAAGTTTTTCCTTTCTTCATCAAAAATACTGCCAGATGTGGTTACTCGAGTGCTACTGCCGCCTTATACGGTTAACTGGCTATTCAGATATCTGTGCACAACCCAAACGTACATAAGCGCGTATGAGAACTTGACAGAATCGTATCACGGGGGCCACGTTTAACTAGAACTATCAGCGTTCAATCGGATATCGATGGCAAAATCCTACAATAAAATGTTACTCAATCGGTAGCGCTTCCGAGAAACAGACAGGTCACACATCAACACTGTGTACATGCTTACAATCAATAAGAAGTGGCTATTGACTGAAGAAATTACACACCACACAGCTAGAAGATAAAAACAACAAGCTAAACAACATCTCATTAGCAGGTACGTACCTGGAATTTTCCGTACTATTAGGTACGAGTTCCCTACCAGGCCGAGCGTTGAGCGAAGATGCCGAATCCATTGATAGCACAGAAAAGTAAATAAAACACACACACACACACGTACATAAACCCTTAGCAAAGAACACAACACATGATGTTTTTCTAGAATGTGAAAATTCAGTGCGAGTGTGTGTGAAAAACATGTTTTTTTTTCTGTCTTCTTCAGTGCATGTAAACCTGTGCATGCTGGGATGGGGCCAAGGGTTAGGAGCAGTGTTTGGACAAGGACTCACGGCTGCTGCTTTTGAACATTCAGCAATGTAGCAATTATACACACACACTCGTCGTGCTCACACAAACTCATACACACATGCACTTTGTTTGAACCATCAACAGAATGGCATGACAAGTGTCACGGAGCGGTTTTTCTCCGATCCGTGACGTGCGATATGACCGTAGATGACTATCTCCAAGATGCGTATTCGGTTTCACCTCGTTCGGACGACACGTCTGCGGTACGGTACGGCCGGCTGCAAGATACCACAAACACACAGTTTCGGTTCACACGCATCCAGAAAACGACACGTTGCCCGAAAGTGTTAGGACACCGTAACAGATGCTAACTGCTTTGTTTGTTTGAACATAAACGTCTTTGTATAAAAAGTTCTTCGAAACTCGTCTTAAAATTACGGCTTTTCTCAGGTGTGTATTAAGATGTCAAGAAGTCCTGCAGGTAAAGTAAACACAGCTCCAAGAGCTAATGAATAAACCGTACTACTTTTACACCTCTTGAACTCTTACACTCAAATAATTGCGTGTGAAATATTTAGTTCAACCGAAGATAATTTGACACGCTCTACTCAAACAGGCCTACCTTATCTGTAAGACTCTGATGTCACCTACGAAAAAGTGGCTCATACGGCTAATAAAGGAAAGAGCTAATATATTATATACAGTATATACAGCAAAAGAAACTGCTGAAAGGCTCAGATTTAGAGAAGATGGGACACAAGACTTCCTCAGTCTACACGCACGGACAGAGACACAGAGTATGATCGCGTTCACTCACTGAACCGTGTCGTCTGATTGGGTTTTGGTCGAGGCAGGCGTGGCCATCGTCTCGGCTCCTCCTTCGTGCCCTTTCCCGTTAGGAAGCGCGTTAATCTCGGCCGACGCCAGATCCATGACTTGGACGATGGGGATTTATTCCAGAAGCTACAGGCGGCCTTCGGCAGAGATTCCCGCGAGAATTTCCAGCTCCTCTGAGATCCCTGCAGGGAACAGTGGATATACATCATTATAAAAACCTATCTCTGAGACAAGCAGTTTCAGATAATGACCTCCAAGAAATTAGTTTGAGAGCACAGACACCAACGTTCGACGTGATGTTTCTTTGTTTCGTGAAGCAGGAGTTTTACATCACTCTAGATCAGAGATCAGAAACGTTACAGGGGAAGAAAAACGAGTGTTTAACCAGTTAATGATGTCGGGGTTTTTTTCTGTTCCAAGAAAAGTATAGCCTAAACCGAAACATTTCCCCAAAATATTCCCACTAATCTGCTCCTCAATTCCCGCACACCTGCTTACACTGTCTTGAGACATCAGACCGTCGCTATACTTTTCGAGGATGAGTCGAGAACAGGAAAATCCACGTGCAAAGAATTTTTTCTTTTTAAATGCTGTATTTGCTTTTATTTATACCCTAAGCTTCCAATAAGCAGAGTTATATCATATGTAAAGATTAGTTATTAAAAAAGGAGGTGTGGAACGCTGAAATGTAAACGCATCATTCCCGGTCGGTGTTACACCACCATGTGAGGCAGCACGAGCAGCAGTGTGAGAAGATGCAGTGTCTCGGAGGAAGCATGTGACATCACGGCGCCGCTGTCGTATGATGGGAAGACCGAACGTGTTTTGTGGGAATCACCCGAGAACAAATGACAGAATATACAGAATAAAATGTATACATCCAGTGGTATTTTGCCCTCAAACCCTCAGTAACTAGAGCTCCAGATAAAAATAAAGACATCGCTGGCCTCCTTGATGTCACCGTCATCTATATATTAGTTAATAAAAGGGTTAAAGTGCATCAAAAACACGCTGAAGTGCAGCGAACACTTTTTTTTTTTTCCATTGAAGGTCAAGGAGTGGACAATCATCTATATTGTTTTCATTTCGATTTCTGCTTTATGCAGAAGAACCTGTTCACCCTGAGACGGGGTGTGAACGACTGCGTGGCATGTTAAAGAAGTTTAACCCTGGTCTCAAATCTCTAAGCTGTGGATTTGAAAGCCTGGCTGATGGGTTGTTTTTCTTCCTGATGTCTCTATGGCTGGTTTTTGTGTTTTCCTGTCTCCTGCACCTCGGACCCCTGCGGTTGTCTCAGGAGGAACCTGCCGGAGGTCCGAGCGGCGGTGAAAGACGCCGTGTGTGAAAGTGACATGCGTTTCCTGTTGCCCCCCTCCACCATCCTCCACCAGCCCCAAAGCCCCGGTACTCTTGACCTCCCATCTAAAAGTGCCAGCGCTCCGTATTCCCACAAGCATAAACAGAGAAGGCGTGCTGAGGAGAACCAGCCAGGACCAGCTCAGATCCAGTTCTAACCCGTTTTTTTTTTCTCCCTCTTTTTATTAATTAGGGAGAAGCTTAACACAACAGGCATGCTCTCTCCATGCTCAGAGCTATTAGCTGGCATCGACGAGTGCCCCTCAGCTCAGATCTCCTCTCTCTTCTGCTTTTCCTTCCTTTACTTTCTCTCATTACTATTTGACTCTATTGCCCTCTCCATCCTAGGCGAACATGTAGGAGGGCCGCACAGCGCTCTGGTCTCGGCAGGTCGCTCCGTGCGATCCGGCTCTCATTAGGCGCCGTGCCGCTCTGGCTAAAGCCGGGCAACGTGGTCAGCCAGCAAAACGAGATGCACACAATGCTGCGTGTTGTGTGGTTTCCTGGGAACAGCCCGGGCAAACAGTGGGCTGATTGTGCCAGGCATCGCTACAGCTCCGAGGCCTCCTCAGCTATAGGGGCATTGCAAGGGCTGAAAAGGTAATTCATCATGGACCTAATTGTAAAGACTACAAAACCCATAAAAATCAGCAGCGACTGTCACGTTTTTGGACGGCGCTGGGACGAGACGGACGCGGTGCCAAAACTCATTCAGGCCTGAACTCTCATGCTGTCCTTCACACACTGGATGGATTTCTCAGTGATGGGGCAATGAGAACGGGTGTAGACAGCCAATGAGGTCACGGCTGGAGCACCGAGACGGAGCTTTTAATAAACCGATGCTTCGGTCCTCGACACGTGACGTCCATCAGCTGGGTGTGAAAAAAAACATTCTCTGGAAGCTCTTCTGAGTCGGCAGGAAATGGACACGGTGCAAGTATAAATACACGCACAAGCAGGAATGCCTAGTAATGACACCGTCATTCTAAAATACTTCCCCCAATTAACTCAAGCTCGGGTTGTTCAGAGAGCTGTGCAAGCTGATTTATCATCATCATTATCATGATCCGTTAGATCGTGTGGAAACTCCGGAAATTCAGGAACAAAATGGATTTCAGAAAAAAAAAAAACTGACTTTTATAGTTTTTTATATTTTAAATGAAGAGTCGTGTCACACACCCTTCTCTGAGATATCGCATGCACTGTGATTTTACGTAATATTAAACTCAAAAATCGTCTTCTTTTGGATGTTCCACAATATTAAACATAACCACAAATGGATAAAAACGGTGTGAAATATTAGTCTTTAATAAATTTTAACAAATGAAAAAATGTAATCAACGGCAAGCTGCTGCTGTATAAAAGGAATAAAACACTCTGCGTTGTGCTGTTATTGGAAAATAATCAACTTCGGGGTGTTTTATTGCTTACATATTGTTCCTCTGCGTCACTACCGTGCTTTAACACACAGATAAACACACGTTCTCATTCTTACACTCGCCCCCACATTGATGTCAGCGCCTGGATCCTACCGTAAACCAGGCCGGATTTGGGGAGGAGACGAGGCGCTAAAATCTCAGGACAGGATGCTAATTTAGCCCGGTGCCGTAATCACAGAGTGGGCGTCAATTAAAAACAGCCTTGTGTTTAAATTCAGAATGAACGGCTATTAGGACTGGTCTAACTGCCACCAACGCAGTGCTCAGGCTGGACGCGTAAAGAAAACGAGGGCGAGAGAGACGGACACGGGTCGTGGAGTAGACTTTTTACGTAGATTATGCTGCATATAACAGTATATAGTTCAATTCATTATTTATTCCGTGTATATTGCTCCTGAGACAAGTATTTGAAAACGTATTTGTAATTAGGCATTTAATTGAAAGTAGTTCTTCTGTTTCGGTATTTGAAATTTCATTAAAAATGTACATTTGAGATTTGATTCTAATTTATACCACTTATCCTACACAGGGTCGCGGGGAGCCTATCCCAGGGGACTTGGGGCACAAGGCGGGGGACGCCGACCCATCGCAGGGCACAATCACACACACATTCACACGCTACAGACAACTTGGAAATGCCAATCAGCCTCCAGCGCGTATCTTTGGACTGGGGAAGGAAACTGGAGTACCCGGAGGAAACCCCCGGAGACCGGGGAGAACATGCGAACTCCGCACACACACCGGGCGGATGCAGGAATCGAACCCCCGACCCTGGAGGTGTGAGGAAAATGTGCTAGCCTTTCTCAGAGCCCCCACATATCAAATCCCAGTCATTTAGTAATGGTTAACTACACTGAGCACACACACACACACACACACACAGAAGAAGAGAAAGTGTTAGACAGTAAGAGGCAGAAATAGACTGTGAGAGAGATTCAGCTGATGCATCTGCACACCAGCAGTGACGTGAATTCAGCTGCAGCTGGAGGTCACCGAGATACAGCAATGCCCTTTTTATCACGCAGATGTGTGTGTGTGTGTGTGTGTGTGTGTGTGTGTGTGTGTGTGTGTGTACGTAAATGCATGTCCTGCCCTTTTTTGACAACAACCTATCTTCCCACTGTGATCAAGCCAGGCCAGCTGTGTGTGTGTGTGTGTGTGTGTGTGTGTGTGTGTGTGTGTGTGTAGGAATCACATGCAAATCTTCCTCAAACCACTAATTGAACATCCATTCCCTCTTTCCCTTCGTTCCTACTGTGATGTGTGTGTCATCTCGTCTCCTCTCCTCTCTCAAACCTTTCCATTCCCTTTTCCTCACTTGTCTTCTTCCTTTCTGTTAGCATTATACACACACACACACACACACACACACACACTTATATTCGGGTCACCTTCTCAGCTACAGTCATGAACACCAACCTCTCCCCACATCCTCGCTCTTATATGAGCAGTGGACGAGATAATAATCCATTAGCTATTAAACTCTTCACGGTGCCACACAGTCCTGCGCCGTTGTTGTTGTTGTTTTAACGAGACTAAAGAGCGAGTGACTCATTTATCTGAAGAGCATGACATTCTAAAAGACGAGAGATGCGCACAGCGATGTAACATGAGCCGTCACAGACAGAGTTCATATCCCGGAAAAGGGACGACTCGGTGCCGCTGTACTCTTCATCCTGTACCGATAACATCGCTGGTGTAGCAGATCATGCTTGTAATCGCCCCAGATAACATTTCAGCAATCCTCAAATCAAAACATCAGACTTTTTCGAAACTTCGGCAAACTTTTTCTTTCCTCCAGGAGCCCCACTTCCCAGTTGTTTTGGAGAATTTGTCCCTTGCAACAAATAAATAAATAGATTGAAATTATGTCAGATGAATAACTATTATATTAACAGGAAGAAAACAAAACAAATAAAAACCACATGAAAATAAGTCATATAATACAGCAGAAGGAAGGGAGAGTGGTAAACACACTGAACAGTAAGAAACGTAACACGGGACATTTTCTTTGTAAATGTTTTATAAATCCTGTGAGGTTTTTATGTCAGTAAAAAAACAACACTAAGCCAAAAAGAGTGAATTTTTTTTACTAAATTAGAACGAAGCTGTCACGAGGTTGCGACGGACTTTAACAGGAAACATGGCGAGCACATCACACACGACGCTGCTGCCAAACTTATTAATAAATCCAAATAACTGGAAGTGTTGCGGAACAACCGAGAAGAAGTGGACGTCCGCGAGCATCCGCTGACGAAAGCGCAACCGACGTGGTGCTGAAAAACATAGTGCCCTGGGTACACTACCTAGACTTTTGGGACACTCTGTAGTTACCTGATGTTAAAGTGCACCTATTATGGTTTTTCAAATATTACCTTTCATGTAGTGTGTTATATATAGAGCTGTTTGTGAATGTGTTTTAAAACGGCAAAGTTTTAAACATCAAAGTGCAGGACAAACGGAGTTATCGACTCCCAGAAGAAGGAACCCATTCTGAACAGCTGAAACGGGTCGTTAGTGACTGCAGACTTTACGTCCTGTACGAACGTACGTAGGTTTGTAACAAAAAACCCCGCCTTTCAGACGTGACACTAATTTTTCAGGAAGAACTAATTCCTGTGGGTCTGATGGATACAATAAAGCAGCAACACTAAGTGGATAAAAACTAAACTACACGACACCAGCAGGGTTGCTTGAGGTCACTTTTTAGAAGCAGTACAATTATCTTGAGGAAAAAAAAAACACACACACACACAAAAACGCACAAAATACTTTGTCTAGTCAGGGAGAATATACAGCGGTAAATTTACACTACAGAGTGATCTATAATCCACATTAATCTGCATCCTGCTTCTGAAATATCTGAAATATTCTGAAAGTGCACAGCTCGTTAAAACGATTTCACACCTGACTGCGTTCAGCTTGGTTATGCCAGGTGTGTGATAAGCGGCGTATTTCTGTCTACATACATGTGTGTGTGTGTGTGTGTGTGTTTATTGTTCTTTGTTTGTGTAAATCTTCCATCCCACAGTTAGGAGCTTGAAATCTTTAGGAGCAAGCATGGAATTTATAAGCTATGATCACATGCCAGAGATTTCTGTTCAGTCTTTTGGATTTGTCTGATCCGGATTTTACCTAACAAGCATCCAATCAGCAGAGGTTGTTTTATTTTTTCCCTCCAGGCTCCGAAGGAGGTCGATGAATATATTCCAGAGTGGAATATAACTGAGAATTCGGTTTCCAGCTGCAGTGAAGAAACTCACACTTCCCAAGACCTGGTGCTGGAGTTCATCTAAAGCGGTCTTATTCTTGATGCTACACTGAGACTCTGAACATCCCATACTGCTCGTTCTACTCTTATTCACCGTGCCAAGTAGCGCTGCCCAAACGAGGAAGAGTATTCCCTTTTAAATCTGCTTCCTCTCAAGGTCTCACCTCAGGTGGCCACTAGGACTGATTTTCGTACTCACGTGTGTATCTTCGTGTAAAATGAGTAAGCGTGAGCACTCACGGCACCGCCGATTTACATTTCATTTCAATTACATTCAGCTCACAGAGAGATGAAAACAACGAGCGCTAAATCTTCCAGTAATGCAGCTCAGCCACTGCAGCGCATCAGCTGCCATAGACACACACAAACTCGTCCTCCTTTTATAGGGCGCCATTACTTTTGTAACAACCGGTCTTACAGTAAAGCATCGGCGATTATACGATTCAAAGCCGAACACGTTCTTACGAGTAAACTCCTACGAATTCCGGAGCGAAACGTAGGAAACTAACGATTCACCAACTTTCACGAACGCCACGTTTCTTGTGTAAACGCTCCTGCGAACGCTTTACGAATACATCTGTTCGTATACTGTATCGCACAATTCGAGTTCTCTGTTGAGGAAAGACTCCGAACAAGCAGTGATCTTTCCAAGAGATCATATTTATCCCACACACACACTCACACACACACACACACACTCTGAATGCAGAGTGAAGGAGAGATCCGGAGGAGAGATAGAGTGCAGTTCACACATCAGCATGGCCAACACGTTCAGCACGTCTAAAAATAGCACCGGTGCACGAGACTCAGTCACGTGACCATGACGCGCGGAGACGATCTATACATCACGTACCGGAAAACTGCAAGGACACCGCGGGCCTCCATCTGTTCTTCTACTACAGGTGAAAGAGAACGGATCCAGATAAAGATCTTGGATGCTCACCGGTCTGATCCGAAAGTGCTGAATGAAGCTGCACACCAGGTCCAAAAAAAAAAAAGAGAGCAGCGTGCAGCCGCCGTGTTACTGCAGCACTGAACACTGGGGATTAGTGGAGAGGGTTTCTGCTGGCAGAACTACAAATAAGAACCTGAACGTTGCACTGATGCCTACATTGGACAAAACATTCTGATGTAACATAGTAATAATAATAATAATAATAATAATAATAATAACAACAACAACAACAATAACACTTATATCCTAGCCTAGCTTCTCCCTGACACTCCACATAACATAATCCTAATAATCATCAAATAAAAAGGCTTATTATTTGACAAAACGTTCTGTAATGGTTGATACGGTGAAGTTTTGTAAGGAGATGTTCATGTACCATTTACGGAAGGAGTCTCCAGTGTAAAGCTGTAACATGGTAAGGATGTACGAAGTGTCGCTCTTAAATTAATGAAAACTGTATACGGGATTATGGGATTTATTTATAGCACCCCGCTCCCAATCTCCTCAACCAAACAGTGAGCATCACAGGTAGCAGCATTCACACACACACACACACACACACACACACACACACACACACACACACACACACAGCCCATACCTCTTGTGCAGGTCAAAACACAAAGGTCAGCAGTAGAGAATAAAGGCGAGTAAATGATTTGACTGAAGGACAGACTCACGTGTCAGCGGTTACAGCAGAAATGCTGAACAGTCAGGGCCAAGTACTCAATGTGCCGGTCGTTTCATTGGTGGATGCATGTTAGCATATTAATGTCAATGTTACGTCAATGTTGAAAAAGTCAAAATAAAACTTTGAGTAGCAATGTTTTGAGAACAATGTCGTTTCGAGTTTAGAGAAGAAAGCCTGCCTGATCCATCCTCATGCCCTACATCTGGTTGGAGCTCTCATCAACTGGAGGCTACGTTCTGCCACTGAGGACGACCCCAAGCGGTGCAGCCTGGAGATCGCTGAGGACGGTGCCGCTTGAAGTACCATGGAAATGGTTTCGGACCTCAATTCTACATGGACGTTCTCGCTGTGGTTGCTGTGGTTACGGTTGCTGCGATGGCCTTGGGACTGCGATTACCACATGCGGTTTTACACTCAGGTCTCCTTTAGTGAACAGTGGACTAGTTCAACACACAGACTTCATATAAACACCACAATGAACTTTCTTTTACTCTCACACTATCCGATGTGACCCAGATGACGTTGAGTTCCCTTCTGAGTCCGCTTCCTCTTAAGGTTCCTCGCCACCGGCTCGCTCAATAGGGATAAATTCACACACTTAAAATCTGTATCCCGTGTTTATATGTTTCTGTAAAGCTGCTTTGAGACAACGTCCATTGTTAACAGTGCTATACAAATAAAACAGAATTTAAATGAATTGAATAATACTATGACAGAATGGTGCATAACAGAGCAACAAAAATAATTAAATACTTCACAAATGAAGAAATTGGGTGAATGATTTTTATTATTATTATTATTATTATTATTATTATTATTATTATTATTATTAAACAACTCTCCTTCAACAAAATAAACAATAACCAGATTCTCCCTGTCCCGTATTTTAACACACAGTCGTTACTCTGATATGTACACCATTCGGTCATAGTATCATGACTTTATTCTCGGAATATTGTGACTTTTTTCTTGCAAATTAAGCTATTACGACTTTTTTCTCAAAATGTTACAGCTGTGTTCTCACAATCTTGTTGTTGTTTTTTTCCTAAACAGTGACCGTGGCCCTAAAACACGGTCTAATAGACAGCGCATTAAAGCAATGCTGTTTATTTCTATCATTAGAAGGAGAAAGGCTTTAATGAACCTGTAATGGAGACGTGCATTAATAAAGCTGGAGTTCCAGTAAAGAAGGAGTCATCCATTTGCGTTTCGGGGAATTAAAACACAATGTAGGAAATTTCAGAGTGATAAAATGCTAAAAAGTGTTCAACTGGAGATGAGTAAAACTACTGTCAGTGTTTTATTAACTAAACCCAAATTGACTAAAATATGAATACCACTGTACGTATTTTTTTCAGTGTAGACTAAGATTGAAAGTAAATTCGAATTAGCTATCAAAACGATAGTAAACGATAGAGTATAGAATACTAGATTGGTCTTAAAAAATGTAATCTTAAAGCCTGAACATCAGCACTGGGTCTGGGGAAAAAGAGAACCTAGATGTGACTTTAGAGGGCCAGAGAACCCCGCTCGTCTTTGCTGTCTCTCCACAGGAGCGCGAGACCTCGTCTTGTGTTCCAGTATAAAGGGGGATATTGATGTCGGGTGCCGCGCCGATCAGGTGCCGTGCTGATGATGAAAGAGGAAAATCCTACAGATGTTGGAACGCATGGCGATAACAATAGCAGTGTGTGTAAACTCTCCAGAATAACAAACGCCTCTGTGCCATTTTCGACCCCTCCAATGCCACTCTGTGCCACTTCCCACCACCGTCCAACTCCGATCACGGGATGCAAACAAAGAGACGACCTCTTCCGTGTCCTCTGTCCCAGTGCGCACAAAGTCACACGGGTAAAGCAAGGCATCCTGGCAACAACCGTACCGCGGCCAGTTAAACCTTACAGGAACGGGAGTTTGACCAATCACGGGCTGGGATGGAGAGATTAGCCAATTAAAATTCACAGGAGTCGTAAGGCAGAAGTGATGAGGAAGATTCTTTCCCTCTTCAACAGTCAACTCATTTAATGTGTCTCTAATTAATTCAAGTTCTCAGTGTAATATACTGCCAAAGTGCATGCTGTATATAATTCCAGTAATAATTCTATAATCCTAATTAATTAATCCTAATGCATAAAATGCACAAATATATTGAGACAACTCTTGCTGTCTGACATTCAATGTAGTTGGTTTTATGTTTTTGGAAAGGAGAAATCAAAAGACAGCAAACCAAACCGTTAAACAAAACCAGTTACAGAGACCACACCTCTTTCTGTGAGACTGACAGACCCAGAGGCCACGCCTCATTCACGAAGACTACTTACATTCATCAAAGCACCCAATGAAAACTTGAGTATTTTATCTCAGTGTTGAAATTACTTTTCAGCTGACATGAAACTAGCTTGTCCTGGCCTTCCGGGTATGAATTAACGTTTTATATTTCATATGTTCAATAATAAATACATTTCTTTCATGTAATATGCGAGATCCTGACCTGTCATTACACATAATGAGATTAAAACATTTTTTAGCTTAATCTAGCTACAGTGAAACTTGTATTTCCAGTTCTGCTTGTTGTACAAGTAAAAAAAAACCCTCGCTTTACACTTTCACACTAAAAATTCCAGAACACACATCTACACCTGTGTCTTTGGCCTAATTCTGCCATGGGGTGTGCAGAATTCTGTCAAATACAGACCTGCACATCCAATGTGACCTCCACACACACACACACACACACACACACACACACACACGCACACACACACGCACACACATGCACACACACGCAGGCTTACTTTTGCTCACGAGACTGCAGCATACTGCGCTGTGAGATCTTCCACCACCAGGCTAAAACACACACACACACATATATGCTAAGCTAGTGATTTAACTTGTGACACACTCATGGGTCTTTCCAACATCACAGCCTTGATTCCAAAACAGACTTTGGTCACAAATAAGGCTGTTACAGTGTCACGGTTTCATGTTTAGTCACTCCGTATGATCGGACGCTATCTCACCACTGATTTTTTTTTTTTCCAAAATACTGATTAAAATGCATTTCCATCTCTTACATCAGCCCATTCATCTTTTCCGTTTACCCCAGTGGTTTCCAGAGGTGCAATTCATCACCATAGTGACATGAAGTGCCACAAACTCAATTAAAACCCAGATGATCACGCGTAATTTTCATTTAAACAATAAAGCTCTGGGTCTCTCTGACTGGAGGAATCCATACTCCTACTAGAAACTATTTGTAGTGTGTGAACGGAAAGACAAGAAAAAAAATGTAATCCCCGAGTGGGCATTATTTCCATCCAAGCATTACTCACTGCCCACTTCATGACCCTGAGTAACCCCACCGAGGCAATACACACTATCGCGTACACACACTCACGTGTTTCGCTAACGATTAGAGGAGACAAAAAAATAATCAAGCTTGTAAAAATTTCAGCAGATGTTAAAATAAATGAATGTACAATAATGAAAAAAAAACAACAACAACAACAGCATTCAAACGCATTGTACAAATTTCCAGTTTTAAAAGTAGATCTGCATTGACTCATCCCCACCTCCAGTGCACCTAATATTAGCTAACTTGGCTACCGGTTTTGATTACACAATATAATATTTAGCCTTATATCGATCCTGTTTTTTATACTGGTATCCCAGGAGTTGTGCATGTCTCAGTTCCTCCTCTCAGTCAATACAGCACGTCGCTATGGCGGTAAGCGACGCTGAGCAACAGAAAGTCCGATTAAAACATTACGAATGTGCAAAACAGCTCGTGGTGAATGAAGCGTGGAGAGTCATGGCGTAAAGCCTTTCAGTCATGATAACCCCGTGTCACGCCGGCACAACGTCCTCTTACTGATGAATGTTAATGCAGCCTGACGTCACTGTGCATGATTACTCAAAAATAAATAAATAAACAGCTCGGGTAATTGGTCTGTCCTTTTTCTAAAGAAAAACACAATCAGGTTGAGGTAAATTGGAGAACGCCAGGTTTATGTCCTTGTTTTTGCAGAGAGAAATAAAAACGCTTTAACAAACAGGTACTAATATATATTTCATAAGTCCTGACGATACATCTGGTCTTTTCTTTTTTGAAATGAGAATCTGCGTGACTTGATTAACTTACAGAACTACATTAAGGCCTCAAAACCTGTGTGTACGCTGTACAGAGACTGTATCGTTATCTACACCCCAGCGCTGCTTGATTCTCAATTCTGATTGGTCAGAAGGTGTTGCTTAATTGTCTATAACAGCAGCTCTGTGTTTTCAGAGCTCGCACGTACAGTAGCTGATACATTTTTAAATGACTTTTTTTAAATTCAAGAATTCAGTTATGAACTTAAAGGTGCAATAGGCGATTGTTTTTGGGTTTTCTTTTTATTTCTTGCTAGTGCAAATAATGTAGAAATGATTAAAAATAATAACAGTTTAAGCCATATTCTCAGCACAAATGTATTACATTGCTGGAAAAAAAACAGTTTGGAAACCTGCCTTCAGGTCTGGAATGTTTGGTCGCATTTGGATCGGCAGCTTGTCAATCATCTTTATAGACATGCCCCCCAAAGCCTCTTGACATCCTCTTAAATCATTACAAGCACAATTTTGCAAGCTTATAAAGCTGTAAGTGAGCTTTCAAGCACTAGAAAGTGATGTCATGATAGCATGGTAACTGTACTTGAACCACCATGAGATGTGGGGGTGGGGCTTTGTGCATATTGGTGGGCATGGGGCGGGTTCAGTGAGATAAAAGGTCATTCAAATCTAATTAAACCCCGCCCATTGAACAGTCCATGACTGCCCCGGAATTATCTACAAAGCTAAATTTCATCTGTAGTCCCTGAGACTACTAGAGACCTATTTTCACACATTTTACCTAATGCACATTTAAATGAGAGAAAATTCATCATCAGCAATTCAGACCTTGTAAATGGCTGTAATTATGAGCGAGTTCAGTGCTTATATTTTATAACAGTTCTCATCAAGAAGAAATTCTGGTATCCCATATCCCAGACCAACACCCTGCATCCCTGTTCGTCTTAAACATCTCCAAACTGCAGAAAACCACGTCTCAGTCCACGTTTTATTTTCTGATAAAATAACAAACCGAGCGCAGCTTTTTCTCTCCTACACTAAACTCCACCGCCGTCGTTTACCTTTCAAATCATTCTGAAAACTTGTCATTTCTTTATTGATCTATTTCTTTGGTCATACATGGTATAACCTTCAGGCAGCAAATATAACACGCACGCATGAAATCTTTTACCCAATAAATCCGCATGTTCTTTCACATCCTGTCGTGAAATTAAATTTGCCAAAATGAAACGAGGAGCTCAGACCTTCTTACAGGCCATAAACTTGAGTAAGAGGGCACAAACCCTGCAGCAGCATCTATTATTAAGTATTTATTTTCATATTTATTATCGTGAGTGGCAGACACCCTCCAGGTACGCTTGAATACGAGTCATCAATCATTTTAGATGATGATCGATCAGGAAGAACACAAAAGTGTCATCATGGAGTAAAAGTAGGGATGCACCGAAATGAAAATTCTTGGCCGAAGCTGAAACCGAATATAACGAAAAACTTGGCCGAAGGCGGAACATGTTTTTTTTTTGTGTGTGCATTTTTTCCATTTATTTTGCCATTTTTTTCACCATTGCATAAATTAAACAGTCAAACAGCTTTTTACTATTTTGTCTTGCTTTTCAAAGAAAAAAATCAATTACAAAAACTACAATTTCAAAAATTTATTTAACACTGAACATTTTTTTTTCATTCCAGCAGGCATAGGCTACCAACAAGGCACAATATAACTTTAAATAAATAAACGAGTAAAATAAAAATATTGTGATGTGGTCATCTTTGAGCCCCACTTGAATAGCCCATGTTAGGCCTATAACTGACTGCTGAAAGAATGGAACAGTCTGTAGCCTACAACTAAAAAGTGCATTAAAAAGTGCACTGACGAGTGCAGAAAATGGTTCTATTGGGTTCTATACCGCTCGCGTCCCTGTACACCTCGCCGAGTATTACAGTAGATATAGTATTATAGTAGATATAGTATTACAGTAGATATAGTATTATAGCAGATATAGTATAGTTAGATACGTTGTTAATGTTATGGTCCCTTAAATAAATACGTCTTTACCTGCTTCCGTACTCTACACCCTTACGTCTCGCGACGTGACGGAATACTCCGGAACAGAAGCAATTAAGCGCACGTGTCCACAGTAAACAATGTCACGGTTGTCAACATCCGAAGGGCATGCGCTCGTGCACGGAGTTCGTGCATGCGCGCGCCCCCACATCGCTCCGAGCGCGCTGCCGGAAGTGGAGGTCGTGCAATTCGCGCATCTCACTCTGGTTGCTAGGCTATTTGGCGCGTCAGTAATCATTGTTCGGTCAAATTTATTCGGCCTTTTCACCGAAAGTGCTTTTTTTGTGCTATTTTAGGCCGAATAATTTCGGTTGCCGAACATTCGGTGCATCCCTAAGTAAAAAGTCACTCAGACAATTGATTTAACCGCCAGGTAAAAGCGCATCAGGTAAAACTGTGACTCGGACAACATTAATTCATCATTTAGTTTAACCAGGCCGTGTGCGTGTGTGTGTGTCTGTCTCACCTGCAACCCAGATGAAGGAAAACAGTCACAGGTCACAGGAACTGATCTCAGTGGAGCATAAGACAAATGACGCCTACTGCTTTCTTTTCTGAAGGAAAATATTGATAAAACTGTATGAAAAAGACTGCCATTCAGCCATATTTACAGCTGTCCCGTTTTAAACTGAGTCGTTTCTGTCATAGACCTGTAAGAATGTTTACTCCTAATAGCGTTTAGCTAACCAACACACCTGAGCACCTGAGGCGCTTTACATGCCAGATATATTTCTTCATTACTTCCTAATTACACACCTACAACTTTCTTTCGTTCTTCATTTTTTTTAAAAACTTACTTCAGGTATGAAATGATTTCACACCACCACCCTTCTTTTCATTAGCAGTGCAGGCTAACGATAAAGAACTAGCTGAATTCTATTCCAAGTGTCACGCGCAACCTTTTGTTAATTGGTGGACTTCAAAAACGGCGGGAAATTAAATAACCAATTAAGCAGCAGGAACGCGGAGCTGCAGTTAAACGCTATACTGAGCTTGTTAGCTAGGTCTAATTAATCGAATGACATTTTAGTGATCTTTTTTTTTTTTACCAAAATCATATCAGGGGTCAATACTATTATGTAACTTACATTCTTCCTGAATAAATCTGTGTTTTAGCTCGGATTGGTTTAGCCTTAAATTAAGAATATCCTTACAGTCTTTGAAACATGTTTGGTAGGAAATAACACGAGTCCGGAGTCCATACACTGTAACAGGAGTCAAAATAACCAGTGTTGGTATATAAAAAAAAAAAAAAAAAAAAAAAAAAACACTATAACAGGAGCCAGTACCTTATAACAGGAGTCAGCACCCTATAACAGGAGTCAGTACTCTATAACAGGAGTCAGCACCCTATAACAGGAGTCAGTACTCTATAACAGGAGTCAGTACTCTATAACAGGAGTTAATACACTACAATGAGAGTTGGTAGCCTACCCTATTTAACAGGTTTCAGTATAACTGGTGTTGATACACTGTAACAGGTATCAGTACACTGTCATGGGGTCAGTACCCTGTAATGGGTGTCAGTACCCTGTAACAGCCGTCAGTACACTATAACAGGTATCAGTACACTATAAGGGGGTTCAGTACCCTGTAACGGGTATCAGAAGCTTGTAACGGGGTCAGTACACTGTAACGGGCGTCATTACTCTATAGCGGTTGTCAGGACTCTATAAGAGGAGTCAGTACCCTGTAACGGGGGTCAGTACTCTATAAGAGGAGCCAGTACCCTGTAACGGGGGTCAGTACTCTATAAGAGGAGTCAGTAACCTGTAACGGGTGTCAGTATTCTATAAGAGGAATCGGTACCCTGTGATGGGTGTCAGTACCCTTTAAGGGACGTCAGTACTGTATAAGAGGAGTCAGTACCCTGTAACGGGGGTCAGTAGGCTACCAGTATAATTTGGAACTCTGTGACGGGAATCTGATGCTGGATATACGTGGAGTCGGTAAAACGGAGGTCGGTAGTGGGGAGAGTTCGGTATTCGGAATTCGGTAATAAAAGTCAGTATAACAGGAATTCGGTATAACGGAAGCCAGTATAACGGGAATTCAGTAAAACGGATGTCGGTAATGTTGCTGAACAGAATGGAGGTCACACTCGCGCAGACGCCTCAGTGGGGAAAGTAAACGACAGTGACTGAGCTATCAATGAAACCATACCGGAATAAAGTGAACCGCTCACTCTTACCGAGCCGAGCGATCCGTTACAACGAGGAGCTGAGAAAGATCCTCACGCGATGCTCTCTCCTCCGCTGCCCGCGTGCCTTTGTCAGTGGATAATAAACGCAGAGGTGGTGATGAAACGCTCCGGCCTGGTCTAATCCTCTCCGGTCAGACTGTCCGATCAGAAAGTGGCGGAGGGTTTTAAAGTGGGCTGTAACGAGACCCCGTTGTTCTTCTCCGCCCACTCCGTATGTTCACCCGGCACTCCGTGATGCGCGTGCATCTCACGGGAACGCACGCGCCGATGGAGGAGGGGGGGGGGGGGGGGTCTGATGAACAGTTATATTATAGCCTATTAATAAGAATTTATAAAACTCTTATAATGTCTTATAAAACTCTTGTCGCATGGTTGCCAGATTGGTGCGTTAATCGAGCGACCTTAATATTTTTTAAATATGAAAATCATAATATTGGGCTTCTAGATTGTTCTGTTGATTATTTTCATTTCCATATGAATGAATTAGACTAGAGTTTGAGGTGCTGATAGTGAATTGGAAGGGATGTAACCAGTAATGTTTCATTCTGTTTTTCATTTAATTACACTTGTGTAACTGTTGCCAGATCGCGCATATGTACGGCTTGTTAAAATATAGTAATTAACCCAGTGGAAAGAGTTCTCGCATCTGACACTGTATATAATTTGAGTTATGGTTTTATATGAATCTTTTAATGTTTTGTCCACTCTGGCAACCCTGAGAGAGAGAGAGAGAGAGAGAGAGAGAGAGAGAGAGAGAGAGAGAGAGAGAGAGCGAATGAAAAGAGCTGCCAGAACTAACAGATTGAACTCACTGGCAACGTATAAATCTGGCAACACTAGTTTCTGGGTCGTTTGACGCTCATCGTGACGGAAGCAAGGCGTGACGTCATACCACCTCAGGGTGTCATTTATCTTGATGTGTGCTCGCGCGCTCAGGTCACCTGCTCTCACCGTGCACGCGCATGGATGCATGAACACTTACAGTGTTCAGTTAAAGCAGTTCTGCCCACACACACAGTCAATAACCAAAAGGGAAAACCTTACTTTTTTACTGAAAAAATTTCATTTAAGGCGGATAGCTAAAGTATGTTTCAAGTGTAGCTTAGCTTTAGTAAAGCTTATCAAAGGAAGCTAGCAAATAAAAAGCTGCTACCTAATCTGATGGATTCAGAATATATATTATGTACATCAAGAAAATAAAATATAGCATTTATCTATCCATCCCACTATTGATGGATTTGATTTCAAATCAAGCAGAGCACAGGAGAATTTCACTAGTTTAGACAGGCTAGCTAACTAGGTTGGTTAGCAACACTCCTGCACCAGTGTGTTTACAGGTATCTAGGCTAAACACAGGAGATAAAAATCTAAATTTGTACATTATTAACACTGACAGTTATACATTTCTGGAGGTCCATTTAAAAAATAAAAAAAATTCAACTTTTTTCTTACACTGAATACGCTGCACTACACAGACATTCTTACCAAGAGTTGTATTTCTCTAAAGGAAAATAAAAAGGATCTAGTTCCTTTACCAGCATGACTGACGTAAGCACTATACCACTAACAGGGATATTTCCAGTGGTGAACACCAGCAGAGTCCCGTCTAATGTACTTGATAGCAAAATTAAAGAAGGAAACTTTTTCCGGAACTGTTCCTTTATTATTACACCTGCGCTAACACACCTGGTCCTCTCACGCTAGGATTCAGATTTTCCTTTTATCATTACTGTAACACAAAATATACGTTGAGCGATCCTCCTGCCAGCGTGAGCACCACAACACACGACACCCACGGAACCTACCCCACTTCAAAGCATGTTTGAGATCTCGCATGCGGTTGTACGCATGAGGAGTCTGCGTTTTTTTAAAGGAGAAGGCCTCCGTCTCCCGCCCGAGGGCCCACGGGTGTCTCTCCGCAGCTGCGTCCAACCCAGCAGGCCACATGACCAATCAGGCACTGGGGGAAAGTTTAACTCGGGGCTGTCCTGGGGTCTGGACGGATGCTGCAGAGGCACGTAGGGAAGGACGAGCTTGTACTGGTGCTCTTTTTTAACGTGCCCTCATCACCTTTCTCTCTTCACTTCCCCTTCTTTGAACTGTTAGTTGACGGAGGGATCATCGGCAGAAGTCATCGTGATCTGGTTTTCATTTTAAAACGGCGAAAAACGATGGAGGATACATTAGCCGTGGTTTTTAAAACGCTGCTAGCTAAGCAAACTAGTCTAGCACTTAAAAACAAGTCAAGTATTTATTTCAAAAGCATAGATTCGAGTGAGGGATGGTATGGAAATGTTTCTACCGAGCTTCACGCTAGCTGAAACATCCCTACCAACATTTGGGCTTTTAATGTAATGTGGAGTGTTTTAGAGTGTAATGGAGGACATGAAAGAAGTTACCTGTGGAGAAGAAGTAGCTAGCTAGATAATATAACTAAAAAAATAATAATTTCTAATTTTACACTGTGATTGATCGTTAAAAGGTTTAAAAGGAAACATTTCTCTTGCACTCCCTGATGAAAAGACATTAGCTAGCTATTAGCATTGTGTCTGTGGACTTTCTTTTTAGCTAGCCGTAACATTAGCGACACAATAACTAAACTGATTCCTATAGGTAAGCTTGTGCTTCATTTCTTACTAACTGTAGCTTCCATTTATATAAATCTGTCTCTCTTGAATCTTGACTAATTCAACTTTCTAATTATTTAATATGTGAAGTTTGTGAACACTTCAATTTGAGTATAGATATTCTAAGCTAGCTATTAATGTTAGCTAGCTCCCTTAAACCTTTTGCTTTCCTTTAAAAAAATAAAATGTAAATAAGGTTAAAAGAGCAGCGATTATTGCAGGATTAAAGGGTAAAGCTGACATTTGGGAATCCTACGCCAGCATAAATAGAAGTTATTTGTTTTTTTAAATAAAAGAATGGGTATGGGAGAGACGGCGCGCGTAGCGTGCTCAATATTTCTTTTTCAAATTAATATAAATCTCACAACGTTGTTGGAGTTCAAATGAACCGAATCACTAAAACGTTCCCAGTGTCGCTCAACTCATGGCTCATGACCACTTAACACTCTGAGGATCGACTCTGATGACAGCTTCCTTCCATAACAGCTTTTTTTTTTTTTTTTACCCCCAGAGCCACTAATGATTAGAGAGGACGTCTCCTCACAGACAGTTAGATCCATTTAACATGTTCTGCTGCTTCTTGTAGTAACCTCTAATGATCAAACTCAATTATGGTTAACCTTCTAAAAGCCTGATTGGATTTCTGTGGAGGCTTTATTGTGCTGACCCTGAGCCGATAATACTTCTGTATGACACAAAGATTGTTTTTTTTTCCCCACAAAAAAAAAAGACATACAATTATCTGACTGGAAGGGGGGGGGGGGGGGGGTTAATTATGTGTACTCTGTGGAATTGCATGAACATCAGCACTGTCTTCTAATCATCATGAAAGGATCATCACACACTCATCTGAAAAGACAATGTCTTAATATTTATACATAACACAGCTTCATAAATATAGAACAACTCGGCATCATGTCTTTGTAGGAAAATAATCAATGGCAGGACAGTGTGAGTTACTATTACGCCCCAAAGCACATCCTGAACTGTTTTATTCCTCTTATACCACAACAACTTGCCCACGATTACAATGTATTTTTTATTTATTAAGTAACATTCGATCAGTTTATAGATATATTTACATTACATTTACATTCATGCACTTAGCAGACGCTTTTATCCAAAGCGACTTACAGATGAGAAAGATACAAGCAAAGCGATATCAAGCAGAGAACAGTACAAGAAGTGCTACCATACGAGATCTATTAATTGAATTCCAGAAGAAGCAAAGTGCAGAGTAGAGGTGTAAGTGCATTTTTTAAATTATTTTTAAATTTTTTTTTATGAGTTTGTTAGGTGTTCATAGAAGATGTGGGTCTTAAGTTGTTTTTTTGAAGATGGTGAGAGATTCTGCGGTCCGGATTGAGATTGGAAGTGCATTCCACCACTGAGGAACAGTTAGTGTGAAGGTTTTGGAAAGGGATCTTGCGCCACGCTGAGTTGGAACTAATAAAAACGTCGGTCGCTAATCGATCGCAGATTGTGAGAGGGAACGTAGGCCTTCAGGAGAGAGTTGAGGTAGGAGGGTGCTGTTCCTGACAAGGTCTTGTAGCTGAGCATCAAGGCCTTGAACTTGATGTGGGCAGCTACAGGAAGCCAGTGGAGGGAGATGAAGAGGGGTGTGACATGGGTTGAACACGAGGCGCGCTGCAGCATTCTGAATCATCTCAAGGGGTTTGATGGAGCTGGCTGGGAGGCCTGAAAGCAGTGAGTTGCAGTAGTCCAGTTTAGAGATAACAAGAGCCTGGACTAGAATCTGTGTAGCCTGTTTGGTGATGTAGGGTCGGATTTTCTTGATGTTGTAAAGGATGAACCTACAGGACCTTGCAGTTGCTGAGATATGGTCTGCAAAGGTCAAGCCATCATCAAGAATCACCCCAAGGTTCCTGGCCGTCCTGGTTGGCATGAGTGTGGTTGAGCCGAGCTGTACAGTGAGGTTGTGGTTGATTGAGGGACAGGCTGGGATGACGAGAAGCTCAGATTTTGCCAGGTTAAGTTTAAGATGATTTTCCTTCATCCAGACCGAGATGTCCGAAAGGCAAGCAGAGATGCGTGCAGAGACTGATGGATCGTCAGGCTGGAAGGACAAATGGAGCTGGGTGTCATCAGCATAGCAATGATATGAGAAGCCATGAGACTCAATCACCTGCCCTAGAGATGTAGTGTAGATAGAAAAGAGGAGGGGACCATAGAAAAGAGGAGTGGACCTTTTAATGCTTTCAAACGTCCGTGAACCCATTAAGTTCCTGCTCTCACTTACGTTATAGCAACGATAAACAGACGTTTACCTCACGTTTCTCTCTTGAACTTAAAGAGACAGAAAAACGCGAACATCTTCTCACGTTAACGAGAAACCGAAACTCCTGAACTCTTTACTTTTGTTACAAAGAAATGACACTGGAGACTCCTTCCATATATGTTAAACAGTCCTTCCAGGATTTTGCAAATTTTCCATTCACAGAATTAACGCAAACTCAGCGATATTCGGAGGAGCTTGTAATTTAAAAAAAAATTAGTGTAGATTTTCCGCAGATTCATGCCGAGACGCGCCATGTGACGTCATTACGACGCGCGTTCAGCCAAAGCCCTCTCCACGTGCGTCGAACACAAGTACAGCTAAAAGGTCTCATTTACCAACAAACATCACAAATTGAGTAAAAAAAAAAGCACAAAGCAGCAAAATCAAACATTTTTTGGCCGCAACAATCCCAAAAAAACCCAAAATGAAATCCTGTACGGACTGGTTAAATAAACATCTCGTTATCACCATATCAAGGATTACACTCGTTTAATCCGTTGTCGTGCGGTTTCCCCCGTACAAGTCCCTGTGAACGAGCAGTTACTATAGAAATGATTTAGAAACATGTTTTAAACCTGTGAATTGCGCTCCTGTCAGAGCCGCTGCTGGCGAAAATCCGACCAATCGGAGTGCAGAACTCGACAGCGCTGTTCTTTAAGTGCTGTTAGTATTGTGCTGAAATGAGTAGAGGTCGTTCGATTGTGTAATATTTCCCACAATCGCACGTGAGGAAGATCTTTGATGCGTTTATCTGCGTGGGACATCTGTCACAGCACATGGCTCCTGTTTGTTGTTCTTCACCACACATTCGGCACCAGAAAGCGCTTTCACAGAAAGAGTTCAGAGAGCGACCCCTGGTTCAAAGACCCCTCCGGAACTGCCAGGACCACAAACACACACACACACACACACACACACACACACACACACACACACAGGCGACAAATTAAAGGGAAAAACCAAAGTGTGTTATTAAAGGTGTTGACCTTTACACAGCTGACACTGGAGACTCCTCACTGATGATTCTTTCTCGATCTCTCACATTTAAACATTCAGATATACACATACGCTATCTGTTATTTCTCCATCTCTCTCATACACACACACACTTCTTGGCACATTTCCAAACTCTCACCCGGGGCGCTCCACAGTGTTTCCTGAACAACGGGCCTCTGAGCATTGTTCCACCCTGCGAGAGGAATTCCACAAGCAGCCCAGGTGCTCCACCGTCCGGGATTACACCCGCCGAGGAGGCTCCGGAGACAGAGAGAGTGTGTGTGTGTGTGTGTGTGTGTGAATGGATTGGTTACGCAAATGAAATTGTGCATAAACTTTCAAATTCGAAATAACTCTCAAGGCCTCCAAAACAAAAAAATGTGGACGAGAGCATACAGAATTCTTTAAGATGTTCTGTAGAAAGGTTTGAAAGAGAGCGCGAGAGAGAGAAGCTGGTAGGTGAGAAGATATAGAGAGACTTGCGAATGTGGACAGAGAGCCCGGAATAGATGCGAGGAGAGTTGAGCGAGTTCAGAGCTGCCGGGAAGAACAGGAATCTTGAGGAACTGGTGAGAACCGTGTGATAAAACCCCACAGACAGAGGAGATCAAGCTTACGGGCTTCACGACAGTCGCTATGGAGCCATCCTGCGATTTAAACATAAACTTTCTAATCACAGAACACAGAACTTTACTACAAACTACACACACGACCCTAGTAGTCTAGTGTTTTGTCGAGACAAACTACAAAAGACACGACTCACTTGACGCATGCTAATTCCAACTTACGCTTAGCCGCGGCAACTACGAGACGAACGGAAATGAAAACGGTTTTCTCAGATGCTCACAAATACCATTCACTCACAGAAAGGTCAATTCACTGAAGGGGAAAGGACACGTGAGACATGTGATTCCAGCAGCAGATACTCTTGCTTCAAGGCATGTTGACGTTTTATCTAAGTGGCCTCTGAATTCACAAACCTCGCTCACGTGAGCCGAGAAAAATCCGGAAAGAAAGGTGTGTTAGCAGACGAGTTTGGACACCTCAGAACTGACATACTGTTGGATTTCATTAGCATAGCTTCACCTGATTTACATAAAGTGATATGTAAATGAGTTACTGGCTAAAATATGTCTATTTTTTAAAGTTTAAGGTCGGATCTTTAGTGCAACATCTGTAACACAGCAGTCTGTGTTTGGTGGAGAGTTATTTTGAGTGTGGTCAGCTTGTGGTGGAGAAAAAGCACAAACACACACACACACACACACACACACACACACACACACACACACACACACACACACACACACACACACACACAATGGGGGTGTTTAGTTTGTTGTCAGTAAGAGCACTGTCAGTAACAAGCACAAGTTTCCCTGAGCAATCATCAGTTCTTCTGAAAGCTTGTGGTATTTTTAGGTTTTTAGGTTTAATACCCAAAATAGCAGCTCTGAAAAGACAGATGAGCGCTGCTGAGCTTCACACATCATCATCAGTCTGGCACCTCACACGTGAAGCTGAAAATTATATTCAGTGCATGCTCTAACAAGAACTTCAGAGAACCAGGAGCATTGTTTTAAAGACGTCCTTCTCCCCTTTCAGCTAACGCACATCACATCACATCACATCACATCACATCACCATCCAGATTTCTTTCTTTTTTTTATTTGACTTTTTATTTATGAAGAGATTGTGATACAAAGCCAAGAACTGTGTCCATGTGTGGATTTAGTGCCAGCGAGGGGATAAAAAGGTCAGTCTGTGAGTCTGAACAAGCCGAATGTAGCATACAGGTCAGAGACGTGACGCAGGCCGAGAACAAACAACCAAAGGTTTATTTAGAGAGAAACTGAGAAGCCACTGAAACCATCCGTGTCCCAAAAGGCTCTGAACACCTCGCTAAAGCTCATGAACACATTCGTTTGAGTGTTTCTGCAAAGTTCATAAAGTTCAGATGAGTCTGCGCGTGGTACGAGCAGTGAAACGGCGTGACCCGAGTGAACCTGTGTATTCTATAGCTGATATTATGTATTACATCAGATCACAGCGCTGTTGAAGTCTAGGTTCTAATTGGTCAGAAGGTGTTGATTGATATTCTCTAACACCAGCTTGTTCTAATATGTTTTGGTTTCTATAGTAACAGCACATTCACAGGGACCTGTACGTCCATATAATTTGACTTAAAAAAAAAAAAACATACGTGTATAATCACTGATTGTGGAGTTTTTTGTAACATGTATGGAAGGAGTCTCCAGTGTCAGCGCTTTGTAACAGTCAGAGTTAAAGCTGTAACTTTTCACCATCTTCAGAACAGAGGAGTTTTTTTATGAAGATGAGAACCCTTAACTATCTGATGAACTTTAAAATAACTCTTAAATAATAAGTTCTTAAAGGGTTCTCTGGATAATTAAGGGTTCATGGGCTCCTGAAAGAGTTCTACTTGGATCCCTTGTGGACGCAACCCTTTCTGAAGGGTTCCACAACGTGATGTGACAACTGAATTCATGATGGTTCGTTTGATTCGGACACTTTTGGAAAATGAAGGAAACCCTTGAAGAACCCTTAAAGACTGCTCCAAGCACCAAGACGGCTAAAATGTAAAAAGCATGACGGGTTCTAGGTCTTAAGAGGAAAATAATTACCATTCATTTTGACTTTGTACCGTACACCTACCTGTTTAATACTTACATTATTAGAAGAGGTTCTTCAGGGCTTCTTTATGACCATTCAGGGGATAGTAAAGCATCGTTCACTTCCAGAAAAGTTCTACATGGAGACCTGAATGGAGGACACTTTGTTGTAGGGTTATACAAAGAACACGTATGTTTTTTCTGCATGTAATCATATTAGATTGTTCCACTTGTACTTTATTTTGAAGCTCTTATTAAAACATGAATGACTCATGCAGGGTTCTGGGCGATGTTTGAGTCATCAGCTGTATGATAACGCCACATTGCCAGCGTCACATTTTAGAGAAAGCCCAAAGGAAGCACGGATGACTAATGCAGCCACCCAAACTATAAGACGTTGACAAGGATGACCTAAAAAACCTGTGACGGTTCTCTCTGCAGCGATTTCATGCAGCTCGTCAGATACATTCTGTGTTTATTTTATAAAAGTGATATTATATCCGGAAGAGCATCCTGAAGCCAAAAGTTCTTCCCCTCTGTTAGTCATTTCATTGTGCAGAACGTTTGCCAGCAAGAAGCACCAGTGTTGCATCACTTGCGTGTTTATCCTTGTTCCCGTTCCCCTTGCAGGTTACGTAACCAATACTGCAAGCAGGAAAAGCACAGCTTTAATCTTCGGCTCGGAGATTACTACGGAAACCAAAAAGATGGCAGGACGACCTCTTCATTTAAACATGTTACATGCAAGCGTGAGTTTCTTAACGGCGAGGTGACATAAGGATGGAATAGTTTAAACGTTCTGTCACAATCAAAAATACTCTTAATGCTGCTTTGCAAACTGGACCCAAGTTCATCCATCTTGAGTAAACGATTTCTTCTGGTCAAGGCAGTGGATCCAGAACACGTCTAGAAACATACTCACACACATTCAGCCCGGGGTAATTTAGCATAGCTGATCCAAGCTCCGGCATGTCGGGAGGTTGGAGGAAACCCGAAAACCCGGAAGAAACCCACACAGACACGGGGAGAACATGCGACGCTCAACACAGGTGATAAGGATCGATACACTGCAGGTAACTGTGTCAGAAAGCTGCAGGTTTACAAAGATAGGAATCGGATGCATCTTGGGAATTGTTGTGGAAATGTTTGGGACGGCATTTTTTAAATGTATTTTTTATCTGTACATGCCACGTTCCCTCTTGAGCAGCGTGATTTAGCTCCATTCAGCTTTTTGAGCAATGAGATGAAGGGAAAAAAACCGGAAGCAGATTTGGTGTAAAACGTATGTCTTGAATCCTGGAGGAAGTGGAAGAATGAAATCAGTACATGATTTGATCCCCCCCCACTCATGTTTACATGGTTCGTCCCAATCGTTATATCCCTGACAGTAATCCTTGTACACAATATTATTAGTGTGATATTTGAAAATGAATGAAAGTCTAACGATGTCAAACAAACAACGTTTACGTTTACACTACAATGAAAACTATTATTTTCTGTAATTACTTTCAAATCTTAAAAGCACATGTTCCCATGGGAAAGTGCTGTGGACATCCAACACCCAAGCCAGTGGTAAAGCTGGCCTTGTGTTTATGAATAGAGAGGGCACTTCAGAGAACAGAGCCACTATAGATTCTTTTTTTATGCAATATGTGCTGACCTCTAGTGGACAAAATTCTCTCTCTCTCTCTCTCACCCACACACCCACCCACGCCCCCCCCCCCCCCCCCCCCCCCCCCCCACCCCAACACACACAACAAATTAAAGGGGCACAAACTAAGTGTGCTGACTGTTACAAAGCTGACACTGGAGACTCCTTCCTTAACCATTAAATAAACACGTCCTCAAAGAAAACGTCAACAATCAGTAGTGCAAAACTGTACTTTGTTACTATACTTCCAGATGCGCTACTGTCAGAGCTGCTCTTATAGAAAACTAATCAACACCTTCTGACCAATCACAATCCAGAACCCAACAGCGCTGACCCAGATATGGCGGATTATCTCCAGGTTCATAAATGTTTGTGTTCTCCTCACACTCCACCCTGAAGCTCTTACAGCAATGTGTTTAGCTGCATCAAGCTTACAGACGGTAGAGTTTAAGTCTCCTTCCTGCTGTCATCCATGACGTCTTCAGGGGGTTTCAGGTTGTTGTTTTTTTCCTCTCTAGATGCGACTGGTGACACGAACCCAGAGACAAACCAAACCACGGTTATATTAACAGACAGCAGGGCGTGTACACGCTTCTACTCTGAAACACAGGCATGCCACAACTGTAAATAGTTTATACACAGCATGAATTGATTCTTCAGAAACACAACATAATCAGCGTTGCGCTCATTTTCCCATCAATGCTGGTGTGGTTGATTTCGCAGATCAGGCCCTTGACACTGACGTGTGTGTCATCTTTGTGGGGAAGATACAGATACTGTCGGTGTGACTGCATGGAAGACTGGAGGACAGCGCTTCAAGACGTGATAACAAGATGTGATAATTAAAAAAAAAAAACATCATATAATATAGTTTATGTGATTTCTTTTTTAAAAATGCATTTGCTTATAAATTTAATCAATCAATATTTTAATCAATCATTAAGCACAAAAGTTGGGCAGTGGTGGCTCAGTGGTTAAAACATTGGGCTACTGATAAGAAGGTCATGAGGTCAAACCCCATCACTGCCAAGCTGCCACTGCTGGGCCCTTGAGCAAAGTTCTTAACCCTCAACTGCTCAGATGTATGATCGAGTCTCCCTGGATAAAGGCATCTGCCAAATGCTGTAAATGTAAGAAAAACTGCATATCTTGTAATGCAAATCAAGACCACACAAACTTTTTCTTTTTTTTTTAAAGTATCTCAGTAGCATTGTTTACTTGTTTACATGCTCGATTCACATTGATCAGATAGTATTGGTTAATTTTCCAATTAACCTGACAGGAGTTCAGGTTGTAATCCAAATTGTAATCCAAATCCAACACCACAACCCCCTGTCTATAGAGCCGTTACCTATAGCCCGAGTGTAGGCCAGGATATTCACTGTCTGTAATAAAGGCTCTGGGTTACTGATCGGAAGCTCGGGGGTTCAAGCCCTGCACTGCCAAGCTGCCACTGTTGGGCCTTTAACCCTCTCTGCTCCAGGGGGCGCCGTACAATGGCTGACCCTGCACTCTGACCCCAACTTCCTGACATGCTGGGGTATGTGAAGAAAACAATTTCACTGTGCTGTACTATATATGTGACCAATAAAGACTCATTATCATTTAATGTTTATGGAAGCAGTCTCCAGTGTCAGCGATTAGAACCAGTAAAGCTGTAGTTATGAATGGAGAAACAATTCAAATGCAACCTGTTGATTGCTGATTCTTTTCTTTAAAAAACAGCACAATACAGAGTGATTTTGTGTGTGTGTGTATTTTTTTTTTTAGATTTGTTCATCTATGCCATCTTGCTGTGTGTCACCTCAGCTTTCTGTACTGGTCTATAAAAAATACCAAAGGTTTTTTAACTGTGAAGCCGTGGTTTTCCTGTGAGCTGGTGTGAGCTCTCATTTGTGGTCTCACCCTGTATGAGAAATGGTACAGTCTGTCCTCCTAATTTTCTGTTTCTGAAGGTTTGTATTCATTTATGAAGCATTCATACGTATTTATATGTATATTAAATGTAGCTTTACTTCAGCTACGTATGGAGACACTGTGGAGTTTTCAGGTGGACCGTTTTGGGTTTTTCTTCTGATCGAAAATGATCTTTTTGTAGATATTAAGACCAGAATCTCGGTGCTTTAGCTTCATCCAGTGAGTGTGAAATGGCGCTGATCGTCCTTCTCCTCTTCCTCCATCTGATTCAGGACGTTCACCTGCAATGTGAGTCTTGTTTTTTATCTTTATTTTAAAGTAGATATTATGAAAGTTATTTCTTATACAGATGTATTAGATAAGAGTGAGAGAGCGCTTAAAGTGATGCTCGCTCGACCATTTAACAGTGAAGTGGTGCTTCCTAAATATGATGTTTATAGGAAGCAGGTAAAACATGAGCCATTACGTGTTCTTAAAAAATTCAAAACCGAAATTTCACGCAAATCACATTTCATCGGCACCGAGATGAAGAGGAGAGGGACATGGAGTTTAAAACTTTTCCTTCTTTTTTGTCCACTTTTAGCAGAATAAAAGTCATCCATTTTGACTCTTGATTCTTTATTCTGCTGTTGTGTCAGAAAAGTGACGTGATAACAAATAATTGCTTCTAACACATAAATTCAGCTTCTAACACATAAATTCCCAAGTTTATCTCCCCTTCAGGTAACTTTAATACAAAGCTTTGGTCTGATTACGCACACGAGCCAGCTCATACTGCAAAATAGTCCATCAGTAAAAACGCTGCACTCTGAAACACAGGATAAATATATAATTAGGAATAACCGAGTATGCTTTAAAAGAACCTGTCTACATTTCCCCCAGTTTTATGTCATGTACTAACACTAAAGAGAGACTTCTGTTCAATTCATTTGAGTCATTTGGCTGCTAAGACATTTTATTAACGTGATGGTGTTTTCGTGATGCAGCTTTGGCTTTGACATTTACTCTTTGATTTCTTAATTCCAGTTATGTTCTGAGTGTGTATTCAGTGGACTGTGTGTGTGTGGTTGTAGATGTTCCTCAGCCCCGGCTGTCCGTGTCTCCTGAAGTTCTCACAGAGAGAGGATCAGTGCAGATTCACTGTCATGTTCCAGACAATGTTAAAGTGTCTCGGTGTCAGTTCTACCCAGAGAGAGACAACACAAATCTAAAACTCTCTCCATCATGTCAGCTCTCAGTCACTGGTTCTGAACTGATCAGGTGGACAGGACGAAGTTCTCCTGGAACACTTCATATTACTTGTTACTACGTTGTGGATAACTCTGTTCGTACTCCTTCTCCTCACTCTCTCCCAGCTCCAGTCACAGTGCTGAGTAAGCTCTACATTACATTTGATGTCTATTACTGTCTGCTTTAATCATGTTTCTAATTCACACTTGAATTTATTACCACAACATGAACGTCTGTAACAATTAATACCTCTTTTCTATACATCCATTATAGTGCTATTTATTTATTTATATATTTTATTTATTCCTCTGCAGATCAGAAACCGAGACTAAGCGTCAGTCATGATGGTCAGTTTGATGAATTCAGATTTGTGTGTGAAATATCAGGGTCAGAGTCAGTAACTGCTGATTTTAGCTGTAATCTCTACACTGGAGAAAATCCTCAGCTTTTCCTAATCCAAACATCTCAAAAGGGAAAATCTGGGAAGGTTTGTATTTTTACAGCACAGAGAAACGCTGTGTTTAATCGTCTGCAGTCAGTAAAGAGTCGTGAAGTGAGCTGTGATTATTCACTGATCTCTGACCCGACTGCTCGCTCTCTAATGAGTGATAAATACAACATGATGCGTAAGTTACATTTAATCAAATGACAGAAGTTTTTTTAATTACCTTACTAACTTTTATGTTTAAACTTATTTACGTGTTTTTTTCATCAGGTTTCTTTCCTACACCAACACAGCCGTCCATCACTACTGAGAAATCCACTGCATGTGAGTTCATTTTATTTTATTTACTGCTGTTTAGTTCTGTTACACTTTTTTTTTATAACTGAAGTTTAATGTGCATTATGTTACACATGTAAGATGTGTTTATTTTATATTACATATTCCTTTTTTTTTAAAACTATTAATCTTCATGTGTTTATTTTCATCACTGAAGATGATATCAACAGTTTAGTTTCCAATCTCACAAATATGAAGGTTAAAATAAACATATTACAATTTAATGTGTTACTTTAGAGTTTTTAAAAATGTTCAGATTTACACAGGTATATTAGATGCTGGTATACACAAAGAGAGATTCACTAACAACACTGTGTTTATGTGATGCTGTTCTAGATTTGACGTTTACACTGAGTTAAAATCCTCTTGTGTGTTTACACGTACAGAATGGAAAGAGTTACAACAGAAAGTAGTTTGTCCGTTCATTCAGAAGTCAGTGATTGACATTGTCCTGGACTGTGTGTGTGTGTGTGTGTGTGTGTGTGTGTGTGTGTGTGTATGTGTGTGTGTGTGTGTGTGTGTGTGTGTGTGTGTGTGTGTGTGTGTGTGTATGTGTGTGTGTGTGTGTGTGTGTGTGTGTGTGTGTGGTTGTAGATGTTCCTCAGCCCCGGCTGTCCGTGACTCCTGAAGTTCTCACAGAGAGAGGATCAGTGCAGATTCACTGTCATGTTCCAGACAATGTTAAAGTGTCTCTGTGTCAGTTCTACCCAGAGAGAGACAACACAAATCTAAAACTCTCTCCATCATGTCAGCTCTCAGTCACTGGTTCTGAACTGATCAGGTGGACAGGACGAAGTTCTCCTGGAACACTTCATATTACTTGTTTCTACGTTGTGGATAACTCTGTTCGTACTCCTTCTCCTCACTCTCTCCCAGCTCCAGTCACAGTGCTGAGTAAGCTCTACATTACATGTATCTTTATAATATATGTGCATTCTGTGTATTAATATCTGCATGAATCATAAAATTACATTCATGTTCCTTAATGCTATTTTTGGTGTAATTTATTAATTGTTTGATTTTATTTATTCCTCTGCAGATCAGAAACCGAGACTAAGCGTCAGTCATGATGGTCAGTTTGATGTATTCAGATTTGTGTGTGAAATATCAGGGTCAGAGTCAGTAACTGCTGATTTTAGCTGTAATCTCTACACTGGAGAAAATCCTCAGTTTTTCCTAAACCAAACATCTCAAAAGAGAAATTCTGTGAAGGTTTGTATTTTTACAGCACAGAGAGACGCTGTGTTTAATCTTCTGCAGTCAGTAAAGAGTCGTGAAGTGAGCTGTGATTATTCACTGATCTCTGACCCCACTGCTCGCTCTCTAATGAGTGATAAACACAACATGATGCGTAAGTTACATTTAATCAAATGACAGAAGTTTTTTTAATTACCTTACTAACTTTTATGTTTAAACTTATTTACGTGTTTTTCATCAGGTTTCTTTCCTACACCAACACAGCCGTCCATCACTACTGAGAAATCCACTGCATGTGAGTTCATTTTATTTTATTTACTGCTGTTTAGTTCTGTTACACTTTTTTTTTTTATAACTGAACTTGAATGTGCAATATGCATTATTTTACATATTTCTTTATTTTAAAAAAAATCCCTATTAATCTTCATGTCTTTATTTTCATCACTGAAGATGATATCAACAGTTTAGTTTCCAATCTCACAAATATGAAGGTTAAAATAAACATATTACAATTTAATGTGTTACTTTAGAGTTTTTAAAAATGTTCAGATTTACACAGGTATATTAGATGCTGGTATACACAAAGAGAGATTCACTAACAACACTGTGTTATGTGATGCTGTTCTAGATTTGACATTTACACTGAGTTAAAATCCTCTTGTGTGTTTACACGTACAGAATGGAAAGAGTTACAACAGAAAGCAGGTTGTCCGTTCATTCAGAAGTCAGTGATTGACATTGTCCTGAATGGTTTTTGATTTGTGTGTGTGTGTGTGTGTGTGTGTGTGTGTGTGTGTGTGTGTGTGTGTGTGTGGTTGTAGATGTTCCTCAGCCCCGGCTGTCCGTGACTCCTGAAGTTCTCACAGAGAGAGGATCAGTGCAGATTCACTGTCATGTTCCAGACAATGTTAAAGTGCATCAGTGTTATTTCTACCCAGAGAGAGACAACACAAATCTAAAACTCTCTCCATCATGTCAGCTCTCAGTCACTGGTTCTGAACTGATCAGGTGGACAGGACGAAGTTCTCCTGGAACACTTCATATTACTTGTTTCTACACTGTGGATAACTCTGTTCGTACTCCTTCTCCTCACTCTCTCCCAGCTCCAGTCACAGTGCGGTGTAAGCTCTACATTACATGTATCTTTATAATATATGTGCATTCTGTGTATTAATATCTGCATGAATCATAAAATTACATTCATGTTCCTTAATGCTATTTTTGGTGTAATTTATTAATTGATTGATTTTATTTATTCCTCTGCAGATCAGAAACCGAGACTAAACGTCAGTCATGATGGTCAGTTTGATGAATTCAGATTTGTGTGTGAAATATCAGGGTCAGAGTCAGTAACTGCTGATTTTAGCTGTAATCTCTACACTGGAGAAAATCCTCAGCTTTTCCTAATCCAAAGATCTCAAAAGAGAAACTCTGTGAAGGTTTGTAGTTTTACAGCACAGAGAGACGCTGTGTTTAATCGTCTGCAGTCAGTAAAGAGTCGTGAAGTGAGCTGTGATTATTCACTGATCTCTGACCCGACTGCTCGCTCTCTAATGAGTGATAAACACAACATGATGCGTAAGTTACTTTTAATCAAATGACAGAAGTTTTTTTACTTACCTTACTAACTTTTATGATTAAACTTATTTACGTGTTTTTCATCAGGTTTCTTTCCTACACCAACACAGCCGTCCATCACTACTGAGAAATCCACTGCATGTGAGTTCATTTTATTTTATTTACTGCTGTTTAGTTCTGTTACACTTTTTTTTATAACTGAAGTTTAATGTGCATTGTGTTACACATGTAAGATGTGTTTATTTTATATTACATATCGCTTTTTTTCACAATATATTTTATGTGTGTAGTTTATTTAGTGACTAAAGAGGAATCAATTTTTGGTTAATTTATTTCTTTAAGTATCACAGTTTAATTCCCAAAACTCAAATACATCTAGAGATTAAAATAGACACGTTACAGTTTAATGTGTTACTTCTTTAGATTTAAAACAAACGTGAATGTGTGATCCTGTTCTGGATATGATATTTAGGAAAACAAATATGAATACAAATGTACTCTGAGCTTTCTAAAATCCTACCTGTGTGTTTACACACATGGAAGAGTTTCAACAGGAATCAGTTTCAACACTTCATTCAGGAATCAGTGATTGACATTGTCCTGGACTGTGTGTGTGTGTGTGTGTGGTTGTAGATGTTCCTCAGCCCCAGCTGTCCGTGACTCCTGAAGTTCTCACAGAGAGAGGATCAGTGCAGATTCACTGTCATGTTCCAGACAATGTTAAAGTGTCTCGGTGTCAGTTCTACCCAGAGAGAGACAACACAAATCTAAAACTCTCTCCATCATGTCAGCTCTCAGTCAATGGTTCTGAACTGATCAGGTGGACAGGACGAAGTTCTCCTGGAACACTTCATATTACTTGTTTCTACACTGTGGATAACTCTGTTCGTACTCCTTCTCCTCACTCTCTCCCAGCTCCAGTCTCAGTGCTGAGTAAGCTCTACATTACATGTATCTTTATAATATATGTGCATTCTGTGTATTAATATCTGCATGAATCATAAAATTACATTCATGTTCCTTAATGCTATTTTTGGTGTAATTTATTAATTGATTGATTTTATTTATTCCTCTGCAGATCAGAAACCGAGACTAAACGTCAGTCATGATGGTCAGTTTGATGTATTCAGATTTGTGTGTGAAATATCAGGGTCAGAGTCAGTAACTGCTGATTTTAGCTGTAATCTCTACACTGGAGAAAATCCTCAGTTTTTCCTAAACCATAGATCTCAAAAGAGAAATTCTGTGAAGGTTTGTAGTTTTACAGCACAGAGAGACGCTGTGTTTAATCGTCTGCAGTCAGTAAAGAGTCGTGAAGTGAGCTGTGATTATTCACTGATCTCTGACCCGACTGCTCGCTCTCTAATGAGTGATAAATACAACATGATGCGTAAGTTATAATAAATCAAATTATGTATTCCATTACTTTATACCTTTGAATAATTTTAACTCATTTTCATTTCATCCTTTGTCAGATTTCTTTACAACATCAACAACAACAACAACAATAACAACAACAACAACGATGAGTGATAAATACAACATGACACGTAAGTCACATTTAATCACATGACTTAATGTTTAATTGAATTACTTTTATACATTTGAATTGTGTGTGAACTTATTTACGTGTTTTTCATCAGGTTTCTTTCCTACACCAACACAGCCGTCCATCACTACTGAGGAATCCACTGCATGTGAGTTCATTTTATTTTATTTACTGCTGTTTAGTTCTGTTACACTTTTTTTTTTTATAACTGAAGTTTAATCTGCATTGTGTTACACATTTTATGATGTGTGTGTAATGTGTATGTAATATAACGTGTATTAATGTCTGCTTATAATTTACATTTATAGTAAAATCATATTGTATTTTCATTACTTTATATTTTGAAAGCATTTTAACCCCTTTGCATGTCAGATTCCTCTTCTGAATCAACACAGCAGTCCGTCACTACACAGAAATCCACTGCAGGTCAGTCATTCAAGTTTAATGTGCATTATGTTAGAATTGTGTGATGTTCATTTTACTTTGGTCATTTGATTTGGTGTAAGTAACGCAATAACATTTGAGGTGTCTTTTTATTGTTAACCAACCAGCGGGATCGTCCTAAAGGTACATCATTCTGATGTATCATTAATATCAATATCACCTGCATTGTATTTATTCTCATATCATTTGTAAACATAACACTGTCTTGATTGCTAACTGTTCTGACATGTTCTTTATTGTTCACACTTCAGTAGATAGAAAACTGACTCGTATTTGAGGATTCAGGGTTTTTCCCAGCTAACAGAACACATACGACATTCTTTATGTAGCATTACAAAAATAATGTTCAGAAAGACATGTAGCATTATAATTTTCCTAGAACGCTTCTCACATATTGTTCCAGCACTATGGTGACGATAGTGTTAATGTTCCTACAGCTGAAAATGTTGCAGCAAAGAACATTCAGAAATGTTACACAAAAACCTCTTAAACCACCCGGAGAACCGGACCGACTGCACGCTATAGGAACCAGAAGTTCTTCAGAACCAAAAGAACCAAAACACTCAGAAAAGTTTCTGCGAGCTTATTACTGCTAGTTTGTTTTGCAGACATTCCACAACACTAAACGTAACTAGAAATGGAAAAAAGTACTAGCTTTCCTACAACCCAAATTCCAAAAAAGTTGGGACAGTATGGAAAACACAAATAAAAATAGAGGAGTGATTTGTAAATGTACTTTGACTTGTATTTAAACAGAACACGTATAAAGACGTATAAAGGTATTTGATGTTTTACCTAATCAAGTGCATAGCTTTTTTTTTTTTTTTTTTTTTTTTTGAAGATAAACGTTTATTTTGAAATTGATGTGTGCACTTTCCAAAAAAGTTGGGACTGGGCAATTTAGGACTAATAACGATGTGAGAAGTTGAAATAAGAAGGCGATGTGAAACAGGCGAGACAATCGTCTAATAATAGTATATAAGGAACCTCCAAAAAAGGCCTAGTCCTTCAAGAGCAAGGATGGGTTCAGCTTAATAAGTGTTATGAAAAGAAAAGGTGATGTTACACAGGGGTAAACAGTCGACTGTCCCAACTTTTTTGGAGTGTGTTGCAGTCATCAGATTTGAAATGAGTGTACATTTTCATGTGTTAATAATGTCTTTTCAATATAGTACAGGGTGAATTGAATTTTCAAATGACTCTTTTTGTTTGTTTTGTTTTGCATTTTCCATACTGTCCCAACTTTTTTGGAATTGGGATTATACATTAATAAATAAAAATTGGCATTGCTGGCATGTTGCTGTGGTATAAGAGGAATAAAACACTTGTGGGCGTGTAGTTATGGGAACGTCGGAGTGTTAACAGTAACTGCACTTCATCACACCACCTCGTCTCTCAGTATTTTACTATAAGAGCCCCGTCCAACAGTCAGGAACTGTTAATGATCTCATGATCCAATATCTTATCAAATATTAACAGAGACTGTTTTCATTTTATTCAGGATCGCTGCCTACCGTACTGTCAGTCACCGGTGTGTGTGTTTTACTGGCTGGACTGATGGGCTTCTGTCTCTGCGTGTGTATCAGTAAGTCTTTAACTTCATCTTTTAGCAAAATCTTGATGGTGTTGATAATTATGACATGACTGAACGTGTTTTTGTTTCTTAGACAAGCAGGAGACTGAGAGGTGAGACATTTATTGTGTTCAGCTGAACTGCGTATTATTAAATCCTGATTTTATCACATCTAAGCATCTAATAGCCGTGTATATCTGTGTGGATTATCTTCAGCAGATGTAAATTGAACACGACCCACCGTGATCAGGGTACATTTATCACTTTCTTACCAAGCTGGAAAAGTCCAAAAGCCATAAACGACAATTTAACTAAGCACACGTCCACTGAGTTTAAGTAGATTTAAAAGTATTGTTTTTTGTTTTTTTCAGGAGTCATGATGTCCGTGCTCAATATGAATAATGTAAGTAGCATTTCTGTCTTATGAATAATAAAATGTAACTCACTATCAGTTCCAGTTAAGTCATGTTAAGGACTGAAGAATAAGAAAGTCTAACAGACTTTTTTCCTGATGTTTAGTCCGGCTCAGAAGCTGCTGAAACTTATTCTGTGATCAGCTCAGTACCCTTACCGGCCCTGCCTTTAGGTAAATTATACAGTACAAACTCACACACATAACATCACTTACTTAATCGTGCTTTACAATAAACACACAACACATGCACTAAGAGGTAAAGAGTAGAAAGAAATTGGGTTAAAACTACCCCAAACATCCAGTGACTTACCCTGTGGATAATCTATAAGGAGATCTGAACCTTGCAGGCTAATCAAACCTGTAAACAAAGACCGAAGTGGAACTCAGACACTGGATATAATATTAAACAGCTTGCAGAAATGCTCAGGGAAAGCGTAAAACCCCCACTAAGAGTCGAGGTGAAGGAACTGTTTAAATCCACTGAACAAATGAAGGTGAAACACGTAACAGGATCATTCAGTACTCAGGTATTATTAAACACAATCCATTCATTTTTCCAGATGATGGATAATTGTTGTATTTAAGACAGTTTTATAGCATCAAAACATATTTAGGGGTTTTCTCCCTCTTCAAAAAAAAATAAAAATAAAATCTAGTCCAGTAAAGGTTGTAATTATAGAATATACTGATGAAGTGTAATCAATATGTGTAACTAACATTTAGAATTATAACTTAGAAACATAATCTAATAATCAGTATGAGTTAATCCTCCTGTACCTTTCTGCACAGCAATAAATTCACATTAGACATTCGCTGAAACTGCTTTTGTAAGTAAACGACCTTGAGGCCCGATACTGATTATCGAGTTAGGATAGGGCCTCGGGAAGGGAGGCAGATATCAGCTACAGTAGGATGACAGACAGGAGCTCATTGAGACATTGAGAAGGGAGTTTTGGTCAGAGAAAAACAAAAAACAAAAGACTGAGTTTCTGAGTGAAACCTTTTTTATTATTATTTATTTAAAGGAAACCTTGTCCTCATAAAACCTTTTTAAGAAAAGCAACTAACTGCTCATGCTCCACACATCTAAGACATTATATAGACATGAATAATTAATTGTGGGGAAGGAGATTGAAGGTTTGTTTCTAATGAGAAAAGCTAAAACCCCGTCTAAGATGAGCTCGCTGTTGCAGAAAGGTATAAAAGGGCATGTGCGTGTTTGCATAATTTGGACTTTCTGCAGATTGTCTCACTTTACTGTTTCAATAAAGTTTGATTATGTTTTGGCCTCTACAAACCCTTTTGTCTGTGAAGTTTTTTAACTTAGACTGGAAAGATTTTTTCCACTACATAATGCAGCCAAAAGAAACTGTTTTATAATCTGAATGTCATGTCACTATGAGACACTTTAAACTTTACACACGATGTGAATTTTCAGACACCAGTGGAGACATAAAAGTGGATTCTAAGATAACAGTGGTGAGTAGCGTTTTGCTATCAGTTACTGGATAAACTGTTATACTGTTTTATGGTCAGTGTTTCCATATTACAGACTTTGATGGCTTTCTTGGCTTCATTTCTACTGCACAGTCAGGCTTTGTCTGCAGCAGCAGAACTACACATGAAAGCATCACTTTACTTGACAAGTCAACAATACATTTTTATTTAAAAGACACTCCTAACTGCTGACATCTTATTTTGTTTTAACAGGTCGACACGTATCATGTGTACAGCTCCATCCCTGACACACACGTGACCACCAATGACGCAGTGTACAGCCTGCTGCAGATGCACTGATGTATATTACACCTTAATGAATGTAAATAGTTATTTACAGTATTATTCTTATGCCTGTTATGCCTTAACATGTGCTTTAATTGAATAGCTTGCTTTTGGATTTGAAATGAATTGGACTGCTGCTGGCTTGTAACTGCGATGTCACTGAATGGAGCTCAAGACTGAGTCCAGATTAATAAAGAGCTGATGGTTTTACAGTTGCTTCATGAATAAGTTTCGCTAGCACTGACTGGCGTGCTACAAACAATTATTTGCACACACACACACACACACACACACACACAGACATATATATATATATATATATATATATATATATATATATATATATATATATATATATATATATATATATATATATATATAGTTCCACCCAAAGGAAACACTTTATTACTATTGTTTTTTTAAATTATTATTTTACACTCCTACAGCAGTTTCTGAATCTTGCTTTTTTCCATCCACAGCCTTTCTTCAAAACTAGCCTAGTTTGGGGTGAAAATTGTGACCTTATCTCTTAAAGTGATGTAAAGGGGTGTAATAACTTAAAGGTGATGTTTATTCATGCATGCTGTCACTTCTTCTATCTCTAGATTTATATAAAATATAAAACGTTTCATTAAAATGCGCGTTAAGCCGATCACGTGAGCAGTCTGCGTTTCCTGGGGTGCAACGTTAATTGATGTCCCACCAACAACAACAAACCGTATGACGTTAAAAAGGCGACGCGCTGGTTTGCAAATGAAGGCCTTTTAAATACCAGAACAACATGATATTAACACAAATAATATTCGCAAAACATCAGAGGTTTAAACCGCACAAACTCTCCTAATGACGCCGCTGCTATCGAAACAAACATGTACAGCCTAGGACTTGACATAAATGAACCACAGAACCGTTCTGCAGTACCGAGATGTGTCCGCTAGAGGGCAGGGGAGACTTCACTGAACGCCCAGGTGTCGATTTAATACCTAATGCGTGACCGTGCAAAAGTTTGCACACCGTAGGGTGAAACAAAGCAGTAAAGACAAAAACATTGCAGATTTGTAGTAAGAAGGAATTTAGTGTATGTTTCACAGATGTTCCTTAAATATCACAGATAAAATAAAACACATTACAGTGAAAGAGCATCCAAAAGCTGGTATAAAATAATTCATAAATAAACAGTTGTCAGAGACTTTTTTATATTGCAATAAGAAAGACACAAAGTTTTGAACTAATATCACCTGGAACCTTTCATCATAAAATGTCATAATCACTCTGACGATTTTTTTTGTTATTTATCTCATTGTCCTGTCAAAATATACATTCTGTAACTTAAATGGTAAATGTCACACTTATATAGCTCTTTTATCCAAAGCGCTTTACACTGTGTCTCATTCACCCATTCACACACACACACACACAGCAATGGGAGCAGAGCTGCCATGCAAGGCGCTAACTTGCCATCGGGAGCAAATTGAGGTTCAGTGTCTCGCCCAAAGAAACTTCAGCACGTGGAGTCATGTGGGCCGGGAATCAAACCGCCAACCCTACGATTAGTGGACAACACGCTCTACCACCTGAGCCACAACCGCCCCCTTCTTCAAGAAACTTCCTATTTATACCACAGTGCTGCTGAGTTCTGGACTCTGATTGGTCAGAAGGTGTTGATTAGTTTTCTATAACAGCAGCTCTGACTGTAGCACAGTTGCAAATCACAGGTTTATATTGAAGCACTCTTTGTAATACGTTATCGTTTCTATAGTAACCGCTCATTCACTGGGATGATTTTTTGTTTTAATTGTTGGTATGGAGAAGTTTTATGTAAGGATGTGTTTATATATGATTTATGGAAGGAGTCTCCAGTGTCAGAGCTTTGTAACAGTAAAGCTGAAGCTATAAATGGATGAAAATAAATAAATAAAAAGTCTCATTTTTAATAAGTTTCATTTTTAAAGAGGAAAAAACACTTGGGGACGCGCTGTTAGACGAAAAGATTCAAATGTGGGTTAGTAACTGTAAGTCAGCTTCATCTCACCAACCTGCTGTTGATTATTTTCCCAAAACTGCACAACACAGAGTGTTTATTCTTTACTCATGGTTAACGTATTGATGTAGTCGCTGCAGTTTCGCCTCTTTGTGAACTGCACATTGTATAAATGATTTTTATTAATTGATGTCTTTGTGATTTTGCAGATTTGTTCATCTGTAAAGTAATAAACATCTTGCTGAGGGTCAGTTTTCTGTACTGGTCTATAAAAAATACAAACGTTTTGTTCTCACAGGACTGTGAGCGTGTTGAGGTGATGGTGGTGGATATTTAAACCTCATGTGCTCAGGACAAAGTAAAAAAAACTGAGCTGAAATGACAGGTGTATTTTTATGGTAAGCCGTGGTTTTCCTGTGAGCTGGTGTGAGAAAGATCTCTGTCTCGTCTGTGGTCTCACTGTGTATGAGAAATGGTACGGTCTGTCCTCCTAATTTTCTCTTTCTCAAGGTTTGTTTTCATATATGAAGCATTCGTACATATTTATATGTATATTAAATGTAGCTTTACTTCAGCTACGTATGGAGACACTGTGGAGTTTTCAGGTGGACCGTTTTGGGTTTTTCTCCTGATCTAAAATGATCTTTCTCCAGCTATTAAGAAAAAAACATTGCTAAGCATTTAATATCGAGATGTTTAATATTGTTCCACTTAGCGCTTAACGTGAAGCTGTTGTAGTGATGCGTCTCAGATATGTCCGATTGTGCATTTATAAAAAATGATCACTAAATGCACTTCTATAAGTTCAAGATGTCAAGGTTTAAACTTAGCTGATGTTTCCTTTATTACAAAGCATCGGTCTGATTACACGCATGAACCAGCGCATTTTACAAAATAATCCAGCATAATAAAAGCTTTGCTATCTGAAACACAGGATAAATGAATAATGATGTTTATAAAGAACCTGTCTGCATTTCCCCCAGTTTTATTTCATGTACTAACACTAAAGAGAGATGTACACGCAAATAGATCACGCTAATGACATCTGGCAAGTGGGAATGATCTTGAATGCAGTCAAATTTATCATTACAATAAAACAAACCTGTTTCTGAAAAAAAGATCTAGAAAAAAGACAAATTATCTGCCAAAGGAAGACGGTCACATAATCAATCACAGCCAATGGGTCAGGTGATCTACAAACAGGTATAGGCTAGACACGAGACGAGACGAGAGGAGACGAGACGAGAGGAGACGAGACGAGAGGAGACGAGACGAGACGAGACGAGAAGAGACGAGAAGAGACGAGACGAGACGAGAAGAGACGAGACGAGACGAGACGAGACGAGACGAGACGATGGACCAGGGTATAGACGCTTGATACAGTGATAACACTAATACTTCTCAAAGAGTGAATGCCTAGAAAGTCCTTTTAAAGGTGGTGTGATTGTGTGTGAGATTGGATGCAGGTGTGCGTGATTAGAATGAATGAGTGTTCTGGGAATTGCAGTCCATGGGGGCCATGTTTGTAGGCCGCAGTGCAGGATGGGAAATGTAGTCACTGGTTTGCTGTGATATGACAAAGACGAAAATCGAAAAATAGCTTTAATGATCTTTTATTCGGTTTCCTGTAATTTCATAAAAAGAAAATGTGAATAAATTTGACTTTATTCAAGATATTTCTAAAATTCACTTGTTTTTTTTTTAACATTTTGTGCATTTCTTTAAACTTGTGTTAAACAAATTTTAGTCATTTGACAGCTATTAAATATTCTAATAGCAGCATTTCCTCTTGTTTTCAAAAGTCCAGATATTTCAGTGTGACACTGCATACAGTGTGTATTAACTACACAGTTTGATCAAATAAGTTCTGATATTAAACATATTTATGAAGGGAGACTGGAGGTGAAAGTCATTAAGACAGAATCACAATACACAACAAGACAGAAATTGTTATAAGTTAGAGTAATTACAGTGTTGTGTATAGAACTAAACAAACACATTGAAGCTCTTTTTTTAGTTATGTGTAACCTGCTCAGAAGTGAGTGTGTGAACTTGAGCAGTGTGGAGAGCTGAGCGTTCTGTTAAACACTAGACTACGTGGTTTTCCTGTGGCTTAAATGACCTGCTTCCTGATTTTATTACTCTTGAAACGAGTGTCTCGATGCCTTCACTTCATCCAGGAGCTGTGAAATGGCGCTGCTCGTCCTCCTGTTCTTCTTCCATCTGATTCTGGACATTAACTCTCAATGTGAGTCGTTATTGTGGTGCTGTGAGTTCAGTGATTTGTTCTAATAGATGTTTACAAATAATTCTAGAGATTTTGAGAGATACTTCTGCATGTTCAGTTTGATGTTCAGTGTGTGTATTAAGTGGACTGTGTGATTTGTGTGTGTGTGTGTGTGTGTGTGTGTGTGTGTGTGTGTGTGTGTGTGTGTGTGTGTGTGTGTGTGTGTGTGTGTGTGTGGTTGTAGATGTTCCTCAGCCCCGTCTGTCCGTGTCTCCTGAAGTTCTCACAGAGAGAGGATCAGTGCAGATTCACTGTCATGTTCCAGACAATGTTAAAATGTCTCGGTGTCAGTTCTACCCAGAGAGAGACAACACAAATCTAAAACTCTCTCCATCATGTCAGCTCTCAGTCACTGGTTCTGAACTGATCAGGTGGACAGGACGAAGTTCTCCTGGAACACTTCATATTACTTGTTTCTACACTGTGGATAACTCTGTTCGTATTCCTTCTCCTCACTCTCTCCCAGCTCCAGTCACAGTGCTGAGTAAGCTCTACATTACATTTGATGTCTATTACTGTCTGCTTTAATCATGTTTCTAATTCACACTTGAATTTATTACCACAACATGAACGTCTGTAACAGTTAATACCTCTTTTCTACACATCCATTATAGTGCTATTTATTTATTTATATCTTTTATTTATTCCTCTGCAGATCAGAAACCGAGACTAAGCGTCAGTCATGATGGTCAGTTTGATGAATTGAGATTTGTGTGTGAAATATCAGGGTCAGAGTCAGTAACTGCTGATTTTAGCTGTAATCTCTACACTGGAGAAAATCCTCAGCTTTTCCTAATCCAAACATCTCAAAAGGGAAACTCTGTGAAGGTTTGTAGTTTTACAGCACAGAGAGACGCTGTGTTTAATCGTCTGCAGTCAGTAAAGAGTCGTGAAGTGAGCTGTGATTATTCACTGATCTCTGACCCGACTGCTCGCTCTCTAATGAGTGATAAATACAACATGACACGTAAGTTACATTTAATCAAATGACAGAAGTTTTTTTTACTTACCTTACTAACTTTTATGTTTAAACTTATTTACGTGTTTTTCATCAGGTTTCTTTCCTACACCAACACAGCCGTCCATCACTACTGAGAAATCCACTGCATGTGAGTTCATTTTATTTTATTTACTGCTGTTTAGTTCTGTTACACTTTTTTTTATAACTGAAGTTTAATGTGCATTATGTTACACATGTAAGATGTGTTTATTTTATATTACATATTCCTTTTTTTTCACAATATATTTTATGTGTGTAGTTTATTTAGTGACTAAAGAGGAATCAATTTTTGGTTAATTTATTTCTTTAAGTATCACAGTTTAATTCCCAAAACTCAAATACATCTAGAGATTAAAATAGACACGTTACAGTTTAATGTGTTACTTCTTTAGATTTAAAACAAACATGAATGTGTGATCCTGTTCTGGATATGATATTTAGGAAAACAAATATGAATACAAATGTACTCTGAGCTTTCTAAAATCCCACCTGTGCGTTTACACACATGGAAAGAGTTTCAACAGGAATCAGTTTCAACACTTCATTCAGGAATCAGTGACTGACATTGTCCTGGACTCTGTGTGTGTGTGTGTGTGTGTGTGTGTGTGTGTGTGTGTGTGTGTGTGTGTGTGTGTGTGTGTTTGTGTGTGTGTGTGTGTGTGTGTGTGTGTGTGTGTGTGGTTGTAGATGTTCCTCAGCCCCGGCTGTCCGTGTCTCCTGAAGTTCTCACAGAGAGAGGATCAGTGCAGATTCACTGTCATGTTCCAGACAATGTTAAAGTGTCTCAGTGTTATTTCTACCGAGAGAGAGACAACACAAATCTAAAACTCTCTCCATCATGTCAGCTCTCAGTCACTGGTTCTGAACTGATCAGGTGGACAGGACGAAGGTCTCCTGGAACACTTCATATTACTTGTTTCTACACTGTGGATAACTCTGTTCGTACTCCTTCTCCTCACTCTCTCCCAGCTCCAGTCACAGTGCGGTGTAAGCTCTACATTACATGTATCTTTATAATATATGTGCATTCTGTGTATTAATATCTGCATGAATCATAAAATTACATTAATGTTCCTTAATGCTATTTTTGGTGTAATTTATTAATTGATTGATTTTATTTATTCCTCTGCAGATCAGAAACCGAGACTAAGCGTCAGTCATGATGGTCAGTTTGATGTATTCAGATTTGTGTGTGAAATATCAGGGTCAGAGTCAGTAACTGCTGATTTTAGCTGTAATCTCTACACTGGAGAAAATCCTCAGTTTTTCCTAATCCAAAGATCTCAAAAGGGAAACTCTGTGAAGGTTTGTAGTTTTACAGCACAGAGAGACGCTGTGTTTAATCGTCTGCAGTCAGTAAAGAGTCGTGAAGTGAGCTGTGATTATTCACTGATCTCTGACCCGACTGCTCGCTCTCTAATGAGTGATAAATACACCATGATGCGTAAGTTATAATAAATCAAATTATGTATTCCATTACTTTATACCTTTGAATAATTTTAACTCATTTTCATTTCATCCTTTGTCAGATGTCTTTACAACAACAATAACAACAACGACTCAGACATCCACTCCTGTAGAGAAACCCAGTACAGGTTAGTGACTCAGTTTTAATTACATTACATTAGAATTTCGTGGTGTTCATTTTACTTTGGTCATTGTTTTACTGTAGGAACAACAGCAACAACAACAACAGCAACAACAACAATAACAACAACAACAATAAAGAGTGATAAATACAACATGACACGTAAGTTACAATTAATCACATGACTTAATGTTTAATTGAATTACTTTTATACATTTGAATTGTGTGTGAACTTATTTACGTGTTTTTCATCAGGTTTCTTTCCTACACCAACACAGCCGTCCATCACTACTGAGAAATCCACTGCATGTGAGTTCATTTTATTTTATTTACTGCTGTTTAGTTCTGTTACACTTTTTTTTATAACTGAAGTTTAATCTGCGTTGTGTTACACATTTTAAGATGTGTGTATAATGTGTATGTAATATAATGTGTATTAATGTCTGCTTATAATTTAAATTTATATTAAATCAATTGTATTTTCATTACTTTATATTTTGAAAGCATTTTAACCCCTTTGCATGTCAGATTCCTCTTCTGAATCAACACAGCAGTCCGTCACTACACAGAAATCCACTGCAGGTCAGTCATTCAAGTTTAATGTGCATTATGTTAGAATTGTGTGATGTTCATTTTACTTTGGTCATTTGATTTGGTGTAAGTAATGCAATAACATTTGAGGTGTCTTTTTATTGTTAACCAACCAGCGGGATCGTCCTAAAGGTACATCATTCTGATGTATCATTAATATCAATATCACCTGCATTGTATTTATTCTCATATCATTTGTAAACATAACACTGTCTTGATTGCTAACTGTTCTGACATGTTCTTTATTGTTCACACTTCAGTAGATAGAAAACTGACTCGTATTTGAGGATTCAGGGTTTTTCCCAGCTAACAGAACACATACGACATTCTTTATGTAGCATTACAAAAATAATGTTCAGAAAGACATGTAGCATTATAATTTTCCTAGAACGCTTCTCACATATTGTTCCAACACTATGGCGACGACAGTGTTAATGTTCCTACAGCTGAAAATGTTGCAGCAAAGAACATTCAGAAATGTTACACAAAAACCTCTTAAACCACCCGGAGAACCGGACCGACTGCACGCTATAGGAACCAGAAGTTCTTCAGAACCAAAAGAACCAAAACACTCAGAAAAGTTTCTGCGAGCTTATTACTGCTAGTTTGTTTTGCAGACATTCCACAACACTAAACGTAAATAGAAATGGAAAAAAGTACTAGCTTTCCTAGAACCAAAATTCCAAAAAAGTTGGGACAGTATGGAAAACACAAATAATAACAGAGGAGTGATTTGTAAATGTACTTTGACTTGTATTTAAACAGAACACGTATAAAGACGTATCAACGTATTTGATGTTTTACCTAATCAAGTGCATAGCTTTTTCTTTTTTTTTTTTGAAGATAAACGTTTATTTTGAAATTGATGCATGCACTCTCCAAAAAAGTTGGGACGGGGCAATTTAGGACTAATAACGATGAGAGAAGTTGAAATAAGAAGGTGATGTGAAATAGGCGAGACAATCGTCTAATAATAGTATATAAGGAGCCTCCAAAAAAGGCCTAGTCCTTCAAGAGCAAGGATGGGTTCAGCTTAATAAGTGTTATTAAAAGAAAAGGTGATGTTACACAGGGGTAAACAGTCGACTGTCCCAACTTTTTTGGAGTGTATTGCAGTCATCAGATTTAAAATGAGTGTACATTTTCATGTGTTAATAATGTCTTTTCAATATAGTACAGGGTGAATTGAATTTTCAAATGACTCTTTTTGTTTGTTTTTTTGTATTTTCCATACTGTCCCAACTTTTTTGGAATTGGGATTATACATTAATAAATAAACATTGGCGTTTCTGGCACGTTGCTGTGGTATAAGAGGAATAAAACAGTTGTGGGCGTGTTGTTATGGGAACGTCGGAGTGTTAACAGTAACTGCACTTCATCACACCACCTCGTCTCTCAGTATTTTACTATAAGAGCCCCGTCCAACAGTCAGGAACTGTTAATGATCTAATGATCCAATATCTTATCAAATATTAACAGAGACTGTTTTCATTTTATTCAGGATCGCTGCCTACCATACTGTCAGTCACCGGTGTGTGTGTTTTACTGGCTGGACTGATGAGCTTCTGTCTCTGCGTGTGTATCAGTAAGTCTTTAACTTCATCTTTTAGCAAAATCTTGATGGTGTTGATAATTATGACATGACTGAACGTGTTTTTGTTACTTCGACAAGCAGAAGACTGAGAGGTTAGAAATTTATTGTGTTCAGCTGAACTGCGTATTATTAAATCCTGATTTTATCACATCTAAGCATCTAATAGCCGTGTATATCTGTGTGGATTATCTTCAGCAGATGTAAATTGAACACGACCCACCGTGATCAGGGTACATTTATCACTTTCTTACCAAGCTGGAAAAGTCCAAAAGCCATAAACAAAAAACAATTTTAAATTAAAAACTGAAGTAGCTCCACCCACTTCACACAATCACATCACGTCATATATCACTGAAAAGCTGTTTTCTGCTGTAAATGTTAGCTCATGTGACATTATGACATAGATGCCAGTTTCCTTTAGAAATCTTATAAAGATATACAGTAACCTTACGTGTTATCATAAATGACTACCGTGTGAAATGTCTCCTGTTGTTGTGTCTTAAAATTAAGACCTTCCTTGCGAGACAAGAATCTTCACCCTCTGAATTATGAGTAAGTTACATTTTTCTGTATTTCTAGTTTATAATTTATTTTCATATTTGCTCTATATCTCTATTTTATTTATAGTTATACTGCTTGCAAAATGGTTTACTGTACTTCCTACTTCATAATATCATTATATTACCCTTCTACTATCCTACATATCCTACTACTCTTTATTTTTATATTTTATTATTATAAGATATTACCCTTATAATCTCTTAATTCTCCTTTTTATTATTCTTATAAAGTTATAATGTTGTGTGTGTGAGAGAGAGAGAGAGAGACGGAGAGTGTGTGTGTGTGTGTTATGTCTACATTCCCGCCCTTGACTGTACGAGAGAGTGTGTGTGTGTGTTTGCACTCCTCAGCTCTTATACTTCGTTTTGACTTTTTGACTAATAAACCATAGTGTGTTACTCTTAAAGTGTGTATCCAATTCGTCAATATCTGCCTAATACCGCTTCTGTGTGTCTAGGTGCCCGTCGTCATTTTTCCTTCTCTCCTTTACTGGAGGGGCTGGATTTGAATCTGACCATTCTTCCCTCTTCTCACCTGTCAGTCCACCCTACTCTCAGTGGTCTCCTTATTTCACCTTTGCTGACTATCCCATGTCCCCAGGACACACCCTATTTTCTTCCCCCTACCGCTCTCCTCAAGATTACGCACCCACCAGTCCTGTGAATTATCAATAAAATTACATATTACTCACACTAGGTCTCCCTCATGTTTATTTCATGTCATTTTTATCCACAACAGATGTTAGGTCTCAACAGATTTACAGGTGAACACTAATCAGCTTTATGAAGTATTAATAAATCATTTTAAAAAATAATAATAATATTACACTGAAAAGTCCAACCACAATGTATTAAATCCACTTAATCTTAATAAAAGAAATAAATAAAAGCACTGTATGTAATTAAACAGCTACTGGTGTAAATTAATCTTTTTTAAAAATGCTTTTTATTTCAAAGCACTTCAGTGTTTTTGCTGGTTTTTTTTTTTTTTTTTTTTTTTTTTTTTTACTAGAAGTTAAAGCTGAATGTGTGTGTGAACTGTTCCCCCTGCAGACGGTGATGAGGTTTACACAGAGGTGATGTACACACTCTCCTCTCAGCAGTTCTCAGAGGAAACACAGCTCCTTTCAGCTTCCTCTGAATGATGGACACTGAACAGCTTCTGTCTTCTGTCTCAGTTTAAAGTCTGAACTCAATAAACTCTTATTTGTTAAATAACACAAATGTTCCTAACAATTCATTTGATTCTCATGAATGCTTGTCACAGTCTGCCTTTATCATGAACCGTGTGTTTTCTAAAGGAAATCTGCAGGGTGAACTATTTTACTGTTGAATTTGAAACGCACAATAAATCATTTAATCAGAGATGCACTTTAAATCATCCGAGTATTGCTTCTTTATCTTTTATCTTCTTATACAGCCTATCTGTGTGGATTAATTTTATTGGTCTTGCTTTGTTGTTTTATTTTTATATTTGAGGCAGGATCACATCTGTAATTATTTATTTAACATGTACATGTATTCTTAAATCTAGAACAGTCACAGTTGTTTATGTGATAATGAACAGGTTTTGTTTTTTCCTTAAAGAATCTGTACATGTACAACATTATATTATAATCACATGGGAAATCATCTGTCCTCATTTACTGTATAAAAACTAATGTACTAATGAATACTTATTTACAGATTTACTCAATGTGATATCTTAAATGTTTTGGAGATATTAATGCCAATAAATAACTATTTTAAAACAGCTCACTCAGTATTATGGAACTGCAGTAATTGTGTTGAAGTTAATCCAAGTATGTAGAAAAAAATTAAAATAATTTTTAAAAAAAAATAATAAAAACTTTACTGAGCAGATTCTGGGGCGTTGTCTCCCCCTAGGGGGTGAAATAAATACTGCCGTTAAACCAGAGAAGAAGGAACAGTGAGGGCAGTTCTGTAATCATAGTCAGGATTAAATGAATGAATGTTGGCTCTCCCTAGTCTATAAATGAAGTACTGATATTAAACATCTTCATGAGGGAAGCCTGGAGGTGATGCAGTGATGATGTGGAGTGATGGGTCAAAGAAAAAGTTTGCTGTGTTGTGTTGTGTTATACTTATTGCATCTGGTTCACTTGTACAACATCTGTTTATTGTCTTGTATCTTGTCTGTGTACAGTGGTTAATGTTCTGCTTCTGCATTCTGATATTTTGATCGTAATGTGTGGTTTTGTTCATAATGTGTGGTTTTCTGTGAATAAATTTCCAGCACTGACAGTTTAAAGGTCTACTGTATCAAAGAACCTGACAACATACTGTGTCATAAATATTAAACCTTTACCTAATGTGAATTCTATATGTATTTAGAGTATTTGTGCCATTCATTCCTTAGTGAAATAGTAAAAAAATAAAATAAAATCATGCTGTCTGTTAAAATTTCAGCAAAGATGAGTCAGGAGACTGAACTGATCTTCAGATTGTCTAGATTTATTTGCACACTTGTAATGTCTACAAATTTTGATTTAAAATGTTTGATTTAAACAAATAATCAAAAATTGGTCAGTTTACACCAGTCTATTTGTGTACCAGGGCTAGTGGAACAATCTAGAAAATATTAGCGATATAAGTGACAGAACAGCAGCTGAAAATAGCAGGAATGAGTCAGCAAATAACAGGTTTAATTTCTCTATATGCTGATGATGTAATCTCGTGATGATGCACCCTTTACAGTCTTGCAGACTGGGTAAAGAGAGGAGTTGGACGTCTGTCTTCAGGGGAGTTGTATTGATTGGCTATTATTTAATGCATAGATGAGAATGACCTGTGAGAAGAATGGGATCCATGTCCAGAACACTACAGTCATTTTTATCCTCAGACCAAAGTGGGTGAGAAAGAATCAGCACTGGATGAGAATGATCCATTTATACATTTCCCCCAAAAAAGTCCAACCCAAGAATATTATTCATTTTCCCATATAAAAACTAAGATGAGATGCTATGAGGGTTTTAAGCCGTGGTGATGCTGACCAAAATAAAGTGAACTGAAAGTGAAGATGACTAAATGCAGAATGAATGCAGCCTGTTGGCTCCCCGTAGTGGAGAAAATAAGTACTGATATTAAACATCTTTATGAAGAGACACTGGCGGTGGTGCAGTGATGGTGCAGGTGAACTACTGAAAGTCAGTCAGACAGAATCACAATACACAACAGCATGTCAAACAACACAATGTTATTAAACACAATCGGTTCATTTTTCAAGCTGATGGATAATTGTTGTATTTAAGACTTTTTTATAGCATCAAAACATATGATTTAAGGGTTTTCCTCCCCCTTCAAATAAAATAAATAAATCAATAAATCTAGTCCAGTAAAGGGTATAATTATAGAATATACTGATAAAGTGTAATCAATATGTATAACTAACATTTAGAATTATAACTTAGAAGTTGGTGTGTAACTGCTAACAGCACCGATTGTCAGATAGAAGCTGTAACTGTGCTTCCTTGTTGCTATGAGCCGTACTCTTTTTGCTAGATTAAAACAAATTCCGGTATTCAGTTTCGGTCGGGAGTTGCTCGTTCACGCGACTACTCTTTGTTTTGCTAATTAAAGAGGCGTGCTCAGCTGAAACACATCGGTACTTATTAATTAAGAAACGCTGAGGCGGAAGCGTCAGCCCTTGTCGTGTGAAGACCGAGCTCGTGTAAAGACTTGCGAGTCTACCTGCGCGAGTCCACCGAGCAAGGACACCGACAAGACACCACACGTGCTGCTAAGTATACTTTTCTCCCTTTATTCCTCTTACTGTTACCTGTTTTCACAAACTAACATGTGTCATCAGTTCATCCCTGTTATTTGCCACAGGCGCAGACCGTGGCATTCTCCCAGAAACATACGCAACTTGGACAACCTGCGCTCTCTGAATGCCGCCTCTGTAGGTTCCATCTCATTCTCAGTCGGACTTTGGAACTGCCAATCTGCTGTCAACAAGGCAGATTTCATTTCTGCATTCGCAACCCACTCCAATCTCAGCGTGCTGGCTCTGACTGAGAACTGGATCCAGGCTGAGAACACTGCCACACCCGCTGCCCTGGCCTCCGACTTCAACTTCTCCCATACCTCACGCCCCAACAGGCGAGGGGGTGGTACAGGTTTGCTTCTCTCCAAAACATGGAAATTTACCTGCCTTTCTCCCTCTTGCTCATACACATCCTTTTGAATTTCATGCTGTTACAGTCACTGACCCTGCCAAAATGCACTTTCTTGTTGTTTACCATCCTCCAGGTCAACTGGGGAAATTCATCGATGAATTTGACATGCTACTGTCCACCATCCCAGATGATGGAACTCCTCTTCTGGTCCTTGGTGATTTCAACATTCATCTACACAAGCCACATGCAGCTGACTTTCTTGCTCTCCTTCCCACATTTGACCTCAAGCAGTTCATCACACCAGCAACCCACAAAGCCGGTAAACAGCTTGACCTTATCCTCACACGTAATTGCACCACAAATAATCTTCTCATTACTCCTCTCCACACCTCTGACCACTTCTTTATCCAGTTCTCTATTTCTCTCCCCTCACCACCATCAGTGTCTCCTCCCTCTATCTCTTTTTGTCGCAATCCTCGCTCCCTTTCCCCCTCACATTTCTCCTCCGTTGTCACTACCTTACTTCCCTCCGAAAGCCACCTTTCCTCACTTGACCTAAACACCGCAACCGACATGCTATGTTCCACTCTAACATCTTCTCTTGACAGCATATGCCCCCTAAACTCCAGACATGCTCGCACATCACCCTCTAGTCCTTGGCTCTCAGAAGCTCTGCGTAGCAAACGGGCCAATCTAAGAGCATCTGAAAGGAAATGGCGCAAATCAAACAACCCAATTGACCTAACCAATTACCAAACAATTCTCTCTTCTTTTTCCAATAGCATCTCCATTGCTAAAGCCACATTCTACCAAGAGAAGATTCTTAGTTCTCCCAACACCTGCATTCTTTTCAAAACCTTTTCCTCTCTACTCTGTCCCCCTCCTCCCCCTTCCCTTACTTCTCTCACTGCAGATGACTTTGCAACTTTCTTTACCAACAAGGTTACATCAATCAGAAACCTGTTCTCAGCCCCAGACACACATAGACTGACTCCTCCTCTGGGTAACTCCCAACTGACTTCCTTCTCTCTCCTCTCAGAGACTGATGTCTCTAAACTCCCCCTCTCTAGCCATCCCACAACCTGTCCTCTTCCCCTTTCTCACCTTCTTCAGTCCATCTCTCCCACAATATTACCTGCACTCACACACATCTTTAACACATCGCTCTCTACTGGCACATACCCTACATCATTTAAGCAAGGCCGGGTTACCCCACTGCTTAAAAAACCATCACTCAACCCTGCTATAGTTGACAACTACAGACCTGTTTCCCTACTCCCTTTTCTTTCAAAAACTCTTGAAAGAGCCGTTTTTAATCAACTCTCAAATTTTCTCACAAAGAACAACCTCCTGGACACCAAGCAGTCTGTCTTCAAGAGCAACCACTCCACGGAGACTGCTCTGTTTTCCGTCACTGAAGCCTTACGACTAGCAAGAGCAACCTCTATATCATCTGTCCTCATCCTACTTGACCTCTCTGCTGCTTTCGACACTGTGAACCATCAGATTCTCCTGTCAACTCTCTCCAGCCTGGGCATCACTGGAATGGTTCTGCGCTGGGTGGAATCCTATCTCTCTGACAGATCCTTCAAGGTATCATGGAGGGGAGGTATTTCTGAAACTCAGCAACTCGCAACTGGTGTTCCACAGGGGTCAGTTCTAGGTCCACTCCTATTTTCAATCTACACTACATCTCTAGGGCAGGTGATTGAGTCTCATGGCTTTGCATATCATTGCTATGCTGATGACACCCAGCTCCACTTGTCCTTCCAGCCTGACGATCCATCCGTCTCTGCACGCATCTCTGCTTGCCTTTCGACATCTCGGTCTGGATGAAGGAATACCATCTTAAACTTAACCTGGCAAAATCTGAGCTTCTCGTCATCCCAGCCTGTCCCTCAATCAACCACAACCTCACTGTACAGCTCGACTCACTCACACTCATGCCAACCAGGACGGCCAGGAACCTTGGGGTGATTCTTGATAATGGCTTGACCTTTGCAGACCATATCTCAGCAACTGCAAGGTCCTGTAGGTTCATCCTTTACAGCATCAAGAAAATCCGACCCTACATCACCAAACAGGCTACACAGATACTAGTCCAGAAATTAACCTGAGCGCTATGCTAGCACTGACTGGCGTGCTACAAACAATTATTTGCATCCATTAAAAAAAAAAAAGTTCCACCCACTTCGTAGAATCACATCATGTCAACATGTTATTATGACAAACATACTGGATATGTCAGTTTCCATTATACACCTTATAAAAACACACTAAAGTGGAAACTGAATAAATGTGCTAAAACACACTGACTACTCATCATAATAAAATAAATAAAACTGTAATTGTATTGCTACCTGTGCAAAGGAAACACTTTATTATCATTATTATTATTATTATTATTACACTCCTACAGCAGTTTATGAATCTTACTTTTTTCCAGCCACAGCCTTTCTTCAAAACTAGCCTAGTTTGGGGTGAAAATTGCGACCTTATCTCTTAAAGTGATGTAAAGGGGTGTAATAACTTAAAGGTGATGTTTATTCATGCATGCTGTCACTTCTTCTATCTCTAGATTTATATAAAATATAAAACGTTTCATTAAAATGCGCGTTAAGCCGATCACGTGAGCAGTCTGCGTTTCCTGGGGTGCAACGTTAATTGATGTCCCACCAACAACAACAAACCGTATGACGTTAAAAAGCGACGCGCTGGTTTGCAAATGAAGGCCTTTTAAATACCATAACAAGATGATATTAACACAAATAATATTCGAAAACATCACAGGTTTAAACCGCACAAACTCTCCTAATGACGCCGCTGCTATCTAAACAAACATGTATAGCCTAGGACTTGACATAAATGAACCACAGAACCGTTCTGCAGTACCGGGATGTGTCCGCTAGAGGGCAGGAGAGACTTCACTGAACGCCCAGGTGTCGATTTAATACCTAATGCGTGACCGTGCAAAAGTTTGCACACCCGTAGGGTGAAACAAAGCAGTAAAGACAAAAACATTGTAGATTTGTAGTAAGAAGGAATTTAGTGTATGTTTCACAGATGTTCCTTAAATATCACAGATAAAATAAAACACATTACAGTGAAAGAGCATCCAAAAGCTGGTATAAAATAATTCATAAATAAACAGTTGTCAGAGACTTTTTTATATTGCAATAAGAAAGACGCAAAGTTTTGAACTAATATCACCTGGAACCTTTCATCATAAAATGTCATAATCACTCTTTGACCATTTTTTTGTTATTTATCTCATTGTCCTGTCAAAATATACATTCTGTAACTTAAATGGTAAATGTCACACTTACATAGCTCTTTTATCCAAAGCGCTTTACACTGTGTCTCATTCACCCATTCACACACACACACACACCAATGGGAGCAGAGCTGCCATGCAAGGCGCTAACTTGCCATCGGGAGCAAATTGAGGTTCAGTGTCTCGCCCAAGGAAACTTCAGCACGTGGAGTCATGTGGGCCGGGAATCAAACCGCCAACCCTACGATTAGTGGACAACACGCTCTACCACGTGAGACACAACCGCCCCCATCTTCAAGAAACTTCCTATTTATACCACAGTGCTGCTGAGTTCTGGACTCTGATTGGTCAGAAGGTGTTGAATAGTTTTCTATAACAGCAGCTCTGACTGTAGCACAGCTGCAAATCACAGGTTTATATTGAAGCACTCTTTGTACTACGTTATCGTTTCTATAGTAACCGCTCATTCACTGGGATGATTTTTTGTTTTAATTGTTGATATGGGGAAGTTTTATGTACGGATGTGTTTATATATGATTTATGGAAGGAGTCTCCAGTGTCAGAGCTTTGTAGCAGTAAAGCTGAAGCTATAAATGAATGAAAATAAATAAATAAAAAGTCTCATTTTTAATAAGTTCCATTTTAAAAGACGAAAAAACACTTGGGGATGCGCTGTTAGACGAAAAGATTCAAAGTTGGCTTAGTAACTGTAAGTCAGCTTCATCTCACCAACCTGTTGTTGATTATTTTCCCAAAACTGCACAACACAGAGTGTTTATTCTTTACTCATGGTTAACGTATTGATGTAGTCGCTACAGTTTTGCCTCTTTGTGAACTGCACATTGTATAAATGATTTTTATTAATTGATGTATTTGTGATTTTGCAGATTTGTTCATCTATAACGTAATAAACATCTTGCTGAGGGTCAGTTTTCGGTACTGGTCTATAAAAAATACAAACGTTTTGTTCTCACAGGACTGTGAGCGTGTTGAGGTGATGGTGGTGGATATTTAAACCTCATGTGCTCAGGACAAAGTAAAAAAAACTGAGCTGAAATGACAGGTGTATATTTATGGTAAGCCGTGGTTTTCCTGTGAGCTGGTGTGAGAAAGATCTCTGTCTCGTCTGTGGTCTCACTCTGTATGAGAAATGGTACGGTCTGTCCTCCTAATTTTCTCTTTCTCAAGGTTTGTTTTCATATATGAAGCATTCATACATATTTATATGTATATTAAATGTAGCTTTACTTCATCTACGTATGGAGACACTGTGGAGTTTTCAGGTGGACCGTTTTGGGTTTTTCTTCTGATCGAAAATGATCTTTCTCCAAATATTAAGAAAAAAACATTGCTAAGCATTTAATATCGAGATGTTTAATATTGTTCCACTTAGCGCTTAATGTGAAGCTGTTGTAGTGATGCGTCTCAGATATGTCCGATTGTGCATTTATAAAAAATGATCACTAAATGCACTTCTATAAGATCAAGATGTCAAGGTTTAAACTTAGCTGATGTTACCTTTATTACAAAGCATCGGTCTGATTAGACGCATGAACCAGCGCATTTTACAAAATAATCCAGCATAATAAAAGCTTTGCTATCTGAAACACAGGATAAATGAATAATGATGTTTATAAAGAACCTGTCTGCATTTCCCCCAGTTTTATTTCATGTACTAACACTAAAGAGAGATGCACACGCAAATAGATCACGCTAATGACATCTTGGCAAGTGGGAATGATCTTGAATACAGTCAAATTTATCATTACAATAAAACAAACCTGCTTCTAGACTTTTTTTCACTAATTTCAAGTTTTAAATTTTCTGTTGTCAGAAGATTTTGTTCATTTAAAAAAAGATCGAGAAAAAAGACAAATTATCTGCCAAAGGAAGACGGTCACATAATCCTTGTAATGAAGGTTAGGACACAAGTGCAGATAAAGACTTTTAATAAAGAGAGGCAGGCAGACAAATCCAAATCATGCGACAATAGCGTGGTCGAAAAAACAGCCAATGGGTCAGGCGATCTACAAACAGGTATAGGCTCGAGACGAGACGAGACGAGACGAGACGAGACGATATTAAACATATTTATGAAGGGAGACTGGAGGTGAAAGTCATTAAGACAGAATCACAATACACAACAAGACAGAAATTGTTATCAGTTAGAGTAATTACAGTGTTGTGTATAGAACTAAACAAACACATTGAAGCTCTTTTTTTAGTTATGTGTAAACTGCTCAGAAGTGAGTGTGTGAACTTGAGCAGTGTGGAGAGCTGAGCGTTCTGTTAAACACTAGACTACGTGGTTTTCCTGTGGCTTAAATGACCTGCTTCCTGATTTTATTACTCTTGAAACGAGTGTCTCGATGCCTTCACTTCATCCAGGAGCTGTGAAATGGCGCTGCTCGTCCTCCTGTTCTTCTTCCATCTGATTCTGGACATTAACTCTCAATGTGAGTCGTTATTGTGGTGCTGTGAGTTCAGTGATTTGTTCTAATAGATGTTTACAAATAATTCTAGAGATTTTGAGAGATACTTCTGCATGTTCAGTTTGATGTTCAGTGTGTGTATTAAGTGGACTGTGTGATTTGTGCGTGTGTGTGTGTGTGTGTGTGTGTGTGTGTGTGTGTGTGTGTGTGTGTGAGATTTGTGTGTGTGGTTGTAGATGTTCCTCTCCCAGCTCCAGTCACAGTGCTGAGTAAGCTCTACATTACATTTGATGTCTATTACTGTCTGCTTTAATCATGTTTCTAATTCACACTTGAATTTATTACCACAACATGAACGTCTGTAACAGTTAATACCTCTTTTCTACACATCCATCATAGTGCTATTTATTTATTTATATCTTTTATTTATTCCTCTGCAGATCAGAAACCGAGACTAAGCCTCAGTCATGATGGTCAGTTTGATGTATTCAGATTTGTGTGTGAAATATCAGGGTCAGAGTCAGTAACTGCTGATTTTAGCTGTAATCTCTACACTGGAGAAAATCCTCAGCTTTTCCTAAACCAAACATCTCAAAAGGGAAAATCTGTGAAGGTTTGTAGATTTAAAGCACAGAGAGACGCTGTGTTTAATCGTCTGCAGTCAGTAAAGAGTCGTGAAGTGAGCTGTGATTATTCACTGATCTCTGACCCGACTGCTCGCTCTCTAATGAGTGATAAATACACCATGATGCGTAAGTTATAATAAATCAAATTATGTATTCCATTACTTTATACCTTTGAATAATTTTAACTCATTTTCATTTCATCTTTTGTCAGATTTCTTTACAACAACATCAACAACAACAACAACAACAACAACGACTCAGACATCCACTCCTGAAGAGAAACCCAGTGCAGGTTAGTGACTCAGTTTTAATTACATTACATTAGAATTCCGTGGTGTTCATTTTACTTTGGTCATTGTTGTACTGTAGGAACACAAAAAAAATCAGTGTGTGTAGTTTATGTAAATATTTGTGTGCATCAGATTTGAGTCTGGTAACGACGCCACCATCCACAGCTACGGAGGAACCTACAGCAGGTCAGTTTATTCCTTCTTCCACCACTGTTTAGTCCTTTTAAATAATAACACTTGTATTTATTATGTCCTTTATTATATGTTGTGTATTTGTTTTAAGCTTCTCCAGTTTTTTCAACTCCTCTGATCACCACAAGACACACAGCGACTCGTAAGTTTACTGTGTAGTAGGTCTTACTATGAAACTAGAAAGACTTTAAAACACCAGACACACACCTTTAAAACAGTTCCTGCTGTAACAGTTAATGCATTCGACTTGTTATATACTGTAGTGTATATTGCTGGAGTGAACTTTGTGCAGTTTTACTATGAGAATGTCCATTCATGGATTTATATTATTCATATCAGTTATAACCGGAGAATTCTTTCCTGTAGCTGAAAGTACCAGAGTTACACAAAATCATCATCACAACACAACCAGTGCTCCTAACAGTGAGTCACTAACTCATATATAACAGTGATAGCACACTTAGCACCTAGAATTAAAATAAGCCCGTTTATCATGTTTATTTCCTGCAGTACAGTAAATTAGTCTAAACGTTTATCTCAGATTTTGCCTTTTTTTGTTAGATTTGTCTTCTCCACCAACGCCGTCATCCACAACTAAAGAGAAAACTGATTCCGGTTAGTTTTTAATGAAAAAAACATTTTATAATCGCCATTAATGTACATTATCTATCAATTTTGAATTGTATTATTAGATTATTCGTTCTCATTTCTACAGATGTACAACAATAATTTTCTTATTTATTATTATAAATTATTTGAATTCTTTACATGTATTTGCTTTTCCTTTTGTTAGCGTTGTCTACTGTATCAACATCGCAAACCACACCTAAAGATAAATCTACAGGTGAGTTCATTTCTTCAGATACCACTGTTTATATCTTTCAGTTACGATATGATCTTTTTTATATTGAATAGATTGTAATTCTCTCTGTAGCTTCTCCAGTTTCTATTTCGATTGTGAACCCCACAAGTGGCCCAAAAAGTAGTGAGTAACAATACAAATTTGTTATTTTAAATTATTAATCCCACCTAGAAGAATATCAGTGTGATATAACTTTGTTTGGATTATAAATAACCTCCTGTTCCTTCAGCAGATTTATAGATTGTATTTCACCCCACCCCCCCTTTCCCTCAACTTATATAGAATACAGTTTATAAGACAAACTTCTATGCTGCAGTATAGTGAACTATAGTGTGCAGCTTAATTATCATCAGGGTATTTATGAGGTTTTTTTGTTGTTTTTTTTACCAACAGCAGGATTCTCCTAAAAGTCCATCATTCTGATATATCATTAATATCACATCTACGAACCGGCATTGTATTTATCATCATCATTTGTGAACTTAACATTTTGTTGATTGCTAACGGTTCTGAAATGTTCGTTCAAAACAAGATACCCTGTGTAGTTCTGTGATATTTGGAGGATTCAGGGATTTACCCAGCTAACAGAAGACATACGAATGTTTAATTATGTATGCAACAAGATGAACTGTAACATTACAAAAAGAATGTTCAGGAAGATGTGTCGTAAAGTTTGGCCTTATAATTTTCCTTGGATGCTTCTCACATTATGGCAACGTTAGTGTTAATGTTCCTACAACTGCAAAAAAACAACTTCTTAAAACACCCAGAGGACCTGACTGACTGCACGCTACAGGAACCAAAAGTACTTAATATAAAACATTCAGAAAGTTTCTGTTTTGCAGACATTCCACAACACTAACTGGAACTAGAAATGGAAAAAAGTACTAGCTGTCCGTCATTAATAAATAAATATTGTAATTGCTGGCACGTTGCTGTGGTCACTTGGGGGAACGTCGGAGTGTTAACAGTAACTGCACTTCATCACACCACCTCGTCTCTCAGTATTTTACTATAAGAGCCCCGTCCAACAGTCAGGAACTGTTAATGATCTCATGATCCAATATCTTATCAAATATTAACAGAGACTGTTTTCATTTTATTCAGGATCGCTGCCTACCGTACTGTCAGTCACCGGTGTGTGTGTTTTACTGGCTGGACTGATGGGCTTCTGTCTCTGCGTGTGTATCAGTAAGTCTTTAACTTCATCTTTTAGCAAAATCTTGATGGTGTTGATAATTATGACATGACTGAACGTGTTTTTGTTTCTTAGACAAGCAGAAGACTGAGAGGTTAGACATTTATTGTGTTCAGCTGAACTGCGTATTATTAAATCCTGATTTTATCACATCTAAGCATCTAATAGCCGTGTATATCTGTGTGGATTATCTTCAGCAGATGTAAATTGAACACGACCCACCGTGATCAGGGTACATTTATCACTTTCTTACCAAGCTGGAAAAGTCCAAAAGCCATAAACGACAATTTAACTAAGCACACGTCCACTGAGTTTAAGTAGATTTAAAAGTATTGTTTTTTGTTTTTTCCAGGAGTCATGATGTCCGTGCTCAATATGAATAATGTAAGTAGCATTTCTGTCTTATGAATAATAAATTGTAACTCACTATCAGTTCCAGTTAATGTAATGTTAAGGACTGAAGAATAAGAAAGTCTAACAGACTTTTTCCTGATGTTTAGTCTGGCTCAGAAGCTGCTGAAACTTATTCTGTGATCAGCTCAGTACCCTTACCGGCCCTGCCTTTAGGTAAATTATACAGTACAAACTCACACACATAACATCACTTAATGGTGCTTTACAATAAACACACAACACATGCACTAAGAGGTAAAGAGTAGAAAGAAATTGGGTTAAAATTACCCCAAACATCCAGTGACTTACAGTGAATCCGGAAAGTATTCACAGCGCTTCACTTTCCCCACATTTTGTTATGTTACAGCCTTATTCCAAAATGGATTCAATTCATTATTTTCCTCAAAATTCTACAAACAACACCCCATAATGACAACGTGAAAGAAGTTTGTTTGAAATCTTTGCAAATGTATTAAAAATAAAAAACAAAAAAAGCACATGTACATAAGTATTCACAGCCTTTGTCATGACATTCAAAATTGAGCTCAGGTGCATCCTGTTTCCACTGATCATCCTTGAGATGTTTCTACAACTCGATTGGTGTCCACCTGTGGTAAATTTAGTTGATTGGACATTATTTGGAAAGGCACACACCTGTCTATATAAGGTCCCACAGTTAACAATGCATGTCAGAGCAGAAACCAAGCCACGAAGTCCAAGGAATTATCTGTAGACCTCCGAGACAGGATTGTATGGAGGCACAGATCTGGGGAAGGGTACAGAAACATTTCTGCAGCATTGAAGGTCTCAATGAGCACAGTGGCCTCCATCATCTATAAATGGAAGAAGTCTGGAACCACCAGGGCTCTTCCTAGAGCTGGCCGCCCATCCAAACTGAGCGATCGGGGGAGAAGGGCCTTAGTCAGGGAGGTGACCAAAAACCTGATGGTCACTCTGACAGAGCTCCAGCGTGTCTCTGTGGAGAGAGGAGAACCTTCCAGAAGAACAACCATCTCTGCAGCACTCCATCAATCAGGCCTGAATGGTAGTGTGACCAGATGGAAGCCACTCCTCAGTAAAAGGCACATGACAGCCCGCTTGGAGTTTGCCAAAAGGCACCTGAAGGACTCTCAGACCAAAGATTGAACAAAGATTGAACTCGTTGGCCTGAATGGCCGCTCATCACCTGGCCAATACCATCCCTACAGTGAAGCATGGTGGTGGCAGCATCATGCTGTGGGGATGTTTTTCAATGGCAGGAACTGGGAGACTAGTCAGGATCGAGGGAAAGATGAATGCAGCATCCTTGATCAGAGACATCCTTGATGAAAACCTGCTCCAGAGCACTCTGGACCTCAGACTGGGGCGAAGGTTCATCTTTCAACAGGACAACGACCCTAAGCACACAGCCAAAATAACAAAGACGTGGCTACAGGACAACTCTGTGAATGTCCTTGAGAGGCCCAGCCAGAGCCCAGACTTGAACCCCATTGAACATCTCTGGAGAGATCTGAAAATGGCTGTGCACCGACGCTCCCCATCCAACCTGATGGAGCTTGAGAGGTCCTGCAAAGAAGAATGGGAGAAACTGCCACAAAATAGGTGTGCAAGCTTGTAGCATCATTCTCAAAAAGACTTGAATCTGTAATTGGTGCCAAAGGTGCTTCAACAAAGTATTGAGCAAGGGCTGTGAATACTTATCTACATGTGCTTTTATGTTTTTTATTTTTAATAAATTTGCAAAGATTTCAAACAAACTTCTTTCATGTTGTCATTATGGGGTGTTGTTTGTAGAATTTTGAGGAAAATAATGCATTTAATCCTTTTTTCAATAAGGTTGTAACATAACAAAATGTGGGAAAAGTGAAGCGCCGTGAATACTTTCTGGATGCACTGTACCCTGTGGATAATCTATAAGGAGATCTGAACCATGCAGGCTAATCAAACCTGTAAACAAAGACCGAAGTGGAACTCAGACACTGGATATAATATTAAACAGCTTGCAGAAATGCTCAGGGAAAGTGTCAAACCCCCACTAAGAGTCGAGGTGAAGGAACTGTTTAAATCCACTGAACAAATGAAGGTGAAACACGTAACAGGAGCATTCAGTACTCAGGTATTATTAAACACAATCCATTCATTTTTCCAGCTGATGGATAATTGTTGTATTTAAGACAGTTTTATAGTATCAAAACATATTTAGGGGTTTTCTCCCTCTTCAAATAAAATAAATAAATAAATCTAGTCCAGTAAAGGTTGTAATTATAGAATATACTGATGAAGTGTAATCAATATGTGTAACTAACATTTAGAATTATTACTTAGAAGCATAATCTAATAATCAGTATTAGTTAATCCTCCTGTACCTTTCTGCACAGCAATAAATTCACATTAGACATTCGCTGAAACTGTTAGGATAGGGCCTCGGGAAGGGAGGCAGATATCAGCTACAGTAGGATGACAGACAGAAGCTCATTGAGACATTGAGAGGGGAGTTTTGGTCAGAGAAAAACAAAAAACAAAAGACTGAGTTTCTGAGTGAAACCTTTATTATTATTATTTATTTAAAGGAAACCTTGTCTCATAAAACCTCTTTAAGAAAAGCAACTAACTGCTCATGCTCCACACATCTAAGATATTATATAGACATGAATAATTCATTGTGGGGAAGGAGATTGAAGGTTTGTTTCTAATGAGAAAAGGTAAAACCCCGTCTAAGATGAGCTCGCTGTTGCAGAAAGGTATAAAAGGGCATGTGCGTGTTTGCATAATTTGGTCTTTCTGCAGATTGTCTCACTTTACTGTTTCGATAAAGTTTGACGATGTTTTGGCCTCTACAAACCCTTTTGTCTGTGAAGTTTCTTAACTTAGACTGGAAAGATTTTTTCCACTACATAATGCAGCCAAAAGAAACTGTTTTATAATCTGAATGTCATGTCACTATGAGACACTTTAAACTTTACACACGATGTGAATTTTCAGACACCAGTGGAGACATAAAAGTGGATTCTAAGATAACAGTGGTGAGTAGCGTTTCGCTATCAGTTACTGGATAAACTGTTACACTGTTTTGTGGTCAGAGTTTCCATATTACAGACTTTGATGGCTTTCTTGGCTTCATTTCTACTGCACAGTCAGGCTTTGTCTGCAGCAGCAGAACTACACATGAAAGCATCGTTTTACTTGGCAAGTCAACAATACATTTTTATTTAAAAGACACTCCTAACTGCTGACATCTTATTTTGTTTTAACAGGTCGACACGTATCATGTGTACAGCTCCATCCCTGACACACACGTGACCACCAATGACGCAGTGTACAGCCTGCTGCAGATGCACTGATGTATATTACACCTTAATGAATGTAAATAGTTATTTAGAAATATTATTCTTATGTCTGTTATGCCTTAAAATGTGCTTTAATTGAATAGCTTGCTTTTGGATTTGAAATGAATTGGACTTCTGCTGGCTTGTAACTGCAATGTCACTGAATGGAGCCTAGTTTGGGGTGAAAATTGCGGCCTTATCTCTTAAAGTGATGTAAAGGGGTGTAATGACTTAAAGGTGATGTTTATTCATGCATGTTGTCACTTCTTCTATCTCTAGATTTATATAAAATATAAAACGTTTCATTAAAATGCGCATTAAGCCGATCACGTGACCAGTGCGCGTTTCCTGGGGTGCAAAGTTAATAGATGTCCCACCAACAACAACAAACCGTATGACGTTAAAAAGGCGACGCGCTGGTTTTCAAATGAAGGCCTTTTAAATACCAGAACAAGATGATATTAACACAAATAATATTCGCAAAACATCAGAGGTTTAAACCGCACAAACTCTCCTAATGACGCCGCTGCTATCTAAACAAACATGTACAGCCTAGGACTTGACATAAATGAACCACAGAACTGTTCTGCAGTACCGGAATGTGTCCACTAGAGGGCAGGAAAGACTTCACTGAACGCCCAGGTGTCGATTTAATACCTAATGCGTGACCGTGCAAAAGTTTGCACACCCGTAGGGTGAAACAAAGCAGTAAAGACAAAAACACTGTAGTTTGAAGCAATAAGGCATTTAGTGTATGTTTCACAGATGTTCCTTTAATATCACAGATAAAATAAAATACATTACAGTGAAAGAGCATCCAAAAGCTGTTATAAAATAATTCATAAATAAAGACAAATAGTTGTCAGAGACTTTTTATATTGTAATAATAAAGACGCAAAGTTTTGAACTAGTTTTCTATAACCTGCACATCACAGGTTTATATTAAAGCACTTTTTCTAATACTTTATTGTTTCTATAGTAACCGCTCATTCACTGGGATGTTTTTTTTGTTTTAATTGTTGATATGGAGAAGTTTTATGTAAGGATGTGTTTATATATGATTTATGGAAGGAGTCTCCAGTGTCAGAGCTTTGTAACAGTAAAGCTGTAGCTATAAATGGATTTTTTTTAAAAAAAGTCTCATTTTTAATAAGTTCCATTTTGTAAGAGGAATAAAACACTTGCGGACGCGCTGTTAGACAAAAAAGATTCAAAGTTGGCTTAGTAACTGTAAGTCGGCTTCATCTCACCAACCTGTTGTTGATTATTTTCCCAAAACAGCACAACACAGAGTGTTTATTCTTTACTCATGGTTAACGTATTGATGTAGTCGCTGCAGTTTCGCCTCTTTGTGAACTGCACATTGTATAAATGATTTTTATTAATTGATGTATTTGTGATTTTACAGATTTGTTCATCTATAACGTAATAAACATCTTGCTGAGGGTCAGTTTTCTGTACTGGTCTATAAAAAATACAAACGTTTTGTTCTCACAGGACTGTGAGGGTGTTGAGGTGATGGTGGTGGATATTTATACCTCATGTGCTCAAGACATAAAGTAAAAAAACTGAGCTGAAATGACAAGTGTATTTTTATGGTAAGCCGTGGGTTTCCTGTGAGCTTGTGTGAGAAAGATCTCTGTCTCGTCTGTGGTCTCACTCTGTATGAGAAATGGTACGGTCTGTCCTCCTAATTTTCTCTTTGTCAAGGTTTGTTTTCATATATGAAGCATTCATACATATTTATATGTATGTAGCAAGTGGCTCGTTTGTAGCAACTACGCCACCTCGAGAAAACGGGGGAAACAACCCTAACAAACACGATCCACTTAGAACAGGCAAGAGGCATGGGTTTCCATACAAAAATATTTTATTTTGAAGTTAAAGACTGGCCAAGAATTATAAAAAAACAAACAAACAAACAAAAAAAAAAAACCAGCAACCAACACAGTCAGGCATTGGTCAAATAAAACAGTCACAAGAAGAAATTAACAATCATAGGAGAACTGAGGCCTCCTATATGAAGGGCAGGCTAGTACCACAGCACCAGCTCTACAAAAGGGAAAAGAACCCCACCAATCAGAATCATACCCACAAAATTCACTGCAAATAAACACAGCAATAATAATAATAATAATAATAATAATAATAATAATAATAATAATAATAATAATAACAACCCTTAGTTAAATAAAGCCTAAAGTGCAGCAAAGAACTCCCCCCAGCCTCAGGAAGCACTCAGCTCCTACAAGGAGAAAACAAAAACACAAGAAAAAAAAATCAATTCCAATATGCTCAAAGCAGGCAAACAAAAAAATAATAAATAAAAACAAAAGACAAAACTTACTGTCAGAAAAATCAGATAACCCCGAGCTCAAACTGATTACAGGTAGCAAGTTTACCAAGACCGACCAAAACCTACCACACAGCAGTACAGCACAGTTGATAAAGACTGTTACAACACAGCTGAACTGGAAAAAAAAAACTGATCTGAGTGACAGTTACCAACACAAATAAAGCAAAATATCAAAACAAGGCAACACGAAGCAAAGCAAAATAAAGCAAAAATAAAGCAAAGCAAAACAAAGCAGCCCAACGCAGCAACGTGGCCCCGCAAGTGAGGGGGAGGAGCTATACCGAAACGACCACACCTCACTCAGCCAGCTGGCGCTCCGACCGGGGCTCCGTTAAACTGCCATGCTACACCGATGGGAGCCTTGACGGCACACCGCACTGAGAGTGAGCAGCACACCACCCATGCACACAGTCTCGGTAGCCCAACGTCACACTCTGTAGTCCGTAGCAACGAAAGGAAGAGGCGGGGTTTCGACCAAGACGCATTCCATGAGGCATAAACAACTTATATAGTGTGGTAGGGAGAGAGCCCATTGGCCACGTAGTTAATAGGGATGACGTATTAATCACGGCACACCTCACTACATTAGACATGAGACACTGTGGAGTTTTCAGGTGGTGTAACGTCCCGAGACGTAAGGGAGTTGAGTGCGGATGCAAATGCAGATAAAGACCTTTTATTAAGGAGGCAGGCAGACAAATTCAAAACGTGACACAGAGACGTAGTCAAAAACAGGCAATGGGCTGGGAGATTTGGAACCAGGTATAAACTGGGCTAGGTGGGAATCGACACGAGAAACACGGTATGGACCATGACGCTATATATAACTAGGTAAAGCACTATACTCAATACTGCGCAAAGTGTCCAGGGAACGAGGGGTTTATATCACAAATGTAATCAAGGGTAAATACAGATAGCTGAAACCAATGTAGACACACCTTCGGACAACAACCAATGACTAAACGGGGGCGGAGACAGAACATAATCAAACACACGTGTCAAACACACGTGTCCACAGAAAACAAATTCCCAGTCATTAAACAATCGAAAAGCATGCCTTCGCTGAGCGCTCGCGCACCTAGCTCGTCCACGCCCGTGCACACGCGCTCGTGCTCCGGCTTTCCGAGCACGCTGCAACCTGCAGCGCTGTCTCAAGGGGGAATCGTGACAGGTGGACCGTTTTGGGTTTTTCTTCTGATCGAAAATGATCTTTCTCCAGATATTAAGAAAAAAACATTGCTAAGCATTTAATATCGAGATGTTTAATATTGTTCCACTTAGTGCTTAACGTGAAGCTGTTGTAGTGATGCGTCTCAGATATGTCCGATTGTGCATTTATAAAAAATGATCACTAAATGCACTTCTATAAGTTCAAGATGTCAAGGTTTAAACTTAGCTGATGTTTCCTTTATTACAAAGCATCGGTCTGATTACACGCATGAACCAGCGCATTTTACAAAATAATCCAGCATAATAAAAGCTTTTCTATCTGAAACACAGGATAAATGAATAATGATGTTTATAAAGAACCTGTCTGCATTTCCCCCAGTTTTATTTCATGTACTAACACTAAAGAGAGATGCACACGCAAATAGATCCCGCTAATGACATCTGGCAAGTGGGAATGATCTTGAATACAGTCAAATTTATCATTACAATAAAACAAACCTGGTTCTAGACTTTTTTTCACTAATTTCAAGTTTCAAATTTTATGTTGTCAGACCATTATGTTCATTTAAAAAAAGATCGAGAAAAAAGACAAATTATCTGCCAAAGGAAGACGGTCACATAATCCTTGTAATGAAGGTTAGGACGCAAGTGCAGATAAAGACTTTTAATAAAGAGAGGCAGGCAGACAAATCCAAATCATGCGACAATAGCGTGGTCGAAAAAACAGCCAATGGGTCAGGCGATCTACAAACAGGTAGAGGCTCGAGACGAGACGGGACGGGACGGGACGAGACGAGACGGGACGGGACGATGGACCAGGGTATAGACGCTTGATACAGTGATAACACTAATACTTCTCAGAGTGAATGCCTAGAAAGTCCTTTTAAAGGTGGTGTGATTGTGTGTGAGATCGGATGCAGGTGTGCGTGATTAGAATGAATGAGTGTTCTGGGAATTGCAGTCCATGGCGGCCATGTTTGTAGGCCGCAGTGCAGGATGGGAAATGTAGTCACTGGTTTGCTGTGATATGACAAAGACGAAAATCCAAAAATAGCTTTAATGATCTTATATTTGGTTTCCTGTAATTTCATAAAAAGAAAATGTGAATAAATTTGACTTTATTCAAGATATTTCTAAGATTCACTTGTTCATTTTTTTAAAAACATTTTGTGCATTTCTTCAGACTTGTGTTAAACTAATTTTAGTCATTTGACAGCTATTAAATATTCTAATAGCAGCATTTCCTCTTGTTTTCAAAAGTCCAGGTATATCAGTGTGATACTGCATACAGTGTGTATTAACTACACAGTTTGATCAAATAAGTTCTGATATTAAACATATTTATGAAGGGAGACTGGAGGTGAAAGTCATTAAGACAGAATCACAATACACAACAAGACAGAAATTGTTATAAGTTAGAGTAATTACAGTGTTGTGTATAGAACTAAACAAACACATTGAAGCTCTTTTTTCAGTTATGTGTAAACTGCTCAGAAGTGAGTGTGTGAACTTGAGCAGTGTGGAGAGCTGAGCGTTCTGTTAAACACTAGACTACGTGGTTTTCCTGTGGCTTAAATGACCTGCTTCCTGATTTTATTACTCTTGAAACGAGTGTCTCGATGCCTTCACTTCATCCAGGAGCTGTGAAATGGCGCTGCTCGTCCTCCTGTTCTTCTTCCATCTGATTCTGGACATTAACTCTCAATGTGAGTCGTTATTGTGGTGCTGTGAGTTCAGTGATTTGTTCTAATAGATGTTTACAAATAATTCTAGAGATTTTGAGAGATACTTCTGCATGTTCAGTTTGATGTTCAGTGTGTGTATTAAGTGGAGTGTGTGATTTGTGTGTGTGTGTGTGTGTGTGTGTGTGTGTGTGTGTGTGTGTGTGTGTGTGTGTGGTTGTAGATGTTCCTCAGCCCCGGCTGTCCGTGTCTCCTGAAGTTCTCACAGAGAGAGGATCAGTGCAGATTCACTGTCATGTTCCAGACAATGTTAAAGTGTCTCGGTGTCAGTTCTACCCAGAGAGAGACAACACAAATCTAAAACTCTCTCCATCATGTCAGCTCTCAGTCACTGGTTCTGAACTGATCAGGTGGACAGGACGAAGTTCTCCTGGAACACTTCATATTACTTGTTACTACGTTGTGGATAACTCTGTTCGTACTCCTTCTCCTCACTCTCTCCCAGCTCCAGTCACAGTGCTGAGTAAGCTCTACATTACATTTGATGTCTATTACTGTCTGCTTTAATCATGTTTCTAATTCACACTTGAATTTATTACCACAACATGAACGTCTGTAACAGTTAATACCTCTCTTCTACACATCCATTATAGTGCTATATATTTATTGATATCTTTTATTTATTCCTCTGCAGATCAGAAACCGAGACTAACCGTCAGTCATGATGGTCAGTTTGATGAATTCAGATTTGTGTGTGAAATATCAGGGTCAGAGTCAGTAACTGCTGATTTTAGCTGTAATCTCTACACTGGAGAAAATCCTCAGCTTTTCCTAAACCAAAGATCTCTAAAGGGAAACTCTGTGAAGTTTTGTATTTTTACAGCACAGAGAGACGCTGTGTTTAATCGTCTGCAGTCAGTAAAGAGTCGTGAAGTGAGCTGTGATTATTCACTGATCTCTGACCCGACTGCTCGCTCTCTAATGAGTGATAAATACAACATGACACGTAAGTTATAATAAACAAATTACTTACATTTGTTTTTAAATACATTTCTACCTGTGAATTGTGTTTGAATTTATTTACGTGTTTTTCATCAGGTTTCTTTCCTACACCAACACAGCCGTCCATCACTACTGAGGAATCCACTGCATGTGAGTTCATTTTATTTTATTTACTGCTGTTTAGTTCTGTTACACTTTTTTTTATAACTGAAGTTTAATGTGCATTATGTTACACATGTAAGATGTGTTTATTTTATATTAAATATTCCTTTTTTCCACAATATATTTTATGTGTGTAGTTTATTTAGTGACTAAAGAGGAATCAATTTTTGGTTAATTTATTTCTTTAAGTATCACAGTTTAATTCCCAAAACTCAAATACATCTAGAGATTAAAATAGACACGTTACAGTTTAATGTGTTACTTCTTTAGATTTAAAACAACATGAATGTGTGATCCTGTTCTGGATATGATATTTAGGAAAACAAATATGAATACAAATGTACTCTGAACTTTCTAAAATCCTACCTGTGTGTTTACACACATGGAAAGAGTTTCAACAGGAATCAATTTCAACACTTCATTCAGGAATCAGTGACTGACATTGTCCTGGACTGTGTGATTTGTGTGTGGTTGTAGATGTTCCTCAGCCCCGGCTGTCCGTGTCTCCTGAAGTTCTCACAGAGAGAGGATCAGTGCAGATTCACTGTCATGTTCCAGACAATGTTAAAGTGTCTCTGTGTCAGTTCTACCCAGAGAGAGACAACACAAATCTAAAACTCTCTCCATCATGTCAGCTCTCAGTCACTGGTTCTGAACTGATCAGGTGGACAGGACGAAGTTCTCCTGGAACACTTCATATTACTTGTTACTACGCTTTGGATAACTCTGTTCGTACTCCTTCTCCTCACTCTCTCCCAGCTCCAGTCTCAGTGCGGTGTAAGCTCTACATTACATTTGATGTATATTACTGTCTGCTTTAATCATGTTTCTAATTCACACTTGAATTTATTACCACAACATGAACGTCTGTAACAGTTAATACCTCTTTTCTACACATCCATTATAGTGCTATATATTTATTTATATCTTTTATTTATTCCTCTGCAGATCAGAAACCGAGACTAACCGTCAGTCATGATGGTCAGTTTGATGTATTCAGATTTGTGTGTGAAATATCAGGGTCAGAGTCAGTAACTGCTGATTTTAGCTGTAATCTCTACACTGGAGAAAATACTCAGCTTTTCCTAAACCAAACATCTCAAAAGAGAAAATCTCTGAAGGTTTGTAGTTTTACAGCACAGAGAGACGCTGTGTTTAATCGTCTGCAGTCAGTAAAGAGTCGTGAAGTGAGCTGTGATTATTCACTGATCTCTGACCCGACTGCTCGCTCTCTAATGAGTGATAAACACAACATGATGCGTAAGTTATAATAAATCAAATTATGTATTCCATTACTTTATACCTTTGAATAATTTTAACTCATTTTCATTTCATCTTTTGTCAGATTTCTTTACAACAACAACAACAACAACAATAATGAGTGATAAATACATGACACGTAAGTTACAATTAATCACATGACTTAATGTTTAATTGAATTACTTTTATACATTTGAATTGTGTGTGAACTTATTTACGTGTTTTTCATCAGGTTTCTTTCCTACACCAACACAGCCGTCCATCACTACTGAGAAATCCACTGCATGTGAGTTCATTTTATTTTATTTACTGCTGTTTAGTTCTGTTACACTTTTTTTTATAACTGAAGTTTAATCTGCATTGTGTTACACATTTTAAGATGTGTGTATAATGTGTATGTAATATAATGTATTAATGTCTGCTTATAATTTACATTTATATTAAATCAATTGTATTTTCATTACTTTATATTTTTAAAGCATTTTAACCCCTTTGCATGTCAGATTCCTCTTCTGAATCAACACAGCAGTCCGTCACTACACAGAAATCCACTGCAGGTCAGTCATTCAAGTTTAATGTGCATTATGTTAGAATTGTGTGATGTTCATTTTACTTTGGTCATTTGATTTGGTGTAAGTAACGCAATAACATTTGAGGTGTCTTTTTATTGTTAACCAACCAGCGGGATCGTCCTAAAGGTACATCATTCTGATGTATCATTAATTTCGATATCACCTGCATTGTATTTATTCTATCATTTGTAAACATAACACTGTCTTGATTGCTAACTGTTCTGACATGTTCTTTATTGTTCACACTTCAGTAGATAGAAAACTGACTCGTATTTGAGGATTCAGGGTTTTTCCCAGCTAACAGAACACATACGACATTCTTTATGTAGCATTACAAAAATAATGTTCAGAAAGACATGTAGCATTATAATTTTCCTTGTTTTTTTTAAGATAAATGTTTATTTTGAAATTGATGCATGCAACACGTTCCAAAAAAGTTGGGACGGGGCAATTTAGGACTAATAACGATGAGAGAAGTTGAAATAAGAAGGTGATGTGAAACAGGCGAGGCAATCGTCTAATAATAGTATATAAGGAACCTCCAAAAAAGGCCTAGTCCTTCAAGAGCAAGGATGGGTTCAGCTTAATAAGTGTTATGAAAAGAAAAGGTGATGTTACACAGGGGTAAACAGTCGACTGTCCCAACTTTTTTGGAGGGTGTTGCAGTCATCAGATTTGAAATGAGTGTACATTTTCATGTGTTAATAATGTCTTTTCAATATAGTACAGGGTGAATTGAATTTTCAAATGACTCTTTTTGTTTGTTTTTTTGTATTTTCCATACTGTCCCAACTTTTTTGGAATTGGGATTATACATTAATAAATAAATATTGTAATTGCTGGCACGTTGCTGTGGTATAAGAGGAATAAAACAGTTGGGGGCGTGTTGTTATGGGAACGTCGGAGTGTTAACAGTAACTGCACTTCATCACACCACCTCGTCTCTCAGTATTTTACTATAAGAGCCCCGTCCAACAGTCAGGAACTGTTAATGATCTCATGATCCAATATCTTATCAAATATTAACAGAGACTGTTTTCATTTTATTCAGGATCGCTGCCTACCGTACTGTCAGTCACCGGTGTGTGTGTTTTACTGGCTGGACTGATGGGCTTCTGTCTCTGCGTGTGTATCAGTAAGTCTTTAACTTCATCTTTTAGCAAAATCTTGATGGTGTTGATAATTATGACATGACTGAACGTGTTTTTGTTTCTTAGACAAGCAGAAGACTGAGAGGTTAGAAATTTACTGTGTTCAACTGAACTGCGTATTATTAAATCCTGATTTTATCACATCTAAGCATCTAATAGCCGTGTATATCTGTGTGGATTATCTTCAGCAGATGTAAATTGAACACGACCCACCGTGATCAGGGTACATTTATCACTTTCTTACCAAGCTGGAAAAGTCCAAAAGCCATAAACAAAAAACTATTTTAAATTAAAAACTGAAGAAGCTCCACCCACTTCACACAATCACATCACGTCATATATCACTGAAAAGCTGTTTTCTGCTGTAAATGTTAGCTCATGTGACATTATGACATAGATGCCAGTTTCCTTTAGAAATCTTATAAAGATATACAGTAACCTTATGTGTTATCATAAATGACTACCGTGTGAAATGTCTCCTGTTGTTGTGTCTCTGTTGATTGGCTCTGTGATGTTAGGTCTCAACAGATTTACAGGTGAACACTAATCAGCGTTATGAAGTATTAATAAATCATTTAAAATGTTTTTTTTTTACACTGAAAAGTCCAACCACAATTTATTAAATCCACTTAATCATAATAAAAGAAATAAAACAGCACTGTATGTAATTAAACAACTACTGGTGTAAATGAATCTTTTTTTAAAAATGCTTTTTATTTCAAAGCACTACAGTGTTTTTTTTTTTGTATGTTTTTTGAAAGTTGTTTTTTTTTTTTACAAGAAGTTAAAGCTGAATGTGTGTGTGAACTGTTCCCCCTGCAGGCGGTGATGAGGTTTACACAGAGGTGATGTACACACTCTCCTCTCAGCAGTTCTCAGAGGAAACACAGCTCCTTTCAGCTTCCTCTGAATGATGGACACTGAACAGCTTCTGTCTTCTGTCTCAGTTTAAAGTCTGAACTCAATAAACTCTTATTTGTTAAATAACACAAATGTTCCTAACAATTCATTTGATTCTCATGAATGCTTTTCACAGTCTGCCTTTATCATGAACCGTGTGTTTTCTAAAGGAAATCTGCAGGGTGAACTATTTTACTGTTGAATTTGAAACTCACAATAAATCATTTAATCAGAGATGCACTTTAAATCATCCGAGTATTGCTTCTTTATCTTTTATCTTCTTATACAGCCTATCTGTGTGGATTAATTTTATTGGTCTTGCTTTGTTGTTTTATTTTTATATTTGAGGCAGGATCACATCTGTAATTATTTATTTAACATGTACATGTATTCATAAATCTAGAACAGTCACAGTTGTTTATCTGATAATGAACAGGTTTTGTTTTTTCCTTAAAGAATCTGTACGTGTACAACATTATATTATAATCACATGGGAAATCATCTGTCCTCATTTACTGTATATAAACTAATATACTAATGAATGCTTATTTACAGATTTACTCAACATGACATCTTAAATGTTTTGGAGATATTAATGCCAATAAATAACTACTTTAAAACAGCTCACTCAGTATTATGGAATTGAAGTAACTGTGTTGAAGTTAATCCAACTATGTAGAAACTAAAATAATAATAATAATAATAATAATAATAATAATAATAATAATAAGAATAAGAATAAGAATAATAACAATAATAATAATAATAATAATAATAATAATAATAATAATAATAATAATAATAATACTAATAATAATAATAATAATAATAATAATAATAATAATAATAATAACTTTACTGAGCAGATTCTGGGGCGTTGTCACCCTCTAGTGGGTGAAATAAATACTGCCGTTAAAGTAGAGAAGAAGGAACAGTGAGGACAGTTCTGTAATCATAGTCAGGATTAAATGAATGAATGTTGGCTCTCCCTAGTCTATAAATGAAGTACTGATATTAAACATCTTCATGAGGGAAGCCTGGAGGTGATGCAGTGATGATGTGGAGTGATGGGTCAAAGAAAAAGTTTGCTGTGTTGTGTTATACTTATTGTATCTGGTTCACTTGTACAGCGTCTATTTATTGTCTTGTATCTTGTCTGTGTACAGTGGTTAATGTTCTGCTTCTGCATTCTGATATTTTGATCATAATGTGTGGTTTTGTTCATAATGTGTGGTTTTCTGTGAATAAATTTCCAGCACTGACAGTTTAAAGGTCTACTGTATCAAAGAACCTGACAACATACTGTGTCATAAATATTAAACCCTTACCTATTGTGAATTCTATATGTTTTAAAGTGTTTCTGCCATTCATGCCTTAGTGAAATAGTAAAAAAATAAAATAAATAAATAAAAATCATGCTGTCTGTTAGAATTTCAGCAAAGATGAGTCAGGAAACTGAACTGATCTTCAGATTGTCTAGGTTTATTTGCACACTTGTAGTGTCTACAAATCAGGATTAAAAAAAAAAAAAAATTGGTCAGTTTACACGTCTATTCATATACCAGGGCTAGTGGAACAATCTAAAAACCATTAGCGATATAAGTGATTGAACAGCAGCTGAAAATAGCAGGAATACTGCCAGAAATGAGTGATGAGTCAGCAAATAACAGGTTTAATTTCTCTATATGCTGATGATGTAATCTCGTGATGATGCACCCTTTACAGTCTTGCAGACTGGGCAAAGAGAGGAGTTGGACGTCTGTCTTCAGGAGAGTTGTATTGAAAGGTTATTATTTAATGCATAGATGAGAGTGACCTGTGAGAAGAATGGGATCCATGTCCAGAAGACTACAGTAATTTTTATCCTCAGACCAAAGTGGGTGAGAAAGAATCAGCACTGGATGAGAATGATCCATTTATACATTTGCAAAAAAAAAAGTCCAATCCAAGAATATTATTAATTTTTCCCATATAAAAACTAAGATGAGATGCTATGAGGGTTTTAAGCTGTGGTGATGCTGACCAAAATAAAGTGAACTGATACTGAAGAAGAATAAATCTGCCACCTATCCTCCAGACCTGCTCACACATCACCCTCTAGCTCTTGGCTCTCAGAAGCTTTGCGAAACAACCAGGCCAAACTAAGAGCATCTGAAAGGAAATGGTGTAAATCTAACAATCCAAGTGACCTAACCAATCACCAAACACTTCTCTCCTCTTTTTCCAATAGCATCTCCACTGCTAAAGCCACGTACTACCAAGAGAAAATTGGCAGTTCTCCCAACACCCGCACTCTCTTCAAAACCTTTTCTTCTCTTCTCTGTCCCCCTCCTCCCACTTCCCCTTCCTCTCTCACTGCAGATGACTTTGCCACTTTCTTTTCCAAGGTTACATCAATCAGGAACCAGTTCTCAACCCCAGACATGCATAGACCGGCTCCTCCTCCATGTAACTTCCAACTGACTTCCTTCTCTCCCATCTCAGAGTGTCTAAACTCCTCCTCTCTAGCCGTCGCACAACCTGTCCTCTTGACCCAATCCCTTCTCTTCTTCTTCAGTCCATCTCTCCCACAATATTACCTGCACTTACACACATCTTTAACACATCCCTCTCTACTGGCACATACCCTACCTCATTTAAGCAGGCCCGGGTTACCCCACTGCTTAAAAAACCATCACTTAACCCTGCTGTGGTTGACAACTACAGACCTGTTTCCCTCCTCCCTTTTCTTTCCAAAACTCTTGAAAGAGCCATTTTTAATCAACTCTCCAATTTTCTCACAAAGAACAACCTCCTGGACACCAAGCAGTCTGTCGTCAAGAGCAATCACTCCACGGAGGCTGCTCTGTTTTCCGTCACTGAAGCCTTCCGACTACCAAGAGCAACCTCTAGATCATCTGTCCTCATCCTACTTGACGTCTCTGCTGCTTTCGACACTGTGAACCATCAGATCCTCCTGTCAACTCTCTCCAGCCTGGGCATCACCAGAACGGTTCTGTGCTGGGTGGAATCCTATCTCTCAGACAGATCCTTCAAGGTATCATGGAGGGGAGGTATTTCTGAAACTCAGCAACTCACAACTGGCGTTCCACAGGGGTCAGTTCTGGGTCCACTGCTCTTTTCTATCTACACTACATCTCTAGGGCAGGTGATTGAGTCTCATGGTTTCTCATATCATTGCTATGCTGATGACACCCATCTCTATTTGTCCTTCCAGCCTGATGATCCATCCGTCTCTGCACGTATCTCTGCTTGCCTGTTGGACATCTCGGTCTGGATGAGGGAACACCACCTTAAGCTCAACTTGACAAAATCTGAGCTTCTCGTCATCCCAGCCTGTCCCTCAATCAACCACAACCTCACTGTACAGCTCGGCTCAAGCACACTCAAGCCAACCAGGATGGCCAGGAAACTTGGGGTGATTCTTGATGACAGTTTGACCTTTACAGACCATATCTCAACAACTGCACAGTCATGTGGGTTTATCCTGTACAACATCAAGAGCACGTCGTGTGATATATATATATATATGGCACCTGTGAACCACGCCATCAGCCTTATTATCTTCAGCAAGACTGCATTTTGGTCGTTTGTGTAAAGAAACAAAAATCTGCTTCATTTCCTCTCTATCTTTTCTCAAAATCTCTGGACCTTTCTATCCCTTTAAAAAAAGAGAAGAAAAAAAAGGAATGAGTGAGAGAATGCAGGAAGTGTGTTATGCCTTGTAGTGCACACTTTCTGTGTGAAGTGTCTAGGGTTGGAGCATGCGATGGCAACCCTCGAGAGGTCTGACAGCGCATTGTAACGGCTTACATTAGGCAGCTCCACTCGCGATTCACTCTCTTCTTGGAAGCCGAAGCGAGTTGGGTTTCAGAGCCTTGTGGATCTGGGCCAGCCGCTGCCGAGGCAGCTAGCCGTCTCAGGTCCAGGGGATCACTTATGGATCCTGAAGAGGTGCCGGAGACAAGCACTGCTCTATCTCTTGCTGTCTTCCAGGTCCGGCTCTCCGCTGGATTTTGGAGCTCGCGTCGCGACTCCTCCTTCCGCTATGGAAAGCCAAAAAAAAAAAAAGCACACAAAAATAATAGTAATAATTCCTCTCTGACTCTGAGGAGCCAGAAGGATGTGCTAAAAACCGAGAGCAGCATATAAAGAGCTGCTTTTTTCTCCCCAGTGAAACTAAATCCCTCACACTGCAGAAAACTCCCCTTTCTTCCAGAAGTGCATGACAAAATATCAGGCTTCTGGGGGAAAACCATGCATAAGCCGTATTTATAACCCTACGATGTCGGATTATTCGGCCATCATTTGGAATGAACGGCATAGCTATTTAGCTATGCTGAAGGTGGACGAGGCACTTGTGAGATACCTCTCTCCATCGACGGCAGGTAATTTCGGGGGGGGGGGGGGGGGCAGCTTTACCACCCAAGCCACCATGTAAGGCCACCGTGACATTGGTGGGCTTGGCCTATGATGTAGTAGTCTTGCTTGTGGGTCACTGCAGACAATGACAGTGTTGCAGGCCTACCAAGCAGACCTGCTGAGTGAGCTCAATATATGGCGGCATTTAGCCAGTTCCTTCCCTGTTGTGTCGTGTTCACCCGGGCATTCACGAGTGGAGCCCGAGTCAGCGCTAGTGTGAAGCAGACACAGAAGGCGAGTATGGCAGCCCGGCAACCCCCGCAGACAGCCAGGGGAACTGGGAGGCCACAGTCGTGGCCTGCTACTAGGCCTGATCTGAGAATGGTCAGAGAGCTGTCACAGGGCAACGAAAATCTGATTTTCCCTCCAACAGAATGTGGAATAGTTAATAGTTAAGGGTTACCGGGTCCAGTTTAGAGATCAACCCCCCCGGTTCAGAGGTGTGCTCACCACAGTAGTCAGCACAGGAAGTAAGATCCCTCTTGGACAAAGGGGCTATTGAATATGTACACCGTTCCCTGAGGGAGGGAGGTTTTTACAGCCGTTATTTCCTGGTCCGCAAAAAATAGAGGAGTATGCGACCAATTTTAGATCTGCGTCATCTGAACAGTACTCTTCGGACATACAGGTTCAAGATGTTGACGCCCAAACTTATCGTTCCACATGGATCGTTCACATTATCGTTCCAGTTTGAAGACTGGTTTGTGACGATAGATCTAAAAGGTGCATATTTCCACATAGCCAAGACCAGGTTCTTCCCTTCGGGCCATATGGCGGAGGTTTGGCCAAGCAGGACTGCATGCGTTCACCAGAGGAGACAACACACTGCCCGCTGTGGCTCGCCCTCACTTCTCCCGCACAATTAGGGCTAGACGCCATGGTGCACATGTGGTCGAGGTCGTTTCTGTACGCTTTTCCCCCGATCGCTCTGCTCCCACAAGTTACAGCTCGAATATGGTTCTCAGAGATAATATCCGTGCTAGATGGCACTCCTTGGGAGATTCCCATCCGCAGGGATCTACTGTTTCAAGCCATAGGGCTGATTTAACACTCTTGGCCGGAATTATGGAAACTGTGGGTCTGGCCCCTGAGGGGCACCAGTTCATAGATTCTGGTCTCACAACTGAGGTTGTAGAAAACATGTTGAACCCTAGAGCACCATCTACTAGGGAATTATATGTGCTCAAGTGGCGGCTTTTTGTCTTGTGGTGTGAGGAACGCCAGCCAGACCCAGTGAACTGTGCAATAGCTACAGTCCTGGAGTTTTTACAGGGACATTTCTCAGCAGGATGGGATCCTTCTACAATCAGGGTTTACGTGGCTGCCGTTTTGGCCAGCCACACCCCTGTTGATGGCACCTTTGTGGGGCAACATCCTCTAACTTCGAGGTTTATTCGTGGTGTCAGGTGGCTGAAGCCCATCTGCAGACCACACATACCTTCCTGGGACCTTTCTGTGGTCCTGGAAGGTCTGTCAGGTATCCCATTTGAGCCCTTAGAGTCAGCCTCTGAGAAGCTTCTGACTCTAAAGGTGGCTCTTCTGCTTTCCCTGACATCTCTCAAGCGAGTAGGAGATCTACAAGTTCTCTCTTTTGCCCCATCTGCTGGCCAGCCTGAGGTGTTGCAGGCTTTCGGCCCTCCTCTGTTCCCCACACTGGAACAAGAGAGAATGCACCTGCTGTGTCCGGTAAGGGCTCTCTGTACTCACGTCCACCGCTGCTGCACAGTGGTCTATGCTACACACATCCATTCGATATTACAGCCTGGATATTCATTCTGCCCCGGGCTCGAATGTCTTGCAGTGACCCTCGGGCTTGGGTCTTTTTGAACAGGCTGTACCCTCGGTATGACACAGTAGGTATTCTCGTTCCCATAGTGTTATGTTAAATGCAATGTGGAGTTCCCTTTGTAAGGATCCGGGTTACGCATGTAACCCTGTTCCCTGAAAAGGGAACGAGACATTGTGTAGCTTTGTCATACCGGGGTAAGCCTGTGAATTGCGTCTTCGCTTCAGATAATAGAGGCTGACGGCGTAGTTCACAGGTGCCATATATATATATATATCACGTGACACGCTTAATTGCCACATCACCTCATCACGGCAAGCCTATAAATAAGCATGACACAAGCTTCAGATTCCGGGCGCACGCAAGGGCGCTCCCATAGTGTTATGCTAAATGCAATGTCTCGTTACCTTCTCAGGGAACAGGGTTACGTGCATGAACCAGACATTTTGCTATCAGTTACTGGATAAACTGTTACACTGATTTGTGGTCAGAGTTTCCATATTACATTACCTTTGATGGCTTTCTTGGCTTCATTTCTACTGCACAGTCAGGCTTTGTCTGCAGTAGCAGAACTACACATTGAAGCATCGCTTTACTTGACAAGTCAACAATATATTTTTATTTAAAAGACACTTCTAAGAGCTGACATCTTATTTTGTTTTAACAGGTCAACATGTATCATGTGTACAGCTCCATCCCTGACACACACGTGACCAACAATGACGCAGTGTACAGCCTGCTGCAGATACACTGATGTATATTACACCTTAATGAATGTAAATAGTTATTTACAGTATTATTCTTATGTCTGTTATGCCTTAACATGTGCTTTAATTGAATAGCTTGCTTTTGCATTTGAAATGAATTGGACTTCTGCTGGCTTGTAACTGCGATGTCACTGAATGGAGTTCAAGGCTGAGTCCAGATTAATAAAGAGCTGATGGTTTTACAGTTGCTTCATGAATAAGTTTCACCAGCTGAAAGAGAAAAGCCACGAGTAGAGTCAGAAATAAATCTGAGCGCTATGCTAGCACTGACTGGTGTGCTACAAACAATTATTTGCACACACACACACACACACACACACACACACACACACACACACACACACACACACACACACACACATATAAAGTTCCACCCAAAGAAAACACTTTATTACTATTGTTTTATTATTATTATTATTTTACACTCCTACAGCAGTTTCTGAATCTTGCTTTTTTCCATCCACAGCCTTTCTTCAAAACTAGCCTAGTTTGGGGTGAAAATTGCGGCCTTATCTCTTAAAGTGATGCAAAGGGGTGTAATAACTTAAAGGTGATGTTTATTCATGCATGCTGTCACTTCTATCTCTAGATTTATATAAAATATAAATGTTTCATTAAAATGCATGTTAAGCCGATCACGTGACCAGTCCGCGTTTCCTGCTACGTTAATTGATGTCCCACCAACAACAACTGAAAGGAAATTCTCTTATATCATGTACTCTCTTATATTATGAACTGCTATCAAATACCTATGATGATTGTATTCATTTAATTACCTCTTTAAATAAGCTGATCAACTGCTATCCTTGATTATAGCTATATACTTGAAATACACATGTATTTCCGTGTCAACATGACACAGGACTAATTTTGTATTATGACTATGTGCTGTGTGTTTTGTTTAAATCTGTCTGACACCTGGACCAGTAGAGACCGTCCACGCACTGCTGTTATCAGTGTATAAATACTTTTGTTTGCATGAATAAAGTGGGATGTCTTTATGAGCATGCAAGAAGTCAGTGTGTGTTCATTTTAGACCCCCCCCCCCCCCCCCCCCCCCCCCCCCCCAGGCCTGAACGCTCCACGATAAACCATACTTTCTAAAAATTAATAAAATCGAAGTTAATGGTAAAACAGGCTGGAAGGCATGACGGACGATCTGACAGGCATAAGGCATAATCTGAGATCCCTGTAACGTGGAAATCTAACAACAACAAAACGTATGACGTTTAAGAGGCGATGAGCTGGTTTGGAAATTAAGGCATTTTAAATACCAGAACAACATGATATTAACACAAATAATATTCGCAAAACATCAGAGGTTTAAACCGCACAAACTCTCCTAATGACGCCGCTGCTATCTAAACAAACATGTACAGCCTAGGACTTGACATAAATGAACCAAAGAACCGTTCTGCAGTACCGAGATGTGTCCACTAGAGAGCAGGAGAGACTTCACTGAACGCCCAGGTGTCGATTTAATACCTAATGCGTGACCGTGCAAAAGTTTGCACACCCGTAGGGTGAAACAAAGCAGTAAAGACAAAAACATTGTAGTTTGAAGCAACAAGCCATTTAGTGTATGTTTCACAGATGTTCCTTAAATGTCACAGATAAAATAAAATACATTACAGTGAAAGAGCATCCAAAAGCTGTTATAAAATAATTCATAAATAAACAGTTGTCAGAGACTTTTTATATTGCAATAAGAAAGACGTAACATTTTGAACTAATATCACCTGGAACCTTTCATCATAAAATGTCATAATCACTCTTTGACCATTTTTTGCTATTTATCTCATTGTCTTGTCAAAATATACATTCTGTAACTTAAATGGTAAATGTCACACTTATATAGCTCTTTTATCCAAAGCGCTTTACACTGTGTCTCATTCACCCATTCACACACACACACACACACACACACACACACACACACACACACACACACACACACACACACAGCAATGGTAGCAGAGCTGCCATGCAAGGCGCTAACTTGCCATCGGGAGCAACTTGAGGTTCAGTGTCTTGCCCAAGGAAACTTCAGCATGTGGAGTCATGTGGGCCAGGAATCAAACCGCCAACCCTATGATTAGTGGACAACACGCTCTACCACCTGAGACACAACCGCCCCCTTCTTCAAGAAACTTCCTATTTATACCACAGTGCTGCTGAGTTCTGGACTCTGATTGGTCAGGAGGTGTTGATTAGTTTTCTATAACAGCAGCGCTGACTGTAGCACAACTGCAAATCACTCTTTGTAATACGTTATCGTTTCTATAGTAACCGCTCATTCACTGGGATGATTTTTTGTTTTAATTGTTGATATGGGGAAGTTTTATGTACGGATGTGTTTATATATGATTTATGGAAGGAGTCTCCAGTGTCAGAGCTTTCTAACAGTAAAGCTGAAGCTATAAATGGATGAAAATAAATAAATAAAAAGTCTCATTTTTAATAAGTTCCATTTTTAAAGAGGAAAAAACACTTGGGGACGCGCTGTTAGACGAAAAGATTCAAAGTTGGCTTAGTAACTGTAAGTCGGCTTCATCTCACCAACCTGTTGTTGATTATTTTCCCAAAACAGCACAACACAGAGTGTTTATTCTTTACTCATGGTTAACGTATTGATGTAGTCGCTACAGTTTTGCCTCTTTGTGAACTGCACATTGTATAAATGATTTTTATTAATTGATGTATTTGTGATTTTGCAGATTTGTTCATCTATAATGTAATAAACATCTTGCTGAGGGTCAGTTTTCTGTACTGGTCTATAAAAAATACAAACGTTTTGTTCTCACAGGACTGTGAGCGTGTTGAGGTGATGGTGGTGGATATTTAAACCTCATGTGCTCAAGACAAAGTAAAAAAAACTGAGCTGAAATGACAGGTGTATTTTTATGGTAAGCCGTGGTTTTCCTGTGAGCTGGTGTGAGAAAGATCTCTGTCTCGTCTGTGGTCTCACTCTGTATGAGAAATGGTACGGTCTGTCCTCCTAATTTTCTCTTTCTCAAGGTTTGTTTTCATATATGAAGCATTCATACATATTTATATGTATATTAAATGTAGCTTTACTTCAGCTACGTATGGAGACACTGTGGAGTTTTCAGGTGGACCGTTTTGGGTTTTTCTTCTGATCGAAAATGATCTTTCTCCAGATATTAAGGAAAAAACATTGCTAAGCATTTAATATTGAGATGTTTCATATTGTTCCACTTAGCGCTTAATGTGAAGCTGTTGTAGTGATGCGTCTCAGATATGTCCGATTGTGCATTTATAAAAAATGATCACTAAATGCACTTCTATAAGTTCAAGATGTCAAGGTTTAAACTTAGCTGATGTTACCTTTATTACAAAGCATCGGCCTGATTACACTCATGAACCAGCGCATTTTACAAAATAATCCAGCATAATAAAAGCTTTGCTATCTGAAACACAGGATAAATGAATAATGATGTTTATAAAGAACCTGTCTGCATTTCCCCCAGTTTTATTTCATGTACTAACACTAAAGAGAGATGCACACGCAAATAGATCACGCTAATGACATCTTGGCAAGTGGGAATGATCTTGAATACAGTCAAATTTATCATTACAATAAAACAAACCTGGTTCTAGACTTTTTTTCACTAATTTCAAGTTTTAAATTTTCTGTTGTCAGAAGATTTTGTTCATTTAAAAAAAGATCGAGAAAAAAGACAAATTATCTGCCAAAGGAAGACGGTCACATAATCCTTGTAATGAAGGTTAGGACACAAGTGCAGATAAAGACTTTTAATAAAGAGAGGCAGGCAGACAAATCCAAATCATGCGACAATAGCGTGGTCGAAAAAACAGCCAATGGGTCAGGCGATCTACAAACAGGTATAGGCTCGAGACGAGACGAGACGAGACGAGACGATATTAAACATATTTATGAAGGGAGACTGGAGGTGAAAGTCATTAAGACAGAATCACAATACACAACAAGACAGAAATTGTTATAAGTTAGAGTAATTACAGTGTTGTGTATAGAACTAAACAAACAGATTGAAGCTCTTTTTTTAGTTATGTGTAACCTGCTCAGAAGTGAGTGTGTGAACTTGAGCAGTGTGGAGAGCTGAGCGTTCTGTTAAACACTAGACTACGTGGTTTTCCTGTGGCTTAAATGACCTGCTTCCTGATTTTATTACTCTTGAAACGAGTGTCTCGATGCCTTCACTTCATCCAGGAGCTGTGAAATGGCGCTGCTCGTCCTCCTGTTCTTCTTCCATCTGATTCTGGACATTAACTCTCAATGTGAGTCGTTATTGTGGTGCTGTGAGTTCAGTGATTTGTTCTAATAGATGTTTACAAATAATTCTAGAGATTTTGAGAGATACTTCTGCATGTTCAGTTTGATGTTCAGTGTGTGTATTAAGTGGACTGTGTGATTTGTGCGTGTGTGTGTGTGTGTGTGTGTGTGTGTGTGTGTGTGTGTGTGTGTGTGTGTGTGTGTGTGTGTGTGTGTGATTTGTGTGTGTGGTTGTAGATGTTCCTCAGCCCCGGCTGTCCATGTCTCCTGAAGTTCTCACAGAGAGAGGATCAGTGCAGATTCACTGTCATGTTCCAGACAATGTTAAAGTGCGTCAGTGTTATTTCTACCCAGAGAGAGAGAAAAGAAATCTAAAACTCTCTCCATCATGTCAGCTCTCAGTCACTGGTTCTGAACTGATCAGGTGGACAGGACGAAGTTCTCCTGGAACACTTCATATTACTTGTTACTACACTGTGGATAACTCTGTTCGTATTCCTTCTCCTCACTCTCTCCCAGCTCCAGTCTCAGTGCTGAGTAAGCTCTACATTACATTTGATGTCTATTACTGTCTGCTTTAATCATGTTTCTAATTCACACTTGAATTTATTACCACAACATGAACGTCTGTAACAGTTAATACCTCTTTTCTACACATCCATTATAGTGCTATTTATTTATTTATATCTTTTATTTATTCCTCTGCAGATCAGAAACCGAGACTAAGCCTCAGTCATGTTGGTCAGTTTGATGTATTCAGATTTGTGTGTGAAATATCAGGGTCAGAGTCAGTAACTGCTGATTTTAGCTGTAATCTCTACACTGGAGAAAATCCTCAGCTTTTCCTAAACCAAACATCTCAAAAGGGAAAATCTGTGAAGGTTTGTAGATTTAAAGCACAGAGAGACGCTGTGTTTAATCGTCTGCAGTCAGTAAAGAGTCGTGAAGTGAGCTGTGATTATTCACTGATCTCTGACCCGACTGCTCGCTCTCTAATGAGTGATAAATACAACATGATGCGTAAGTTATAATAAATCAAATTACTTACATTTATTTTTAAATACTTTTCTACCTGTGAATTGTGTTTAAACTTATTTACGTGTTCACAGCCGTCCATCACTACTGAGAAATCCACTGCATGTGAGTTCATTTTATTTTATTTACTGCTGTTTAGTTCTGTTACACTTTTTTTATAACTGAAGTTTAATGTGCATAATGTTACACATGTAAGATGTGTTTATTTTATATTACATATTCCTTTTTTCCACAATATATTTTATGTGTGTAGTTTATTTAGTGACTAAAGAGGAATCAATTTTTGGTTAATTTATTTCTTTAAGTATCACAGTTTAATTCCCAAAACTCAAATACATCTAGAGATTAAAATAGACACGTTACAGTTTAATGTGTTACTTCTTTAGATTTAAAACAAACGTGAATGTGTGATCCTGTTCTGGATATGATATTTAGGAAAACAAATATGAATACAAATGTACTCTGAGCTTTCTAAAATCCTACCTGTGCGTTTACACACATGGAAAGAGTTTCAACAGGAATCAGTTTCAACACTTCATTCAGGAATCAGTGACTGACATTGTCCTGGACTGTGTGTGTGTGTGTGTGTGTGTGTGTGTGTGTGTGTGTGTGTGTGTGTGTGTGTGTGTGTGTGTGGTTGTAGATGTTCCTCAGCCCCGTCTGTCCGTGTCTCCTGAAGTTCTCACAGAGAGAGGATCAGTGCAGATTCACTGTCATGTTCCAGACAATGTTAAAGTGTCTCGGTGTCAGTTCTACCCAGAGAGAGACAACACAAATCTAAAACTCTCTCCATCATGTCAGCTCTCAGTCACTGGTTCTGAACTGATCAGGTGGACAGGACGAAGTTCTCCTGGAACACTTCATATTACTTGTTTCTACACTGTGGATAACTCTGTTCGTACTCCTTCTCCTCACTCTCTCCCAGCTCCAGTCACAGTGCTGAGTAAGCTCTACATTACATGTATCTTTATAATATATGTGCATTCTGTGTATTAATATCTGCATGAATCATAAAATTACATTAATGTTCCTTAATGCTATTTTTGGTGTAATTTATTAATTGATTAATTTTATTTATTCCTCTGCAGATCAGAAACCGAGACTAAGCGTCAGTCATGATGGTCAGTTTGATGAATTCAGATTTGTGTGTGAAATATCAGGGTCAGAGTCAGTAACTGCTGATTTTAGCTGTAATCTCTACACTGGAGAAAATCCTCAGCCTTATGTAAAGACAGGACCTCAGATGGCAGTTTGTAGATTTACAGCAAAGAAAAATGATCTGTTTAATCGTCTGCAGTCAGTAAAGAGTCGTGAAGTGAGCTGTGATTATTCACTGATCTCTGACCCGACTGCTCGCTCTCTAATGAGTGATAAATACAACATGATGCGTAAGTTATAATAAATCAAATTATGTATTCCATTACTTTATACCTTTGAATAATTTGAACTCATTTTCATTTCATCTTTTGTCAGATTTCTTTACAACAACATCAACAACAACAACAACAACAACAACAACGACTCAGACATCCACTCCTGAAGAGAAACCCAGTGCAGGTTAGTGACTCAGTTTTAATTACATTACATTAGAATTCCGTGGTGTTCATTTTACTTTGGTCATTGTTGTACTGTAGGAACACAAAAAAAATCAGTGTGTGTAGTTTATGTAAATATTTGTGTGCATCAGATTTGAGTCTGGTAACGACGCCACCATCCACAGCTACGGAGGAACCTACAGCAGGTCAGTTTATTCCTTCATCCACCACTGTTTAGTCCTTTTAAATAATAACACTTGTATTTATTATGTCCTTTATTATATGTTGTGTATTTGTTTTAAGCTTCTCCAGTTTTTTCAACTCCTCTGATCACCACAAGACACACAGCGACTCGTAAGTTTACTGTGTAGTAGGTCTTACTATGAAACTAGAAACACTTTAAAACACCAGACACACACCTTTAAAACAGTTCCTGCTGTAACAGTTAATGCATTCGACTTGTTATATGCTGTAGTGTATATTGCTGGAGTGAACTTTGTGCAGTTTTACTATGAGAATGTCCATTCATGGATTTATCTTAATTATATATTAATTATATATTAATTAATCCCACTTAGAAAAATATTAATATGATATAACTTTGTTTGGATTATAAATAACCTCCTGTTCCTTCAGCAGATTATTTCACCCCAACCCCCCCCCCCCTCCCCCAACTTATATAACATACAGTTTATAAGAAAAACTTCTATGCTGCAGTATAGTGAACTATAGTGTGCAGCTTAATTATCATCATGGTATTTATGAGGTTGTTGTTTTGTTGTTGTTGTTGTTCTTGTTTTTTTTTTTACCAACAGCAGGATTCTCCTAAAAGTTCATCATTCTGATATATCATTAATATCACATCTACGAACCGGCATTGTATTTATCATCATCATTTGTGAACTTAACATTTTGTTGATTGCTAACGGTTCTGAAATGTTCGTTCAAACCAAGATACCCTGTGTTGTTCTGTGATATTTGGAGGAATCAGGGATTTACCCAGCTAACAGAACACATACGAATGTTTAATTATGTATGCAACAAGATGAACTGTAACATTACAAAAAGAATGTTCAGGAAGATGTGTCGTAAAGTTTGGCCTTATAATTTTCCTTGGATGCTTCTCACATTATGGCAACGTTAGTGTTAATGTTCCTACAACTGCAAAAAAACAACTTCTTAAAACACCCAGAGGACCTGACTGACTGCACGCTACAGGAACCAAAAGTTCGTAATATAAAACATTCAGAAAGTTTCTGTTTTGCAGACATTCCACAACACTAACTGGAACTAGAAATGGAAAAAAGTACTAGCTGTCCGTCATTAATAAATAAATATTGTAATTGCTGGCACGTTGCTGTGGTCACTTGGGGGAACGTCGGAGTGTTAACAGTAACTGCACTTCATCACACCACCTCGTCTCTCAGTATTTTACTATAAGAGCCCCGTCCAACAGTCAGGAACTGTTAATGATCTCATGATCCAATATCTTATCAAATATTAACAGAGACTGTTTTCATTTTATTCAGGATCGCTACCTACCGTACTGTCAGTCACCGGTGTGTGTGTTTTACTGGCTGGACTGATGAGCGTCTGTCTCTACGTGTGTATATCTGTGTGGATTATCTTCAGCAGATGTAAATTGAACACGACCCACCGTGATCAGGGTACATTTATCACTTTCTTACCAAGCTGGAAAAGTCCAAAAGCCATAAACAACAAAATAAATAAATAAATAAATAAATAAATAAATAGAAACTCTGAGCTCTGAAGAAGCTCCACCCACTTCAGACAATCACATCACGTCATATATCACTGAAAAGCTGTTTTCTGCTGTAAATGTTAGCTCATGTGACATTATGACATAGATGCCAGTTTCCTTTAGAAATCTTATAAAGATATACAGTAACCTTATGTGTTATCATAAATGACTACCGTGTGAAATGTCTCCTGTTGTTGTGTCTCTGTTGATTGGCTCTGTGATGTTAGGTCTCAACAGATTTACAGGTGAACACTAATCAGCGTTATGAAGTATTAATAAATCATTAAAAAAAAAAATACACTGAAAAGTCCAGCCACAATTGATTAAATCCACTTAATCATAATAAAATAAATAAAATAGCATTGTATGTAATTAAACAACTACTGGTGTGAATTAATCTTTCTTTTAAATACTTTTTATTTCAAAGCACTGCAGTGTTTTGTTTTTTGTTTTTTTTTTAAATTAAGGTTTTGTTTGTTTGTTTTTTTTACAAGAAGTTAAAGCTGAATGTGTGTGTGAACTGTTCCCCCTGCAGACGGTGATGAGGTTTACACAGAGGTGATGTACACACTCTTCTCTCAGCAGTTCTCAGAGGAAACACAGCTCCTTTCAGCTTCCTCTGAATGATGGACACTGAACAGCTTCTGTCTTCTGTCTCAGTTTAAAGTCTGAACTCAATAAACTCTTATTTGTTAAATAACACAAATGTTCCTAACAATTCATTTGATTCTCATGAATGCTTGTCACAGTCTGCCTTTATCATGAACCGTGTGTTTTCTAAAGAAAATCTGCAGGGTGAACTATTTTACTGTTGAATTTGAAACTCACAATAAATCATTTCATCAGAGATGCACTTTAAATCATCCGAGTATTGCTTCTTTATCTTTTATCTTCTTATACAGCCTATCTGTGTGGATTAATTTTATTGGTCTTGCTTTGTTGTTTTATTTTTATATTTGAGGCAGGATCACATCTGAAATTATTTATTTAACATGTACATGTATTCTTAAATCTAGAACAGTCACAGTTGTTTATGTGATAATGAACAGGTTTTGTTTTTTCCTTAAAGAATCTGTACGTGTACAACATTATATTATAATCACATGGGAAATCATCTGTCCTCATTTACTGTATATAAACTAATGTACTAATGAATGCTTATTTACAGATTTACTCAACGTAACATCTTAAATGTTTTGGAGATATTAATGCCAATAAATAACTACTTTAAAACAGCTCACTCAGTATTATGGAATTGAAGTAACTGTGTTGAAGTTAATCCAACTATGTAGAAATTAAAATAATAATAATAATAATAATATTAATAATAATAATAATAATAATAATAATAATAATAATAATAATAATAATAATAATAAAAACTTTACTGAGCAGATTCTGGGGCGTTGTCTCCCCCTAGTGGGTGAAATAAATACTGCCGTTAAACCAGAGAAGAAGGAACAATGAGGACAGTTCTGTAATCATAGTCAGGATTAAATGAATGAATGTTGGCCCTCCCTAGTCTATAAATGAAGTACTGATATTAAACATCTTCATGAGGGAAGCCTGGAGGTGATGCAGTGATGATGTGGAGTGATGGGTCAAAGAAAAAGTTTGCTGTGTTGTATTGTGTTATACTTATTGTACCTGGTTCACTTGTACAGTATCTATTTATTGTCTTGTATCTTGTCTGTGTACAGTGGTTAATGTTATGCTTCTGCATTCTGATATTTTGATCATAATGTGTGGTTTTGTTCATAATGTGTGGTTTTCTGTGAATAAATTTCCAGCACTGACAGTTTAAAGGTCTACTGTATCAAAGAACCTGACAACATACTGTGTCATAAATATTAAACCCTTACCTATTGTGTATTCTATATGTTTTAAAGTGTTTCTGCCATTCATGCCTTAGTGAAATAGTAAAATAAATAAATAAATAAATAAAAATCATGCTGTCTGTTAGAATTTCAGCAAAGATGAGTCAGGAAACTGAACTGATCTTCAGATTGTCTAGATATATTTGCACACTTGTAGTGTCTACAAATCAGGATTAAAAAAAAAAATTGGTCAGTTTACATGTCTATTCGTATACCAGGGCGAGTGGAACAATCTAAAAACCATTAGCAATATAAGTGATTGAACAGCAGCTGAAAATAGCAGGAATACTGCCAGAAATGAGTGATGAGTCAGCAAAAAACAGGTTTAATTTCTCTATATGCTGATGATGTAATCTCGTGATGATGCACCCTTTACAGTCTTGCAGACTGGGTAAAGAGAGGAGTTGGACGTCTGTCTTCAGGAGAGTTGTATTGATAGGTTATTATTTAATGCATAGATGAGAGTGACCTGTGAGAAGAATGGGATCCATGTCCAGAAGACTACAGTCATTTTTATCCTCAGACCAAAGTGGGTGAGAAAGAATCAGCACTGGATGAGAATGATCCATTTATACATTTGCAAAAAAAAAAAGTCCAATCCAAGAATATTATTCATTTTTCCCATATAAAAACTAAGATGAGATGCTATGAGGGTTTTAAGCTGTGGTGATGCTGACCAAAATAAAGTGAACTGATACTGAAGAAGAATAAATCTGCCACCTATCCTCCAGACCTGCTCACACATCACCCTCTAGCCCTTGGCTCTCAGAAGCTTTGCGTAACAACCGGGCCAAACTAAGAGCATCTGAAAGGAAATGGTGTAAATCTAACAATCCAAGTGACCTAACCAATCACCAAACACTTCTCTCCTCTTTTTCCAATAGCATCTCCACTGCTAAAGCCACGTACTACCAAGAGAAAATTGGCAGTTCTCCCAACACCCCCACTCTCTTCAAAACCTTTTCTTCTCCTCTCTCTCCCCCTCCTCCCACTTCCCCTTCCTCTCTCACTGCAGATGACTTTGCCACTTTCTTTTCCAAGGTTACATCAATCAGGAACCAGTTCTCAACCCCAGACATGCATAGACCGGCTCCTCCTCCATGTAACTTCCAACTGACTTACTTCTCTCCCATCTCAGAGTGTCTAAACTCCTCCTCTCTAGCCGTTGCACAACCTGTCCTCTTGACCCAATCCCTTCTCTTCTTCTTCAGTCCATCTCTCCCACAATATTACCTGCACTTACACACATCTTTAACACATCCCTCTCTACTGGCACATACCCTACCTCATTTAAGCAGGCCCGGGTTACCCCACTGCTTAAAAAACCATCACTTAACCCTGCTGTGGTTGACAACTACAGACCTGTTTCCCTCCTCCCTTTTCTTTCCAGAACTCTTGAAAGAGCCATTTTTAATCAACTCTCCAATTTTCTCACACAGAACAACCTCCTGGACACCAAGCAGTCTGTCGTCAAGAGCAATCACTCCACGGAGGCTGCTCTGTTTTCCATCACTGAAGCCTTACGACTACCAAGAGCAACCTCTAGATCATCTGTCCTCATCCTACTTGACCTCTCTGCTGCTTTCGACACTGTGAACCATCAGATCCTCCTGTCAACTCTCTCCAGCCTGGGCATCACCAGAACGGTTCTGTGCTGGGTGGAATCCTATCTCTCAGACAGATCCTTCAAGGTATCATGGAGGGGAGGTATTTCTGAAACTCAGCAACTCACAACTGGCGTTCCACAGGGGTCAGTTCTGGGTCCACTGCTCTTTTCTATCTACACTACATCTCTAGGGCAGGTGATTGAGTCTCATGGTTTCTCATATCATTGCTATGCTGATGACACCCATCTCTATTTGTCCTTCCAGCCTGATGATCCATCCGTCTCTGCACGTATCTCTGCTTGCCTGTTGGACATCTTGGTCTGGATGAGGGAACACCACCTTAAGCTCAACTTGACAAAATCTGAGCTTCTCGTCATCCCAGCCTGTCCCTCAATCAACCACAACCTCACTGTACAGCTCGGCTCAAGCACACTCAAGCCAACCAGGATGGCCAGGAAACTTGGGGTGATTCTTGATGACAGTTTGACCTTTACAGACCACATCTCAACAACTGCACAGTCATGTGGGTTTATCCTGTACAACATCAAGAGCACGTCATGTGATATATATATATATATATGGCACCTGTGAACCACGCCATCAGCCTTATTATCTTCAGCAAGACTGCATTTTGGTCGTTTGTGTAAAGAAACAAAAATCTGCTTCATTTCCTCTCTATCTTTTCTCAAAATCTCTGGACCGTTCTATCCCTTTAAAAAAAGAGAAGAAAAAAAAGGAATGAGTGAGAGAATGCAGGAAGTGTGTTATGCCTTGTAGTGCATTGTACAGCGCATTGTAACGGCTTACATTAGGCAGCTCCACTCGCGATTCACTCTCTTCTTGGAAGCCGAAGCGAGTTGGGTTTCAGAGCCTTGTGGATCTGGGCCAGCCGCTGCCGAGGCAGCTAGCCGTCTCAGGTCCAGGGGATCACTTATGGATCCTGAAGAGGTGCCGGAGACAAGCACTGCTCTATCTCTTGCTGTCTTCCAGGTCCGGCTCTCCGCTGGATTTTGGAGCTTGCGTCGTGACTCCTCCTTCCGCTATGGAAAGCCAAAAAAAAAAAAGCACACAAAAATAATAGTAATAATTCCTCTCTGACTCTGAGGAGCCAGAAGGATGTGCTAAAAACCGAGAGCAGCATATAAAGAGCTGCTTTTTTCTCCCCAGTGAAACTAAATCCCTCACACTGCAGAAAACTCCCCTTTCTTCCAGAAGTGCATGACAAAATATCAGGCTTCTGGGGGAAAACCATGCATAAGCCGTATTTATAACCCTACGATGTCGGATTATTCGGCCATCATTTGGAATGAACGGCATAGCTATTTAGCTATGCTGAAGGTGGACGAGGCACTTGTGAGATACCTCTCTCCATCGACGGCAGGTAATTTCGGGGGGGGGGGGGGGGGGGGGGGGCAGCTTTACCACCCAAGCCACCATGTAAGGCCACCGTGGCATTGGTGGGCTTGGCCTATGATGTAGTAGTCTTGCTTGTGGGTCACTGCAGACAATGACAGTGTTGCAGGCCTACCAAGCAGACCTGCTGAGTGAGCTCAATATATGGCGGCATTTAGCCAGTTCCTTCCCTGTTGTGTCGTGTTCACCCGGGCATTCATGAGTGGAGCCCGAGTCAGCGGTAGTGTGAAGCAGACACAGAAGGCGAGTATGGCAGCCCGGCAACCCCCGCAGACAGCCAGGAGAACTGGGAGGCCACAGTCGCGGCCTGCTACTAGGCCTGATCTGAGAATGGTCAGAGAGCTGTCACAGGGCAACGAAAATCTGATTTTCCCTCCAACAGAATGTGGAATAGTTAATAGTTAAGGGTTACCGGGTCCAGTTTAGAGATCAACCCCCCCGGTTCAGAGGTGTGCTCACCACAGTAGTCAGCACAGGAAGTAAGATCCCTCTTGGACAAAGGGGCTATTGAATATGTACACCGTTCCCTGAGGGAGGGAGGTTTTTACAGCCGTTATTTCCTGGTCCGCAAAAAATAGAGGAGTATGCGACCAATTTTAGATCTGCGTCATCTGAACAGTACTCTTCGGACATACAGGTTCAAGCTGTTGACGCCCAAACTTATCGTTCCACATGGATCGTTCACATTATCGTTCCAGTTTGAAGACTGGTTTGTGACGATAGATCTAAAAGGTGCATATTTCCACATAGCCAAGATCAGGTTCTTCCCTTCGGGCCATATGGCGGAGGTTTGGCCAAGCAGGACTGCATGCGTTCACCAGAGGAGACAACACACTGCCCGCTGTGGCTCGCCCTCACTTCTCCCGCACAATTAGGGCTAGACGCCATGGTGCACATGTGGTCGAGGTCGTTTCTGTACGCTTTTCCCCCGATCGCTCTGCTCCCACAAGTTACAGCTCGAATATGGTTCTCAGAGATAATATCCGTGCTAGATGGCACTCCTTGGGAGATTCCCATCCGCAGGGATCTACTGTTTCAAGCCATAGGGCTGATTTAACACTCTTGGCCGGAATTATGGAAACTGTGGGTCTGGCCCCTGAGGGGCACCAGTTCATAGATTCTGGTCTCACAACTGAGGTTGTAGAAAACATGTTGAACCCTAGAGCACCATCTACGAGGGAATTATATGTGCTCAAGTGGCGGCTTTTTGTCTTGTGGTGTGAGGAACGCCAGCCAGACCCAGTGAACTGTGCAATAGCTACAGTCCTGGAGTTTTTACAGGGACATTTCTCAGCAGGATGGGATCCTTCTACAATCAGGGTTTACGTGGCTGCCGTTTTGGCCAGCCACACCCCTGTTGATGGCACCTTTGTGGGGCAACATCCTCTAACTTCGAGGTTTATTCGTGGTGTCAGGTGGCTGAAGCCCATCTGCAGACCACACATACCTTCCTGGGACCTTTCTGTGGTCCTGGAAGGTCTGTCAGGTGTCCCATTTGAGCCCTTAGAGTCAGCCTCTGAGAAGCTTCTGACTCTAAAGGTGGCTCTTCTGCTGGCCCTGACATCTCTCAAGCGAGTAGGAGATCTACAAGTTCTCTCTTTTGCCCCATCAGAGGGCCAGCCTGAGGTGTTGCAGGCTTTCGGCCCTCCTCTGTTCCCCACACTGGAACAAGAGAGAATGCACCTGCTGTGTCCGGTAAGGGCTCTCTGTACTCACGTCCACCGCTGCTGCACAGTGGTCTATGCTACACACATCCATTCGATATTACAGCCTGGATATTCATTCTGCCCCGGGCTCGAATGTCTTGCAGTGACCCTCGGGCTTGGGTCTTTTTGAACAGGCTGTACCCTCGGTATGACACAGTAGGTATTCTCGTTCCCATAGTGTTATGTTAAATGCAATGTGGAGTTCCCTTTGTAAGGGAACATCCGGGTTACGCATGTAACCCTGTTCCCTGAAAAGGGAACGAGACATTGTGTAGCTTTGTCATACCGGGGTAAGCCTGTGAATTGCGTCTTCGCTTCAGATAATAGAGGCTGACGGCGTAGTTCACAGGTGCCATATATATATATCACGTGACACGCTTAATTGCCACATCACCTGATCACGGCAAGCCTATAAATAGGCATGACACAAGCTTCAGATTCTGGTCGCACGCAAGGGTGCTCCCATAGTGTTATGCTAAATGCAATGTCTCGTTACCTTCTCAGGGAACAGGGTTACGTGCATGAACCAGACATTTTGCTATCAGTTACTGGATAAACTCTTACACTGATTTGTGGTCAGAGTTTCCATATTACATTACCTTTGATGGCTTTCTTGGCTTCATTTCTACTGCACAGTCAGGCTTTGTCTGCAGTAGCAGAACTACACATTGAAGCATCGCTTTACTTGACAAGTCAACAATATATTTTTATTTAAAAGACACTTCTAAGAGCTGACATCTTATTTTGTTTTAACAGGTCAACATGTATCATGTGCATAGCTCCATCCCTGACACACACGTGACCACCAATGACGCAGTGTACAGCCTGCTGCAGATACACTGATGTATATTACACCTTAATGAATGTAAATAGTTATTTACAGTATTATTCTTATGTCTGTTATGCCTTAACATGTGCTTTAATTGAATAGCTTGCTTTTGCATTTGAAATGAATTGGACTTCTGCTGGCCTGTAACTGCGATGTCACTGAATGGAGCTCAATGCTGAGTCCAGATTAATAAAGAGCTGATGGATTTCCAGTTGCTTCATGAATAAGTTTCACCAGCTGAAAGAGAAAAGCCACGAGTAGAGTCAGAAATAAATCTGAACGCTATGCTAGCACTGACTGGTGTACTACAAACAATTATTTGCACACACACACACACACACACACACACACACACACACACACACACACACATATAAAGTTCCACCCAAAGAAAACACTTTATTACTATTGTTTTATTATTATTATTTTACACTCCTACAGCAGTTTCTGAATCTTGCTTTTTCCATCCACAGCCTTTCTTCAAAACTAGCCTAGTTTGGGGTGAAAATTTCGGCCTTATCTCTTAAAGTGATGTAAAGGGGTGTAATGACTTAAAGGTGATGTTTATTCATGCATGCTGTCACTTCTATGTATTTCCGTGTCAACATGACACAGGACTTATTTTGTATTATGACTATGTGCTGTGTGCTTTGTTTAAACCTGTCTGACACCTGGACCAGTAGAGACCGTCCACGCACTGCTGTTATCAGTGTATAAATACTTTTGTTTGCATGAATAAAGTGGGATGTCTTTTTGAGCATGCAAGAAGTCAGTGTGTGTTCATTTTAGACCCCCCCCATCCCCGGACGATCTGACGGGTATAAGGCATAGTCTGAGATCCCTGTAACGTGGAAATCTAACAACAACAAAACGTATGACGTTTAAGAGGCGATGAGCTGGTTTGGAAATTAAGGCATTTTAAATACCAGAACAAGATGATATTAACACAAATAATATTCGCAAAACATCAGAGGTTTAAACCGCACAAACTCTCCTAATGACGCCGCTGCTATCGAAACAAACATGTACAGCCTAGGACTTGACATAAATGAACCACAGAACTGTTCTGCAGTACCGGAATGTGTCCACTAGAGGGCAGGAGAGACTTCACTGAACGCCCAGGTGTCGATTCAATACCTAATGCGTGACCGTGCAAAAGTTTGCACACCCGTAGGGTGAAACAAAGCAGTAAAGACAAAAACATTGTAGATTTGTAGTAAGAAGGCATTTAGTGTATGTTTCACAGATGTTCCTTAAATATCACAGATAAAAGAAAATACATTACAGTGAAAGAGCATCCAAAAGCTGTTATAAAAAAAAAAATCATAAATAAACAGTTGTCAGAGACTTTTTATATTGCAATAAGAAAGACGCAAAGTTTTGAACTAATATCACCTGGAACCTTTCATCATAAAATGTCATAATCACTCTTTGACTATTTTTTGTTATTTATCTCATTGTCCTGTCAAAATATACATTCTGTAACTTAAATGGTAAATGTCACACTTATATAGCTCTTTTATCCAAAGCGCTTTACACTGTGTCTCATTCTCCCATTCACCCATTCACACACAGCAATGGTAGCAGAGCTGCCATGCAAGGCGCTATCTTGCCATCGGGAGCAACTTGAGGTTCAGTGTCTCGCCCAAGGAAACTTCAGCACGTGGAGTCATGTGGGCCGGGAATCAAACCACCAACCCTACGATTAGTGGACAACACGCTCTACCACCTGAGACACAACCGCCCCATCTTCAAGAAACTTCCTATTTATACCACAGTGCTGCTGAGTTCTGGACTCATTGGTCAGAAGGTGTTGATTAGTTTTCTATAACAGCAGCTCTGACTGTAGCACAGCTGCAAATCACGACTTTATATTGAAGCACTCTTTGTAATACGTTATCGTTTCTATAGTAACCGCTTATTCACTGGGATGATTTTTTGTTTTAATTGTTGATATGGAGAAGTTTTATGTAAGGATGTGTTTATATATGATTTATGGAAGGAGTCTCCAGTGTCAGAGCTTTCTAACAGTAAAGCTGAAGCTATAAATGAATGAAAATAAATAAATAAAAAGTCTCATTTTTAATAAGTTCCATTTTAAAAGAGGAAAAAACACTTGGGGAAGCGCTGTTAGACGAAAAGATTCAAAGTTGGCTTAGTAACTGTAAGTCGGCTTCATCTCACCAACCTGTTGTTGATTATTTTCCCAAAACAGCACAACACAGAGTGTTTATTCTTTACTCATGGTTAACGTATTGATGTAGTCGCTACAGTTTTGCCTCTTTGTGAACTGCACATTGTATAAATGATTTTTATTAATTGATGTATTTGTGATTTTGCAGATTTGTTCATTTATAAAGTAATAAACATCTTGCTGAGGGTCAGTTTTCTGTACTGGTGTATAAAAAATACAAACGTTTTGTTCTCACAGGTCTGTGAGGGTGTTGAGGTGATGGTGGTGGATATTTAAACCTCATGTGCTCAGGACAAAGTAAAAAAAAACTGAGCTGAAATGACAGGTGTATTTTTATGGTAAGCCGTGGTTTTCCTGTGAGCTGGTGTGAGAAAGATCTCTGTCTCGTCTGTGGTCTCACTCTGTATGAGAAATGGTACGGTCTGTCCTCCTAATTTTCTCTTTCTCAAGGTTTGTTTTCATATATGAAGCATTCATACATATTTATATGTATATTAAATGTAGCTTTACTTCAGCTACGTATGGAGACACTGTGGAGTTTTCAGGTGGACCGTTTTGGGTTTTTCTCCTGATCTAAAATGATCTTTCTCCAGATATTAAGAAAAAAACATTGCTAAGCATTTAATATCGAGATGTTTAATATTGTTCCACTTAGCGCTTAATGTGAAGCTGTTGTAGTGATGCGTCTCAGATATGTCCGATTGTGCATTTATAAAAAATGATTACTAAATGCACTTCTATAAGTTCAAGATGTCAAGGTTTAAACTTAGCTGATGTTACCTTTATTACAAAGCATCGGTCTGATTGCACGCATGAACCAGCGCATTTTACAAAATAATCCAGCATAATAAAAGCTTTTCTATCTGAAACACAGGATAAATGAATAATGATGTTTATAAAGAACCTGTCTGCATTTCCCCCAGTTTTATTTCATGTATTAACACTAAAGAGAGATGTACACGCAAATAGATCACGCTAATGACATCTTGGCAAGTGGGAATGATCTTGAATACAGTCAAATTTATCATTACAATAAAACAAACCTGGTTCTAGACTTTTTTTCACTAATTTCAAGTTTAAAATTTTCTGTTGTCAGAACATTTTGTTCATTTAAAAAAAAGATTGAGAAAAAAGACAAATTATCTGCCAAAGGAAGACGGTCACATAATCCTTGTAATGAAGGTTAGGACACAAGTGCAGATAAAGACTTTTAATAAAGAGAGGCAGGCAGACAAATCCAAATCATGCGACAATAGCGTGGTCGAAAAAACAGCCAATGGGTCAGGCGATCTACAAACAGGTATAGGCTCGAGACGAGACGAGACGAGACGATATTAAACATATTTATGAAGGGAGACTGGAGGTGAAAGTCATTAAGACAGAATCACAATACACAACAAGACAGAAATTGTTATAAGTTAGAGTAATTACAGTGTTGTGTATAGAACTAAACAAACACATTGAAGCTCTTTTTTTAGTTATGTGTAAACTGCTCAGAAGTGAGTGTGTGAACTTGAGCAGTGTGGAGAGCTGAGCGTTCTGTTAAACACTAGACTACGTGGTTTTCCTGTGGCTTAAATGACCTGCTTCCTGATTTTATTACTCTTGAAACGAGTGTCTCGATGCCTTCACTTCATCCAGGAGCTGTGAAATGGCGCTGCTCGTCCTCCTGTTCTTCTTCCATCTGATTCTGGACATTAACTCTCAATGTGAGTCGTTATTGTGGTGCTGTGAGTTCAGTGATTTGTTCTAATAGATGTTTACAAATAATTCTAGAGATTTTGAGAGATACTTCTGCATGTTCAGTTTGATGTTCAGTGTGTGTATTAAGTGGACTGTGTGATTTGTGTGTGTGGTTGTAGATCTTCCTCAGCCACGGCTGTCCGTGTCTCCTGAAGTTCTCACAGAGAGAGGATCAGTGCAGATTCACTGTCATGTTCCAGACAATGTTAAAGTGTCTCGGTGTCAGTTCTACCCAGAGAGAGACGACACAAATCTAAAACTCTCTCCATCATGTCAGCTCTCAGTCACTGGTTCTGAACTGATCAGGTGGACAGGACGAAGTTCTCCTGGAACACTTCATATTACTTGTTTCTACACTGTGGATAACTCTGTTCGTACTCCTTCTCCTCACTCTCTCCCAGCTCCAGTCACAGTGCTGAGTAAGCTCTACATTACATTTGATGTCTATTACTGTCTGCTTTAATCATGTTTCTAATTCACACTTGAATTTATTACCACAACATGAACGTCTGTAACAGTTAATACCTCTCTTCTACACATCCATTATAGTGCTATTTATTTATTTATATCTTTTATTTATTCCTCTGCAGATCAGAAACCGAAACTAAGCGTCATTCATGATGGTCAGTTTGATAAATTCAGATTTGTGTGTGAAATATCAGGGTCAGAGTCAGTAACTGCTGATTTTAGCTGTAATCTCTACACTGGAGAAAATCCTCAGCTTTTCCTAAACCGAACATCTCAAAACGGAAACTCTGGGAAGGTTTGTAGATTTAAAGCACAGAGAGACGCTGTGTTGAATCGTCTGCAGTCAGTAAAGAGTCGTGAAGTGAGCTGTGATTATTCACTGATCTCTGACCCGACTGCTCGCTCTCTAATGAGTGATAAATACAACATGATGCGTAAGTTACATTTAATCAAATGACAGAAGTTTTTTTAATTACCTTACTAACTTTTATGTTTAAACTTATTTGCGTGTTTTTTTCATCAGGTTTCTTTCCTACACCAGCACAGCCGTCCATCACTACTGAGAAATCCACTGCATGTGAGTTCATTTTATTTTATTTACTGCTGTTTAATTCTGTTACACTTTTTTTTATAACTGAAGTTTAATGTGCATTATGTTACACATGTAAGATGTGTTTATTTTATATTACATATTCCTTTTTTTTAAACTATTAATCTTCATGTGTTTATTTTCATCACTGAAGAAGATATCAACAGTTTAGTTTCCAATCTCACAAATATGAAGGTTAAAATAAACATATTACAATTTAATGTGTTACTTTAGAGTTTTTAAAAATGTTCAGATTTACACAGGTATATTAGATGCTGGTATACACAAAGAGAGATTCACTAACAACATTGTGTTTATGTGATGCTGTTCTAGATTTGACATTTACACTGAGCTAAAATCCTCTTGTGTGTTTACACGTACAGAATGGAAAGAGTTACAACAGAAAGCAGGTTGTCCGTTCATTCAGAAGTCAGTGATTGACATTGTCCTGGACTGTGTGTGTGTGTGTGTGTGTGTGTGTGTGTGTGTGTATGTGTGTGTGTGTGTGTGTGTGTGTGTATGTGTGTGTGTGTGTGTGTGTGTGTGTGTGTGGTTGTAGATGTTCCTCAGCCCCGGCTGTCCGTGTCTCCTGAAGTTCTCACAGAGAGAGGATCAGTGCAGATTCACTGTCACGTTTTTGCTATTTTTGGTGTAATTTATTAATTGATTGATTTTATTTATTCCTCTGCAGATCAGAAACCGAGACTAAACATCAGTCATGATGGTCAGTTTGATGAATTGAGATTTGTGTGTGAAATATCAGGGTCAGAGTCAGTAACTGCTGATTTTAGCTGTAATCTCTACACTGGAGAAAATCCTCAGATTTTCCTAATCCAAAGATCTCAAAAGAGAAACTCTGTGAAGGTTTGTAGTTTTACAGCACAGAGAGACGCTGTGTTTAATCGTCTGCAGTCAGTAAAGAGTCGTGAAGTGAGCTGTGATTATTCACTGATCTCTGACCCGACTGCTCGCTCTCTAATGAGTGATAAACACAACATGATGCGTAAGTTATAATAAACAAATTATGTATTCCATTACTTTATACCTTTGAATAATTTTAACTCATTTTCATTTCATCCTTTGTCAGATTTCTTTACAACATCAACAACAACATCACAACAACAACAGAACTGTTTAGTTCTGTTACACTTTTTTTTATAACTGAAGTTTAATCTGCATTGTGTTACACATTTTATGATGTGTGTGTAATGTGTATGTAATATAATGTGTATTAATGTCTGCTTATAATTTACATTTATAGTAAAATCATATTGTATTTTCATTACTTTATATTTTTAAAGCATTTTAACCCCTTTGCATGTCAGATTCCTCTTCTGAATCAACACAGCAGTCCGTCACTGCACAGAAATCCACTGCAGGTCAGTCATTCAAGTTTAATGTGCATTATGTTAGAATTGTGTGATGTTCATTTTACTTTGGTCATTTGATTTGGTGTAAGTAATGCAATAACATTTGAGGTGTCTTTTTATTGTTAACCAACCAGCGGGATCGTCCTAAAGGTACATCATTCTGATGTATCATTAATATCAATATCACCTGCATTGTATTTATTCTCATATCATTTGTAAACATAACACTGTCTTGATTGCTAACTGTTCTGACATGTTCTTTATTGTTCACACTTCAGTAGATAGAAAACTGACTCGTATTTGAGGATTCAGGGTTTTTCCCAGCTAACAGAACACATACGACATTCTTTATGTAGCATTACAAAAATAATGTTCAGAAAGACATGTAGCATTATAATTTTCCTAGAACGCTTCTCACATATTGTTCCAACACTATGGCGACGACAGTGTTAATGTTCCTACAGCCGAAAATGTTGCAGCAAAGAACATTCAGAAATGTTACACAAAAACCTCTTAAACCACCCGGAGAACCGGACCGACTGCACGCTAAAGGAACCAGAAGTTCTTCAGAACCAAAAGAACCAAAACACTCAGAAAAGTTTCTGCGAGCTTATTACTGCTAGTTTGTTTCGCAGACATTCCACAACACTAAACGTAACTAGAAATGGAAAAAAGTACTAGCTTTCCTACAACCAAAATTCCAAAAAAGTTGGGACAGTATGGAAAACACAAATAAAAACAGAGGAGTGATTTGTAAATGTACTTTGACTTGTATTTAAACAGAACACGTATAAAGACGTATAAAGGTATTTGATGTTTTACCTAATCAAGTGCATAGCTTTTTTTTTTTTTTGAAGATAAACGTTTATTTTGAAATTGATGCATGCACTTTCCAAAAAAAGTTGGGACAGGGCAATTTAGGACTAATAACGATGAGAGAAGTTGAAATAAGAAGGCGATGTGAAACAGGCGAGGCAATCGTCTAATAATAGTATATAAGGAGCCTCCAAAAAAAGGCCTAGTCCTTCAAGAGCAAGGATGGGTTCAGCTTAATAAGTGTTATTAAAAGAAAAGGTGATGTTACACAGGGGTAAACAGTCGACTGTCCCAACTTTTTTGGAGTGTGTTGCAGTCATCAGATTTGAAATGAGTGTACATTTTCATGTGTTAATAATGTCTTTTCAATATAGTACAGGGTGAATTGAATTTTCAAATGACTCTTTTTGTTTGTTTTTTGTATTTTCCATACTGTCCCAACTTTTTTGGAATTGGGATTATACATTAATAAATAAACATTGGCGTTTCTGGCACGTTGTTGTGGTATAAGAGGAATAAAACAGTTGGGGGCGTGTTGTTATGGGAACGTCGGAGTGTTAACAGTAACTGCACTTCATCACACCACCTCGTCTCTCAGTATTTTACTATAAGAGCCCCGTCCAACAGTCAGGAACTGTTAATGATCTCATGATCCAATATCTTATCAAATATTAACAGAGACTGTTTTCATTTTATTCAGGATCGCTGCCTACCGTACTGTCAGTCACCGGTGTGTGTGTTTTACTGGCTGGACTGATGAGCTTCTGTCTCTGCGTGTGTATCAGTAAGTCTTTAACTTCATCTTTTAGCAAAATCTTGATGGTGTTGATAATTATGACATGACTGAACGTGTTTTTGTTTCTTAGACAAGCAGAAGACTGAGAGGTTAGAAATTTATTGTGTTCAGCTGAACTGCGTATTATTAAATCCTGATTTTATCACATCTAAGCATCTAATAGCCGTGTATATCTGTGTGGATTATCTTCAGCAGATGTAAATTGAACACGACCCACCGTGATCAGGGTACATTTATCACTTTCTTACCAAGCTGGAAAAGTCCAAAAGCCATAAACGACAATTTAACTAAGCACACGTCCACTGAGTTTAAGTAGATTTAAAAGTATTGTTTTTTGTTTTTTCCAGGAGTCATGATGTCTGTGCTCAATATGAATAATGTAAGTAGCATTTCTGTCTTATGAATAATAAAATGTAACTCACTATCAGTTTCAGTTAATGTAATGTTAAGGACTGAAGAATAAGAAAGTCTAACAGACTTTTTCCTGATGTTTAGTCCGGCTCAGAAGCTGCTGAAACTTATTCTGTGATCAGCTCAGTACCCTTACCGTCCCTGCCTTTAGGTAAATTATACAGTACAAACTCACACACATAACATCACTTACTTAATCGTGCTTTACAATAAACACACAACACATGCACTAAGAGGTAAAGAGTAGAAAGAAATTGGGTTAAAACTACCCCAAACATCCAGTGACTTACAGTGAATCCGGAAAGTATTCACAGCGCTTCACTTTCCCCACATTTTGTTATGTTACAGCCTTATTCCAAAATGGATTCAATTCATTATTTTCCTCAAAATTCTACAAACAACACCCCATAATGACAATGTGAAAGAAGTTTGTTTGAAATCTTTGCAAATTTATTAAAAATAAAAAACAAAAAAAGCACATGTACATAAGTATTCACAGTCTTTGTCATGACATTCAAAATTGAGCTCAGGTGCATCCTGTTTCCACTGATCATCCTTGAGATGTTTCTACAACTCGATTGGAGTCCACCTGTGGTAAATTTAGTTGATTGGACATTATTTGGAAAGGCACACACCTGTCTATATAAGGTCCCACAATTAACAATGCATGTCAGAGCAGAAACCAAGCCACGAAGACCAAGGAATTATCTGTAGACCTCCGAGACAGGATTGTATGGAGGCACAGATCTGGGGAAGGGTACAGAAACATGTCTGCAGCATTGAATGTCTCAATGAGCACAGTGGCCTCCATCATCTATAAATGGAAGAAGTCTGGAACCACCAGGACTCTTCCTAGAGCTGGCAGCCCGTCCAAACTGAGCGATCGGGGGAGAAGGGCCTTAGTCAGGGAGGTGACCAAAAACCTGATGGTCACTCTGACAGAGCTCCAGCGTGTCTCTGTGGAGAGAGGAGAACCTTCCAGAAGAACAACCATCTCTGCAGCACTCCATCAATCAGGCCTGAATGGTAGCGTGACCAGATGGAAGCCACTCCTCAGTAAAAGGCACATGACAGCCCGCTTGGAGTTTGCCAAAAGGCACCTGAAGGACTCTCAGACCAAAGATTGAACAAAGATTGAACTCGTTGGCCTGAATGGCCGCTCATCACCTGGCCAATACCATCCCTACAGTGAAGCATGGTGGTGGCAGCATCATGCTGTGGGGATGTTTTTCAGTGGCAGGAACTGGGAGACTAGTCAGGATCGAGGGAAAGATGAATGCAGCATCCTTGATCAGAGACATCCTTGATGAAAACCTGCTCCAGAGCACTCTGGACCTCAGACTGGGGCAAAGGTTCATCTTTCAACAGGACAACGACCCTAAGCACACAGCCAAAATAACAAAGAAGTGGCTACAGGACAACTCTGTGAATGTCCTTGAGTGCCCCAGCCAGAGCCCAGACTTGAACCCCATCGAACATCTCTGGAGAGATCTGAAAATGGCTGTGCACCGACACTCCCCATCCAACCTGATGGAGCTTGAGAGGTCCTGCAAAGAAGAATGGGAGAAACTGCCCAAAAATAGGTGTGCAAGCTTGTAGCATCGTTCTCAAAAAGACTTGAATCTGTAATTGGTGCCAAAGGTGCTTCAACAAAGTATTGAGCAAGGGCTGTGAATACTTATCTACATGTGCGTTTATGTTTTTTATTTTTAATAAATTTGCAAAGATTTCAAACAAACTTCTTTCATGTTGTCATCATGGGGTATTGTTTGTAGAATTTTGAGGAAAATAATGCATTTAATCCTTTTTTCAATAAGGTTGTAACATAACAAAATGTGGGAAAAGTGAAGCGCCGTGAATACTTTCTGGATGCACTGTACCCTGTGGATAATCTATAAGGAGATCTGAACCATGCAGGCTAATCAAACCTATAAACAAAGACCGAAGTGGAACTCAGACACTGGATATAATATTAAACAGCTTGCAGAAATGCTCAGGGAAAGTGTCAAACCCTCACTAAGAGTCGAGGTGAAGGAACTGTTTAAATCCACTGAACAAATGAAGGTGAAACACGTAACAGGAGCATTCAGTACTCAGGTATTATTAAACACAATCCATTCATTTTTCCAGCTGATGGATAATTGTTGTATTTAAGACAGTTTTATAGCATCAAAACATATTTAGGGTTTTCTCCCTCTTCAAATAAAATAAATAAATAAATCTAGTCCAGTAAAGGTTGTAATTATAGAATATACTGATGAAGTGTAATCAATATGTGTAACTAACATTTAGAATTATAACTTAGAAACATAATCTAATAATCAGTATTAGTTAATCCTTCTGTACCTTTCTGCACAGCAATAAATTCACATTAGACATTCGCTGAAACTGCTTTTGTAAGTAAACGACCTTGAGGCCCGATACTGATTATCGAGTTAGGATAGGGCCTCAGGAAGGGAGGCAGATATCAGCTACAGTAGGATGACAGACAGAAGCTCATTGAGACATTGAGAAGGGAGTTTTGGTCAGAGAAAAACAAAAAACAAAAGACTGAGTTTCTGAGTGAAACCTTTTTTATTATTATTTATTTAAAGGAAACCTTGTCCTCATAAAACCTTTTTAAGAAAAACAACTAACTGCTCATGCTCCACACATCTAAGATATTATATAGACATGAATAATTCATTGTGGGGAAGGAGATCGAAGGTTTGTTTCTAATGAGAAAAGGTAAAACCCCGTCTAAGATGAGCTCGCTGTTGCAGAAAGGTATAAAAGGGCATGTGCGTGTTTGCATAATTTGGTCTTTCTGCAGATTGTCTCACTTTACTGTTTCAATAAAGTTTGATTATGTTTTGGCCTCTACAAACCCTTTTGTCTGTGAAGTTTTTTAACTTAGACTGGAAAGATTTTTTCCACTACATAATGCAGCCAAAAGAAACTGTTTTATAATCTGAATGTCATGTCACTATGAGACACTTTAAACTTTACACACAATGTGAATTTTCAGACACCAGTGGAGACATAAAAGTGGATCCTAAGATAACAGTGGTGAGTAGCGTTTTGCTATCAGTTACTGGATAAACTGTTACACTGTTTTGTGGTCAGAGTTTCCATATTACAGACTTTGATGGCTTTCTTGGCTTCATTTCTACTGCACAGTCAGGCTTTGTCTGCAGCAGCAGAACTACACATGAAAGCATCGCTTTACTTGACAAGTCAACAATACATTTTTATTTAAAAGACACTCCTAACTGCTGACATCTTATTTTGTTTTAACAGGTCGACACGTATCATGTGTACAGCTCCATCCCTGACACACACGTGACCACCAATGACGCAGTGTACAGCCTGCTGCAGATGCACTGATTATTCTTATGCCTGTTATGCCTTAACATGTGCTTTAATTGAATAGCTTGCTTTTGGATTTGAAATGAATTGGACTTCTGCTGGCTTGTAACTGCGATGTCACTGAATGGAGCTCAAGGCTGAGTCCAGATTAATAAAGAGCTGATGGATTTACAGTTGGTTCATGAATAAGTTTCACCAGATGAAAGAGAAAAGCCACGAGTCAGAAATAAACCTGAGCGCTATGCTAGCACTAACTGGCGTGCTACAATTATTTGCACACACACACACACACACACACACACACACACACATAAAGTTCCACCCAAATGAAACACTTCATTACTATTTTTTTTTAAATTATTATTATTTTACACCCCTACAGCAGTTTCTGAATCTTGCTTTTTCCCAGCCACAGCCTTTCTTCAAAACTAGCCTAGTTTGGGGTGAAAATTGCGACCTTATCTCTTAAAGTGATGTAAAGGGGTGTAATAACTTAAAGGTGATGTTTATTCATGCATGTTGTCACTTCTTCTATCTCTAGATTTATATAACATATAAAACGTTTCATTAAAATGCGCGTTAAGCCGATCACGTGACCAGTGCGCGTTTCCTGGGGTGCAACGTTAATTGATGTCCCACCAACAACAACAAACCGTATGACGTTAAAAAGCGACGCGCTGGTTTGCAAATGAAGGCCTTTTAAATACCAGAACAAGATGATATTAACACAAATAATATTCGCAAAACATCAGAGGTTTAAAACGCACAAACTCTCCTAATGACGCCGCTGCTATCTAAACAAACATGTACAGCCTAGGACTTGACATAAATGAACCACAGAACTGTTCTGCAGTACCGGAATGTGTCCACTAGAGGGCAGGAGAGACTTCACTGAACGCCAAGGTGTCGATTTAATACCTAATGCGTGACCGTGCAAAAGTTTGCACACCCGGAGGGTGAAACAAAGCAGTAAAGACAAAAACATTGTAGTTTGAAGCAACAAGCCATTTAGTGTATGTTTCACAGATGTTCCTTAAATGTCACAGATAAAATAAAATACATTACAGTGAAAGAGCATCCAAAAGCTGTTATAGAATGGAGAAGTTTTATGTAAGGATGTGTTTATATATGATTTATGGAAGGAGTCTCCAGTGTCAGAGCTTTGTAACAGTAAAGCTGAAGCTATAAATGGATGAAAATAAATAAATAAAAAGTCTCATTTTTAATAAATCCCATTTTGTAAGAGGAATAAAACACTTGGGGACGCGCTGTTAGACGAAAAGATTCAAAGTTGGCTTAGTAACTGTAAGTCGGCTTCATCTCACCAACCTGTTGTTGATTATTTTCCCAAAACAGCACAACACAGAGTGTTTATTCTTTACTCATGGTTAACGTATTGATGTAGTCGCTACAGTTTTGCCTCTTTGTGAACTGCACATTGTATAAATGATTTTTATTAATTGATGTATTTGTGATTTTGCAGATTTGTAAATCTATAAAGTAATAAACATCTTGCTGAGGGTCAGTTTTCGGTACTGGTCTATAAAAAATACAAACGTTTTGTTCTCACAGGACTGTGAGCGTGTTGAGGTGATGGTGGTGGATATTTAAACCTCATGTGCTCAAGACAAAGTAAAAAAACTGAGCTGAAATGACAGGTGTATTTTTATGGTAAGCCGTGGTTTTCCTGTGAGCTGGTGTGAGAAAGATCTCTGTCTCGTCTGTGGTCTCACTCTGTATGAGAAATGGTACGGTCTGTCCTCCTAATTTTCTCTTTCTCAAGGTTTGTTTTCATATATGAAGCATTCGTACATATTTATAATGTATATTTAATGTTATTAAATGTACTAAATTTTGCTACTCTTGAAACGAGTGTCTCGATGCCTTCACTTCATCCAGGAGCTGTGAAATGGCGCTGCTCGTCCTCCTGTTCTTCTTCCATCTGATTCTGGACATTGACTCTCAATGTGAGTCGTTATTGTGGTGCTGTGAGTTCAGTGATTTGTTCTAATAGATGTTTACAAATAATTCTAGAGATTTTGAGAGATACTTCTGCATGTTCAGTTTGATGTTCAGTGTGTGTATTAAGTGGACTGTGTGATTTGTGTGTGTGGTTATAGATGTTCCTCAGCCACGGCTGTCCGTGTCTCCTGAAGTTCTCACAGAGAGAGGATCAGTGCAGATTCACTGTCATGTTCCAGACAATGTTAAAGTGCATCAGTGTTATTTCTACCCAGAGAGAGACAACACAAATCTAAAACTCTCTCCATCATGTCAGCTCTCAGTCACTGGTTCTGAACTGATCAGGTGGACAGGACGAAGTTCTCCTGGAACACTTCATATTACTTGTTTCTACACTGTGGATAACTCTGTTAGTACTCCTTCTCCTCACTTTCTCCCAGCTCCAGTCACAGTGCTGAGTAAGCTCTACATTACATGTATCTTTATAATATATGTGCATTCTGTGTATTAATATCTGCATGAATCATAAAATTACATTCATGTTCCTTAATGCTATTTTTGGTGTAATTTATTAATTGATTGATTTTATTTGTTCATCTGCAGATCAGAAACCGAGACTAAGAGTCAGTCATGATGGTCAGTTTGATGAATTCAGATTTGTGTGTGAAATATCAGGGTCAGAGTCAGTAACTGCTGATTTTATCTGTAATCTCTACACTGGAGAAAATCCTCAGCTTTTCCTAATCCAAACATCTCTAAAGAGAAAATCTCTGAAGGTTTGTAGATTTAAAGCACAGAGAGACTCTGTGTTTAATCGTCTGCAGTCAGTAAAGAGTCGTGAAGTGAGCTGTGATTATTCACTGATCTCTGACCCGACTGCTCGCTCTCTAATGAGTGATAAATACACCATGATGCGTAAGTTATAATAAACAAATTATGTATTCCATTACTTTATACCTTTGAATAATTTGAACTCATTTTCATTTCATCTTTTGTCAGATTTCTTTACAACAACAACAACGACTCAGACATCCACTCCTGAAGAGAAACCCAGTGCAGGTTAGTGACTCAGTTTTAATTACATTACATTAGAATTTCGTGGTGTTCATTTTACTTTGGTCATTGTTTTACTGTAGGAACACCAAAAATGTATATCTGTGTGGATTATCTTCAGCAGATGTAAATTGAACACGACCCACCGTGATCAGGGTACATTTATCACTTTCTTAGCAAGCTGGAAAAGTCCAATCTGCTGATTGGCTCTGTGATGTTAGGTCTCAACAAATTTACAGGTGAACACTAATCAGCTTCATGAAATATTAATAAATCATTAAAAAATAATTATTACACTGAAAAGTCCAACCACAATTTATTAAATCCACTTAATCATAATAAAAGAAATAAATCTGCACTGTATGTAATTAAACAATTACCGGTGTAAATGAATCTTTTTTTAAAATACTTTTTATTTCAAAGCACTGCAGTGTTTTTTTTTATTCTTTTTATTTATTTATTTACTTATTTTTTTACTTGAAGTTAAAGCTGAATGTGTGTGTGAACTGTTCCCCTGCAGACGGTGATGAGGTTTACACAGAGGTGATGTACACACTCTCCTCTCAGCAGTTCTCAGAGGAAACACAGCTCCTTTCAGCTTCCTCTGAATGATGGACACTGAACAGCTTCTGTCTTCTGTCTCAGTTTAAAGTCTGAACTCAATAAACTCTTATTTGTTAAATAACACAAATATTCCTAACAATTCATTTGATTCTCATGAATGCTTTTCACAGTCTGCCTTTATCATGAACCGTGTGTTTTCTAAAGGAAATCTGCAGGGTGAACTATTTTACTGTTGAATTTGAAACGCACAATAAATCATTTCATCAGAGATGCACTTTAAATCATCCAAGTATTGCCTCTTTATCTTTTAGCTTCTTATACAGCCTATCTGTGTGGATGTTGTTGTTGCTTTGTTGTTGTTTTATTTTTATATTTGAGGCAGGATCACATCTGTAATTATTTATTTAACATGTACATGTATTCTTAAATCTAGAACAGTCACAGTTGTTTATGTGATAATGAACAGGTTTTGTTTTTTCCTTAAAGAATCTGTACGTGTACAACATTATATTATAATCACATGGGAAATCATCTGTCCTCTTTTTCTGTATATAAACTAATGTACTAACAAATAATTATTTACAGATTTACTCAACGTGACATCTTAAATGTTTTGGAGATATTCATGCCAGTAATTAACTACTTTAAAACAGCTCACTCAGTATTATCGAATTGAATTAATTGTGTTGAAGTTAATCCAACTACGTAGAAAATTAAAAAAAAAAAAAATAATAAAGAAAACTTTACTGAGCAGATTCTGGGGCGTTGTCTCCCCCTAGTGGGTGTAATAAATACTGCCGTTAAACCAGAGAAGAAGGAACAATGAGGGCAGTTCTGTAATCATAGTCAGGATTAAATGAATGAATGTTGGCCCTCCCTAGTCTATAAATGAAGTACTGATATTAAACATCTTCATGAGGGAAGCCTGGAGGTGATGCAGTGATGATGTGGAGTGATGGCCCTTGTATTGTGTTATACTTATTGTACCTGGTTCACTTGTACAGTATCTATTTATTGTCTTGTATCTTGTCTGTGTACAGTGGTTAATGTTATGCTTCTGGATTCTGATATTTTGATCATAATGTGTGGTTTTGTTCATAATGTGTGGTTTTCTGTGAATAAATTTCCAGCACTGACAGTTTAAAGGTCTACTGTATCAAAGAACCTGACAACATACTGTGTCATAAATATTAAACCCTTACCTATTGTGAATTCTATATGTTTTAAAGTGTTTCTGCCATTCATGCCTTAGTGAAATAGTAAAATAAATAAATAAATAAATAAATAAAAATCATGCTGTCTGTTAGAATTTCAGCAAAGATGAGTCAGGAAACTGAACTGATCTTCAGATTGTCTAGGTTTATTTGCACACTTGTAGTGTCTACAAATCAGGATTTAAAAAAAAAAAAAATTGGTCAGTTTACACGTCTATTTGTATACCAGGGCTAGTGGAACAATCTAAAAACCATTAGCGATATAAGTGATTGAACAGCAGCTGAAAATAGCAGGAATACTGCCAGAAATGAGTGATGAGTCAGCAAATAACAGGTTTAATTTCTCTATATGCTGATGATGTAATCTCGTGATGATGCACCCGTTACAGTCTTGCAGACTGGGTAAAGAGAGGAGTTGGACGTCTGTCTTCAGGAGAGTTGTATTGAAAGGTTATTATTTAATGCATAGATGAGAGTGACCTGTGAGAAGAATGGGATCCATGTCCAGAAGACTACAGTCATTTTTATCCTCAGACCAAAGTGGGTGAGAAAGAATCAGCACTGGATGAGAATGATCCATTTATACATTTGCAAAAAAAAAAGTCCAATCCAAGAATATTATTAATTTTTCCCATATAAAAACTAAGATGAGATGCTATGAGGGTTTTAAGCTGTGGTGATGCTGACCAAAATAAAGTGAACTGATACTGAAGATAAATAAATCTGCCACCTAACCTCCAGACCTGCTCACACATCACCCTCTAGCTCTTGGCTCTCAGAAGCTTTGCGAAACAACCGGGCCAAACTAAGAGCATCTGAAAGGAAATGGTGTAAATCTAACAATCCAAGTGACCTAACCAATCACCAAACACTTCTCTCCTCTTTTTCCAATAGCATCTCCACTGCTAAAGCCACGTACTACCAAGAGAAAATTGGCAGTTCTCCCAACACCCGCACTCTCTTCAAAACCTTTTCTTCTCTTCTCTGTCCCCCTCCTCCCACTTCCCCTTCCTCTCTCACTGCAGATGACTTTGCCACTTTCTTTTCCAAGGTTACATCAATCAGGAACCAGTTCTCAACCCCAGACATGCATAGACCGGCTCCTCCTCCATGTAACTTCCAACTGACTTCCTTCTCTCCCATCTCAGAGTGTCTAAACTCCTCCTCTCTAGCCGTCGCACAACCTGTCCTCTTGACCCAATCCCTTCTCTTCTTCTTCAGTCCATCTCTCCCACAATATTACCTGCACTTACACACATCTTTAACACATCCCTCTCTACTGGCACATACCCTACCTCATTTAAGCAGGCCCGGGTTACCCCACTGCTTAAAAAACCATCACTTAACCCTGCTGTGGTTGACAACTACAGACCTGTTTCCCTCCTCCCTTTTCTTTCCAAAACTCTTGAAAGAGCCATTTTTAATCAACTCTCCAATTTTCTCACAAAGAACAACCTCCTGGACACCAAGCAGTCTGTCGTCAAGAGCAATCACTCCATGGAGGCTGCTCTGTTTTCCGTCACTGAAGCCTTCCGACTACCAAGAGCAACCTCTAGATCATCTGTCCTCATCCTACTTGACGTCTCTGCTGCTTTCGACACTGTGAACCATCAGATCCTCCTGTCAACTCTCTCCAGCCTGGGCATCACCAGAACGGTTCTGTGCTGGGTGGAATCCTATCTCTCAGACAGATCCTTCAAGGTATCGTGGAGGGGAGGTATTTCTGAAACTCAGCAACTCACAACTGGCGTTCCACAGGGGTCAGTTCTGGGTCCACTGCTCTTTTCTATCTACACTACATCTCTAGGGCAGGTGATTGAGTCTCATGGTTTCTCATATCATTGCTATGCTGATGACACCCATCTCTATTTGTCCTTCCAGCCTGATGATCCATCCGTCTCTGCACGTATCTCTGCTTGCCTGTTGGACATCTCGGTCTGGATGAGGGAACACCACCTTAAGCTCAACTTGACAAAATCTGAGCTTCTCGTCATCCCAGCCTGTCCCTCAATCAACCACAACCTCACTGTACAGCTCGGCTCAACCACACTCAAACCAACCAGGATGGCCAGGAAACTTGGGGTGATTCTTGATGACAGTTTGACCTTTACAGACCACATCTCAACAACTGCACAGTCATGTGGGTTCATCCTGTACAACATCAAGAGCACGTCGCGTGATATATATATATGGCACCTGTGAACCACGCCATCAGCCTTATTATCTTCAGCAAGACTGCATTTTGGTCGTTTGTGTAAAGAAACAAAAATCTGCTTCATTTCCTCTCTATCTTTTCTCAAAATCTCTGGACCTTTCTATCCCTTTAAAAAAAGAGAAGAAAAAAAAGGAATGAGTGAGAGAATGCAGGAAGTGTGTTATGCCTTGTAGTGCACACTTTCTGTGTGAAGTGTCTAGGGTTGGAGCATGCGATGGCAACCCTCGAGAGGTCTGACAGCACATTGTAACGCCTTACATTAGGCAGCTCCACTCGCGATTCACTCTCTTCTTGGAAGCCGAAGCGAGTTGGGTTTCAGAGCCTTGTGGATCTGGGCCAGCCGCTGCCGAGGCAGCTAGCCGTCTCAGGTCCAGGGGATCACTTATGGATCCTGAAGAGGTGCCGGAGACGAGCACTGCTCTATCTCTTGCTGTCTTCCAGGTCCGGCTCTCTGCTGGATTTTGGAGCTCGCGTCGCGACTCCTCCTTCCGCTATGGAAAGCCAAAAAAAAAAAAGCACACAAAAATAATAGTAATAATTCCTCTCTGACTCTGAGGAGCCAGAAGGATGTGCTAAAAACCGAGAGCAGCATATAAAGAGCTGCTTTTTTCTCCCCAGTGAAACTAAATCCCTCACACTGCAGAAAACTCCCCTTTCTTCCAGAAGTGCATGACAAAATATCAGGCTTCTGGGGGAAAACCATGCATAAGCCGTATTTATAACCCTACGATGTCGGATTATTCGGCCATCATTTGGAATGAACTGCATAGCTATTTAGCTATGCTGAAGGTGGACGAGGCACTTGTGAGATACCTCTCTCCATCGACGGCAGGTAATTTCGGGGGGGGGGGGGGGCAGCTTTACCACCCAAGCCACCATGTAAGGCCACCGTGGCATTGGTGGGCTTGGCCTATGATGTAGTAGTCTTGCTTGTGGGTCACTGCAGACAATGACAGTGTTGCAGGCCTACCAAGCAGACCTGCTGAGTGAGCTCAATATATGGCGGCATTTAGCCAGTTCCTTCCCTGTTGTGTCGTGTTCACCCGGGCATTCACGAGTGGAGCCCGAGTCAGCGCTAGTGTGAAGCAGACACAGAAGGCGAGTATGGAAGCCCGGCAACCCCCGCAGACAGCCAGGGGAACTGGGAGGCCACAGTCGCGGCCTGCTACTAGGCCTGATCTGAGAATGGTCAGAGAGCTGTCACAGGGCAACAAAAATCTGATTTTCCCTCCAACAGAATGTGGAATAGTTAATAGTTAAGGGTTACCGGGTCCAGTTTAGAGATCAACCCCCCCGGTTCAGAGGTGTGCTCACCACAGTAGTCAGCACAGGAAGTAAGATCCCTCTTGGACAAAGGGGCTATTGAATATGTACACCGTTCCCTGAGGGAGGGAGGTTTTTACAGCCGTTATTTCCTGGTCCGCAAAAAATAGAGGAGTATGCGACCAATTTTAGATCTGCGTCATCTGAACAGTACTCTTCGGACATACAGGTTCAAGATGTTGACGCCCAAACTTATCGTTCCACATGGATCGTTCACATTATCGTTCCAGTTTGAAGACTGGTTTGTGACGATAGATCTAAAAGGTGCATATTTCCACATAGCCAAGATCAGGTTCTTCCCTTCGGGCCATATGGCGGAGGTTTGGCCAAGCAGGACTGCATGCGTTCACCAGAGGAGACAACACACTGCCCGCTGTGGCTCGCCCTCACTTCTCCCGCACAATTAGGGCTAGACGCCATGGTGCACATGTGGTCGAGGTCGTTTCTGTACGCTTTTCCCCCGATTGCTTTGCTCCCACAAGTTACAGCTCGAATATGGTTCTCAGAGATAATATCCGTGCTAGATGGCACTCCTTGGGAAATTCCCATCCGCAGGGATCTACTGTTTCAAGCCATAGGGCTGATTTAACACTCTTGGCCGGAATTATGGAAACTGTGGGTCTGGCCCCTGAGGGGCACCAGTTCATAGATTCTGGTCTCACAACTGAGGTTGTAGAAAACATGTTGAACCCTAGAGCACCATCTACGAGGGAATTGTATGTGCTCAAGTGGCGGCTTTATGTCTTGTGGTGTGAGGAACGCCAGCCAGACCCAGTGAACTGTGCAATAGCTACAGTCCTGGAGTTTTTACAGGGACATTTCTCAGCAGGATGGGATCCTTCTACAATCAGGGTTTACGTGGCTGCCGTTTTGGCCAGCCACACCCCTGTTGATGGCACCTTTGTGGGGCAACATCCTCTAACTTCGAGGTTTATTCGTGGTGTCAGGTGGCTGAAGCCCATCTGCAGACCACACATACCTTCCTGGGACCTTTCTGTGGTCCTGGAAGGTCTGTCAGGTATCCCATTTGAGCCCTTAGAGTCAGCCTCTGAGAAGCTTCTGACTCTAAAGGTAGCTCTTCTGCTGGCCCTGACATCTCTCAAGCGAGTAGGAGATCTACAAGTTCTCTCTTTTGCCCCATCTGCTGGCCAGCCTGAGGTGTTGCAGGCTTTCTGCCCTCCTCTGTTCCCCACACTGGAACAAGAGAGAATGCACCTGCTGTGTCCGGTAAGGGCTCTCTGTACTCACGTCCACCGCTCCGGCCAGTGGCATAAGTCGGAGCAGCTGCTGGTCTGCATGGCGGTGACAGTAGAGGTGATGCTGGGTCAAAGCAGCGCATCTCTAATTGGATAGTAGAAGCAATCTCTATCACTTATGAGGCACATGTTCTCGCTACGCCTCTGGGCATGAGGGCTCATTCCAATAGGGGGTCGCCTCCATGAAGGCTTTGTCCAACGGGGTATCCTTATAGGATGTGTGTGCTGCTGCACAGTAGTCTATGCTACACACATCCATTCGATATTACAGCCTGGATATTCATTCCGCCCCGGGCTCGAGTGTCTTGCAGTGACCCTCGGGCTTGGGTCTTTTTGAACAGGCTGTACCCTCGGTATGACACAGTAGGTATTCTCTTTCCCATAGTGTTATGTTAAATGCAATGTGGAGTTCCCTTTGTAAGGGAACATCCGGGTTACGCATGTAACCCTGTTCCCTGAGAAGGGAACGAGATATTGCGTAGCTTTGTCATACCGGGGTAAGCCTGTGAATTGCGTCTTCGCTTCAGATAATAGAGGCTGACGGCATAGTTCACAGGTGCCATATATATATCACGTGACACGCTTAATTGCCACATCACCTGATCACGGCAAGCCTATAAATAGGCATGACACAAGCTTCAGATTCCGGTCACACGCAAGGGCGCTCCCATAGTGTTATGCTAAATGCAATGTCTCGTTACCTTCTCAGGGAACAGGGTTACGTGCATGAACCAGACATTTTGCTATCAGTTACTGGATAAACTGTTACACTGATTTGTGGTCAGAGTTTCCATATTACATTACCTTTGATGGCTTTCTTGGCTTCATTTCTACTGCACAGTCAGGCTTTGTCTGCAGTAGCAGAACTACACATTGAAGCATCGCTTTACTTGACAAGTCAACAATATATTTTTATTTAAAAGACACTTCTAAGAGCTGACATCTTATTTTGTTTTAACAGGTCAACATGTATCATGTGCATAGCTCCATCCCTGACACACACGTGACCGACAATGACGCAGTGTACAGCCTGCTGCAGATACACTGATGTATATTACACCTTAATGAATGTAAATAGTTATTTACAGTATTATTCTTATGTCTGTTATGCCTTAACATGTGCTTTAATTGAATAGCTTGCTTTTGCATTTGAAATGAAATGGACTTCTGCTGGCTTGTAACTGCAATGTCACTGAATGGAGCTCAAGGCTGAGTCCAGATTAATAAAGAGCTGATGGATTTACAGTTGCTTCATGAATAAGTTTCACCAGCTGAAAGAGAAAAGCCACGAGTAGAGTCAGAAATAAATCTGAGCGCTATGCTAGCACTGACTGGTGTGCTACAAACAATTATTTGCACACACACACACACACATATAAAGTTCCACCCAAAGAAAACACTTTATTACTATTGTTTTATTATTATTATTTTACACTCCTACAGCAGTTTCTGAATCTTGCTTTTTCCATCCACAGCCTTTCTTCAAAACTAGCCTAGTTTGGGGTGAAAATTGCGGCCTTTTCTCTAAAAGTGATGCAAAGGGGTGTAATAACTTAAAGGTGATGTTTATTCATGCATGCTGTCACTTCTATCTCTAGATTTATATAAAATATAAATGTTTCATTAAAATGCACGTTAAACCGATCACGTGACCAGTCCGCGTTTCCTGCTACGTTAATTGATGTCCCACCAACAACAACTGAAAGGAAATTCTCTTATATCATGTACTCTCTTATATTATGAACTGCTATCAAATACCTATGATGATTGTATTCATTTAATTACCTCTTTAAATAAGCTGATCAACTGCTATCCTTGATTATAGCTATATACTTGAAATACACATGTATTTCCGTGTCAACATGACACAGGACTTATTTTGTATTATGGCTATGTGCTGTGTGCTTTGTTTAAATCTGTCTGACACCTGGACCAGTAGAGACAAATAGTTGTCAGAGACTTTTTATATTGTAATAATAAAGACGCAAAGTTTTGAACTAGTTTTCTATAACCTGCACATGACAGGTTTATATTAAACCACTCTCTAGTACTTTATTGTTTCTATAGTAACCGCTCATTCACTGGGATGATTTTTTGTTTTAATTGTTGATATGGGGAAGTTCTCTGTAAGGATGTGTTTATATATGATTTATGGAAGGAGTCTCCAGGGTCAGAGCTTTGTAACAGTAAAGCTGTAGCTATAAATGGATTTTTAAAAAGTCTCATTTTTAATAAGTTCCATTTTGTAAGAGGAATAAAACACTTGCGGACGCGCTGTTAGACGAAAAGATTCAAATGTGGGTTAGTAACTGTAAGTCGGCTTCATCTCACCAACCTGTTGTTGATTATTTTCCCAAAACAGCACAACACAGAGTGTTTATTCTTTACTCATGGTTAACGTATTGATGTAGTCGCTACAGTTTTGCCTCTTTGTGAACTGCACATTGTATAAATGATTTTTATTAATTGATGTATTTGTGATTTTGCAGATTTGTTCATCTATAATGTAATAAACATCTTGCTGAGTGTCAGCTTTCTGTACTGGTCTATAAAAAATACAAACGTTTTGTTCTCACAGGACTGTGAGCGTGTTGAGGTGATGGTGGTGGATATTTATACCTCATGTGCTCAAGACATGAAGTAAAAAAACTGAGCTGAAATGACAGGTGTATTTTTATGGTAAGCCGTGGTTTTCCTGTGAGCTGGTGCGAGAAAGATCTCTGTCTCGTCTGTGGTCTCACTCTGTATGAGAAATGGTACGGTCTGTCCTCCTAATTTTCTCTTTCTCAAGCTTTGTTTTCATATATGAAGCATTCATACATATTTATATGTATGTAGCAAGTGGCTCGTTTGTAGCAACTACGCCACCCCAAGAAAACGGGGGAAACAACCCTAACAAACACGTTCCACTTAGAACAGGCAAGAGGCATGGGTTTCCATACAAAAATATTTTATTTTGAAGTTAAAGACTGGCCAAGAATTAAAAAACAAACAAACAAACAAACAAACAAAAAAACCCAGCAACCAACACAGTCAGGCATTGGTCAAATAAAACAGTCACAAGAAGAAATTAACAATCATAGGAGAACTGAGGCCTCCTATATGAAGGGCAGGCTAGTACCACAGCACCAGCTCTACAAAAGGGAAAAGAACCCCACCAATCAGAACCATACCCACAAAATTCACTGCAAATAAACACAGCAATAATAATAATAATAATGATAATAATAATAATAATAATAATAATAATAATAATAATAATAATAATAATAACAACAACCCTTAGTTAAATAAAGCCTAAAGTGCAGCAAAGAACTCCCCCCAGCCTCAGGAAGCACTCAGCTCCTACAAGGAGAAAACAAAAACACAAGAAAAAAAAATCAATTCCAATATGCTCAAAGCAGGCAAACAAAAAAATAATAATAAAAACAAAAGACAAAACTTACTGTCACAAAAATCAGATAACCCCGAGCTCAAACTGATTACAGGTAGCAAGTTTACCAAGACTGACCAAAACCTACCACATAGCAGTACAGCACAGTTGATAAAGACTGTTACAACACAGCTGAACTGGAAAAAAAACTGATCTGAGTGACAGTTACCAACACAAATAAAGCAAAATAAAGCAAAGCAAAGCAAAAATAAAGCAAAAATAAAGCAAAGCAAAGCAAAACAAAGCAGCAACGTGGCCCCGCAAGTGAGGGGGAGGAGCTATACCGAAACGACCACACCTCACTCAGCCAGCTGGCGCTCCGACCGGGGCTCCGTTAAACTGCCATGCTACACCGATGGGAGCCTTGACGGCACACCGCACTGAGAGTGAGCAGCACACCGCCCATGCACACAGTCTCGGTAGCCCAACGTCACACTCTGTAGTCAGTAGCAAGGAAAGGAAGAGGCGGGGTTTCGACCAAGACGCATTCCATGAGGCATAAACAACTTATATACTGTGCTAGGGAGAGAGCCCATTGGCCACGTAGTTAATAGGGATGACGTATTAATCACGGCACACCTCACTACATTAGACATGAGACACTGTGGAGTTTTCAGGTGGTGTAACGTCCCGAGACGTAAGGGAGTTGAGTGCGGATGCAAATGCAGATAAAGACCTTTTATTAAGGAGGCAGGCAGACAAATTCAAAACGTGACACAGAGACGTAGTCAAAAACAGGCAATGGGCTGGGAGATTTGCAACCAGGTATAAACTGGGCTAGGTGGGAATCGACACGAGAAACACGGTATGGACCATGACGCTATATATAACTAGGTAAAGCACTATACTCAATACTGCGCAAAGTGTCCAGGGAACGAGGGGTTTATATCACAAATGTAATCAAGGGTAAATACAGATAGCTGAAACCAATGTAGACACACCTTCGGACAACAACCAATGACTAAACGGGGGCGGAGACAGAACATAGTCAAAACAAACACACGTGTCCACAGAAAACAAATTCCCAGTCATCAAACAATCGAAAAGCATGTGTTCGCTGAGCGCTCGCGCACCTAGCTCGTCCACGCCCGTGCACACGCGCTCGCGCTCCGGCTTTCCGAGCACGCTGCAACCTGCAGCGCTGTCTCAAGGGGGAATCGTGACAGGTGGACCGTTTTGGGTTTTTCTTCTGATCGAAAATGATCTTTCTCCAGATATTAAGAAAAAAACATTGCTAAGCATTTAATATCGAGATGTTTAATATTGTTCCACTTAGTGCTTAATGTGAAGCTGTTGTAGTGATGCGTCTCAGATATGTCCGGTTGTGCATTTATAAAAAATGATCACTAAATGCACTTCTATAAGTTCAAGATGTCAAGGTTTAAACTTAGCTGATGTTTCCTTTATTACAAAGCATCGGTCTGATTACACGCATGAACCAGCGCATTTTACAAAATAATCCAGCATAATAAAAGCTTTGCTATCTGAAACACAGGATAAATGAATAATGATGTTTATAAAGAACCTGTCTGCATTTCCCCCAGTTTTATTTCATGTACTAACACTAAAGAGAGATGTACACGCAAATAGATCACGCTAATGACATCTTGGCAAGTGGGAATGATCTTGAATACAGTCAAATTTATCATTACAATAAAACAAACCTGCTTCTAGACTTTTTTTCACTAATTTCAATATTCAAATTTTCTGTTGTCAGACCATTTTGTTCATTTAAAAAAAGATCGAGAAAAAAGACAAATTATCTGCCAAAGGAAGACGGTCACATAATCCTTGTAATGAAGGTTAGGACACAAGTGCAGATAAAGACTTTTAATAAAGAGAGGCAGGCAGACAAATCCAAATCATGCGACAGTAGCGTAGTCGAAAAAACAGCCAATGGGTGAGATGATCTACAAATAGGTATAGGTATAGGCTAGAGACGAGACGAGAAGAGACGAGACGAGACGAGACGAGAAGAGACGAGACGAGACGAGACGAGACGAGACGAGACGAGACGAGACGAGACGAGACGAGGGTATAGACGCTTGATACAGTGATAACACTAATTCTTCTCAAAGAGTGAATGCCTAGAAAGTCCTTTTAAAGGTGGTGTGATTGTGTGTGAGATCGGATGCAGGTGTGCGTGATTAGAATGAATGAGTGTTCTGGGAATTGCAGTCCATGGCGGCCATGTTTGTAGGCCGCAGTGCAGGATGGGAAATGTAGTCACTGGTTTGCTGTGATATGACAAAGACGAAAATCCAAAAATAGCTTTAATAATCTTATATTTGGTTTCCTGTAATTTCATAAAAAGAAAATGTGAATAAATTTGACTTTATTCAAGATATTTCTAAAATTCACTTGTTCGGTTTTTTTAACATCGTGTGCATTTCTTTAGACTCGTGTTAAACTAATTTTAGTCATTTGACAGCTATTAAATATTCTAATAGCAGCATTTCCTCTTGTTTTCAAAAGTCCAGATATTTCAGTGTGACACTGCATACAGTGTGTATTAACTACACAGTTTGATCAAATAAGTTCTGATATTAAACATATTTATGAAGGGAGACTGGAGGTGAAAGTCATTAAGACAGAATCACAATACACAACAAGACAGAAATTGTTATAAGTTAGAGTAATTACAGTGTTGTGTATAGAACTAAACAAACACATTGAAGCTCTTTTTTCAGTTATGTGTAACCTGCTCAGAAGTGAGTGTGTGAACTTGAGCAGTGTGGAGAGCTGAGCGTTCTGTTAAACACTAGACTACGTGGTTTTCCTGTGGCTTAAATGACCTGCTTCCTGATTTTATTACTCTTGAAACGAGTGTCTCGATGCCTTCACTTCATCCAGGAGCTGTGAAATGGCGCTGCTCGTCCTCCTGTTCTTCTTCCATCTGATTCTGGACATTAACTCTCAATGTGAGTCGTTATTGTGGTGCTGTGAGTTCAGTGATTTGTTCTAATAGATGTTTACAAATAATTCTAGAGATTTTGAGAGATACTTCTGCATGTTCAGTTTGATGTTCAGTGTGTGTATTAAGTGGACTGTGTGTGTGTGTGTGTGTGTGTGTGTGTGTGTGTGTGTGTGTGTGTGTGTGTGTGTAGTTGTAGATGTTCCTCAGCCCCGTCTGTCCGTGACTCCTGAAGTTCTCACAGAGAGAGGATCAGTGCAGATTCACTGTCATGTTCCAGACAATGTTAAAGTGTCTCGGTGTCAGTTCTACCCAGAGAGAGACGACACAAATCTAAAACTCTCTCCATCATGTCAGCTCTCAGTCAATGGTTCTGAACTGATCAGGTGGACAGGACGAAGGTCTCCTGGAACACTTCATATTACTTGTTTCTACACTGTGGATAACTCTGTTCGTATTCCTTCTCCTCACTCTCTCCCAGCTCCAGTCACAGTGCTGAGTAAGCTCTACATTACATTTGATGTCTATTACTGTCTGCTTTAATCATGTTTCTAATTCACACTTGAATTTATTACCACAACATGAACGTCTGTAACAGTTAATACCTCTTTTCTACACATCCATTATAGTGCTATTTATTTATTTATATCTTTTATTTATTCCTCTGCAGATCAGAAACCGAGACTAAGCGTCAGTCATGATGGTCAGTTTGATGAATTCAGATTTGTGTGTGAAATATCAGGGTCAGAGTCAGTAACTGCTGATTTTAGCTGTAATCTCTACACTGGAGAAAATCCTCAGCTTTTCCTAATCCAAAGATCTCAAAAGGGAAAATCTGTGAAGGTTTGTATTTTTACAGTACAGAGAGACGCTGTGTTTAATCGTCTGCAGTCAGTAAAGAGTCGTGAAGTGAGCTGTGATTATTCACTGATCGCTGACCCGACTGCTCGCTCTCTAATGAGTGATAAATACAACATGATGCGTAAGTTACATTTAATCAAATGACAGAAGTTTTTTTAATTACCTTACTAACTTTTATGTTTAAACTTATTTACGTGTTTTTCATCAGGTTTCTTTCCTACACCAACACAGCCGTCCATCACTACTGAGAAATCCACTGCATGTGAGTTCATTTTATTTTATTTACTGCTGTTTAGTTCTGTTACATTTTTTTTTATAACTGAAGTTTAATGTGCAATATGCATTATTTTACATATTTCTTTATTTTAAAAAAAATCCCTATTAATATTCATGTATTTATTTTCATCACTGAAGAAGATATCAACAGTTTAGTTTCCAATCTCACAAATATGAAGGTTAAAATAAACATATTACAATTTAATGTGTTACTTTAGAGTTTTTAAAAATGTTCAGATTTACACAGGTATATTAGATGCTGGTATACACAAAGAGAGATTCACTAACAACACTGTGTTTATGTGATGCTGTTCTAGATTTGACATTTACACTGAGCTAAAATCCTCTTGTGTGTTTACACGTACAGAATGGAAAGAGTTACAACAGAAAGCAGTTTGTCCGTTCATTCAGAAGTCAGTGATTGACATTGTCCTGGACTGTGTGTGATTTGTGTGTGTGTGTGTGGTTGTAGATGTTCCTCAGCCCCGTCTGTCCGTGTCTCCTGAAGTTCTCACAGAGAGAGGATCAGTGCAGATTCACTGTCATGTTCCAGACAATGTTAAAGTGCATCAGTGTTATTTCTACCCAGAGAGAGACAACACAAATCTAAAACTCTCTCCATCATGTCAGCTCTCAGTCTCTGGTTCTGAACTGATCTGGTGGACAGGACGAAGTTCTCCTGGAACACTTCATATTACTTGTTACTACGCTTTGGATAACTCTGTTCGTACTCCTTCTCCTCACTCTCTCCCAGCTCCAGTCACAGTGCGGTGTAAGCTCTACATTACATGTATCTTTATAATATATGTGCATTCTGTGTATTAATATCTTCATGAATCATAAAATTACATTCATGTTCCTTAATGCTATTTTTGGTGTAATTTATTAATTGATTGATTTTATTTATTCCTCTGCAGATCAGAAACCGAGACTAAGCGTCAGTCATGATGGTCAGTTTGATGAATTGAGATTTGTGTGTGAAATATCAGGGTCAGAGTCAGTAACTGCTGATTTTAGCTGTAATCTCTACACTGGAGAAAATCCTCAGCTTTTCCTAATCCAAAGATCTCAAAACGGAAAATCTGTGAAGGTTTGTAGTTTTACAGCACAGAGAGACGCTGTGTTTAATCGTCTGCAGTCAGTAAAGAGTCGTGAAGTGAGCTGTGATTATTCACTGATCTCTGACCCGACTGCTCGCTCTCTAATGAGTGATAAACACAACATGATGCGTAAGTTATAATAAACAAATTATGTATTCCATTACTTTATACCTTTGAATAATTTGAACTCATTTTCACTTCATCTTTTGTCAGATTTCTTTACAACAACAACAACGACTCAGACATCCACTCCTGAAGAGAAACCCAGTGCAGGTTAGTGACTCAGTTTTAATTACATTACATTAGAATTCCGTGGTGTTCATTTTACTTTGTTCATTGTTGTACTGTAGGAACACAAAAAAAAATCAGTGTGTGTAGTTTATGTAAATATTTGTGTGCATCAGATTTGAGTCTGGTAACGACGCCACCATCCACAGCTACGGAGGAACCTACAGCAGGTCAGTTTATTCCTTCATCCACCACTGTTTAGTCCTTTTAAATAATAACACTTGTATTTATTATGTCCTTTATTATATGTTGTGTATTTGTTTTAAGCTTCTCCAGTTTTTTCAACTCCTCTGATCACCACAAGACACACAGCGACTCGTAAGTTTACTGTGTAGTAGGTCTTACTATGAAACTAGAAACACTTTAAAACACCAGACACACACCTTTAAAACAGTTCCTGCTGTAACAGTTAATGCATTCGACTTGTTATATGCTGTAGTGTATATTGCTGGAGTGAACTTTGTGCAGTTTTACTATGAGAATGTCCATTCATGGATTTATCTTAATTATATATTAATTATATATTAATTAATCCCACTTAGAAAAATATTAATATGATATAACTTTGTTTGGATTATAAATAACCTCCTGTTCCTTCAGCAGATTATTTCACCCCAACCCCCCCCCCCCTCCCCCAACTTATATAACATACAGTTTATAAGAAAAACTTCTATGCTGCAGTATAGTGAACTATAGTGTGCAGCTTAATTATCATCATGGTATTTATGAGGTTGTTGTTTTGTTGTTGTTGTTGTTCTTGTTTTTTTTTTACCAACAGCAGGATTCTCCTAAAAGTTCATCATTCTGATATATCATTAATATCACATCTACGAACCGGCATTGTATTTATCATCATCATTTGTGAACTTAACATTTTGTTGATTGCTAACGGTTCTGAAATGTTCGTTCAAACCAAGATACCCTGTGTTGTTCTGTGATATTTGGAGGAATCAGGGATTTACCCAGCTAACAGAACACATACGAATGTTTAATTATGTATGCAACAAGATGAACTGTAACATTACAAAAAGAATGTTCAGGAAGATGTGTCGTAAAGTTTGGCCTTATAATTTTCCTTGGATGCTTCTCACATTATGGCAACGTTAGTGTTAATGTTCCTACAACTGCAAAAAAACAACTTCTTAAAACACCCAGAGGACCTGACTGACTGCACGCTACAGGAACCAAAAGTTCGTAATATAAAACATTCAGAAAGTTTCTGTTTTGCAGACATTCCACAACACTAACTGGAACTAGAAATGGAAAAAAGTACTAGCTGTCCGTCATTAATAAATAAATATTGTAATTGCTGGCACGTTGCTGTGGTCACTTGGGGGAACGTCGGAGTGTTAACAGTAACTGCACTTCATCACACCACCTCGTCTCTCAGTATTTTACTATAAGAGCCCCGTCCAACAGTCAGGAACTGTTAATGATCTCATGATCCAATATCTTATCAAATATTAACAGAGACTGTTTTCATTTTTTTCAGGATCGCTGCCTACCGTACTGTTAGTCACCGGTGTGTGTGTTTTACTGGCTGGACTGATGAGCGTCTGTCTCTGCGTGTGTATATCTGTGTGGATTATCTTCAGCAGATGTAAATTGAACACGACCCACCGTGATCAGGGTACATTTATCACTTTCTTACCAAGCTGGAAAAGTCCAATCTGCTGATTGGCTCTGTGATGTTAGGTCTCAACAGATTTACAGGTGAACACTAATCAGCTTTATGAAGTATTAATAAATCATTAAAAAATAATTATTACACTGAAAAGTCCAACCACAATTTATTAAATCCACTTAATCATAATAAAAGAAATAAATCTGCACTGTATGTAATTAAACAACTACTGGTGTGAATTAATCTTTTGTTAAAATACTTTTTATTTCAAAGCACTGCAGTGTTTTTTTTTTTTTTTGTTTTTTTTTACAAGAAGTTAAAGCTGAATGTGTGTGTGAACTGTTCCCCCTGCAGACGGTGATGAGGTTTACACAGAGGTGATGTACACACTCTCCTCTTAGCAGTTCTCAGAGGAAACACAGCTCCTTTCAGCTTCCTCTGAATGATGGACACTGAACAGCTTCTGTCTTCTGTCTCAGTTTAAAGTCTGAACTCAATAAACTCTTATTTGTTAAATAACACAAATGTTCCTAACAATTCATTTGATTCTCATGAATGCTTTTCACAGTCTGCCTTTATCATGAACCGTGTGTTTTCTAAAGGAAATCTGCAGGGTGAACTATTTTACTGTTGAATTTGAAACGCACAATAAATCATTTAATCAGAGATGCACGTTAAATCATCCGAGTATTGCTTCTTTATCTTTTATCTTCTTATACAGCCTATCTGTGTGGATATTGTTGTTGCTTTGTTGTTGTTTTATTTTTATATTTGAGGCAGGATCACATCTGTAATTATTTATTTAACATGTACATGTATTCTTAAATCTAGAACAGTCACAGTTGTTTATGTGATAATGAACAGGTTTTGTTTTTTCCTTAAAGAATCTGTACATGTACAACATTATATTATAATCACATGGGAAATCATCTGTCCTCATTTACTGTATATAAACTAATGTACTAATGAATACTTATTCACAGATTTACTCAACGTGACATCTTAAATGTTTTGGAGATATTAATGCCAATAAATAACTATTTTAAAACAGCTCACTCAGTATTATGGAACTGAAGTAATTCTGTTGAAGTTAATCCAACTATGTAGAAAAAAATAAAATAAAAAAAAAATAATAAAGAAAACTTTAATGAGCAGATTCTGGGGCGTTGTCTCCCCCTAGGGGGTGAAATAAATACTGCCGTTAAACCAGAGAAGAAGGAACATTGAGGACAGTTCTGTAATCATAGTCAGGATTAAATGAATGAATGTTGGCCCTCCCTAGTCTATAAATGAAGTACTGATATTAAACATCTTCATGAGGGAAGCCTGGAGGTGATGCAGTGATGATGTGGAGTGATGGGTCAAAGAAAAAGTTTGCTGTGTTGTGTTGTGTTATACTTATTGTACCTGGTTCACTTGTACAGCATCTATTTATTGTCTTGTATCTTGTCTGTGTACAGTGGTTAATGTTCTGCTTCTGCATTCTGATATTTTGATCGTAATGTGTGGTTTTGTTCATAATGTGTGGTTTTCTGTGAATAAATTTCCAGCACTGACAGTTTAAAAGTCTACTGTATCAAAGAACCTGACAACATACTGTGTCATAAATGTTAAACCCTTATGTGAATTCTATATTTATTTAAAGTGTTTGTGCCATTCATGCCTTAGTGAAATAGTAAAAAAAAAAAAAAAACAAAACAAAAAAAAACATGCTGTTTGTTAGAATTTCAGCAAAGATGAGTCAGGAAACTGAACTGATCTTCAGATTGTCTAGATTTATTTGCACACTTGTAAAGTCTACAAATTTTGATTTAAAATGTTTGATTTAAACAAATAATCAAAAATTGGTCAGTTTACACCAGTCTATTAGTGTACCAGGGCTAACGGAATAATCTAGAAACCATTAGTGATATAAGTGACAGAACAGCAGCTGAAAATAGCAGGAATACTGTCAGAAATGAGTGATGAGTCAGCAAATAACAGGTTTAATTTCTCTATATGCTGATGATGTAATCTCGTGATGATGCACCCGTTACAGTCTTGCAGACTGGGTAAAGAGAGGAGTTGGACGTCTGTCTTCAGGGGAGTTGTATTGATTGGCTATTATTTAATGCATAGATGAGAGTGACCTGTGAGAAGAATGGGATCCATGTCCAGAACACTACAGTCATTTTTATCCTCAAACCAAACTGGGTGAGAAAGAATCAGCACTGGATGAGAATGATCCATTTATACATTTCCAAAAAAAAAAAAGTCCAATCCAAGAATATTATTCATTTTCCCATATAAAAACTAAGATGAGATGCTGTGAGGGTTTTAAGCCGTGGTGATGCTGACCAAAATGAAGTGAACTGATACTGAAGATGAATAAATGCAGAATGAATGCAGCGTGTTGGCTCCCCCTAGTGGATATAATAAGTACTGATATTAAACATCTTTATGAAGAGACACTGGCGGTGGTGCAGTGATGGTGCAGGTGAACTACTGAAAGTCAGTCAGACAGAATCACAATACACAACAGCATGTCAAACAACACAATGTTATTAAACACAATCGGTTCATCTTTCAAGCTGATGGATAATTGTTGTATTTAAGACTTTTTTATAGCATCAAAACATATGATTTAGGGGCTTTCCTACCCCTTCAAATGAAATAAATAAATAAATAAATCTAGTCCAGTAAAGGTTATAATTATAGAATTCATTGATAAAGTGTAATCAATATGTATAACTAACATTTAGAATTATAACTTAGAAGTTGGTGTGTAACTGCGATGTCACTGAATGGACCTCAAGACTGAGTCCAGATTAATAAAGAGCTGATGGTTTTACAGGTGCTTCATGAATAAGTTTCACCAGCTGAAAGAGAAAAGCCACGAGTCAGAAATTAACCTGAGCGCTATGCTAGCACTAACTGGTGCGCTACAAACAATTATTTGCATCTATTTAAAAAAAAAAAAAAGTTCCACCCACTTCGTAGAATCACATCATGTGAACATGTTATTATGTTATTATGACAAACATACTGGATATGTCAGTTTCCATTATAAACCTTATAAATAGACACTTACTAAAGTGGAAACTGAATAAAGTGCTAAAACACACTGACTACTCATCATAATAAAATAAATAAAACTGTAATTGTATTACTACCTGTGCAAAGGAAACACTTTATTATTATTATTATTATTATTATTATTATTATTATTATTATTATTATTACACTCCTACAGCAGTTTCTGAATCTTGCTTTTTTTCCATCCACAGCCTTTCTTCAAAACTAGCCTAGTTTGGGGTGAAAATTGCGACCTTATCTCTTAAAGTGATGTAAAGGGGTGTAATAACTTGAAGGTCATGTTTATTCATGCATGCTGTCACTTCTTCTATCTCTAGATTTATATAAAATATAAAACGTTTCATTAAAATGCGCGTTAAGCCGATCACGTGAGCAGTCTGCGTTTCCTGGGGTGCAACGTTAATTGATGTCCCACCACCAACAGCAAACCATATGACGTTAAAAAGCGACGCGCTGGTTTGCAGATGAAGGCCTTTTAAATACCAGAACAAGATGATATTAACACAAATAATATTCGCTAAACATCAGAGGTTTAAACCGCACAAACTCTCCTAATGACGCCGCTGCTATCTAAACAAACATGTACAGCCTAGGACTTGACATAAATGAACCACAGAACTGTTCTGCACTACCGAAATGTATCCACTAGAGGGCAGGACAGACTTCACTGAACGCCCAGGTGTCGATTTAATACCTAATACGTGACCGTGCAAAAGTTTACACACCCGGAGGGTGAAACAAAGCAATAAAGACAAAAACATTGTAGTTTGAAGCAACAAGCCATTTAGTGTATGTTTCACAGATGTTCCTTAAATATCACAGATAAAATAAAATACATTACAGTGAAAGAGCATCCAAAAGCTGTTATAAAATAATTCATAAATAAACAGTTGTCAGAGACTTTTTATATTGCAATAAGAAAGACGCAACATTTTGAACTAATATCACCTGGAACCTTTCATCATAACAATGTCATAATCACTCTTTGACCATTTTTTGCTATTTATCTCATTGTCTTGTCAAAATATACATTCTGTAACTTAAATGGTAAATGTCACACTTATATAGCTCTTTTATCCAAAGCGCATTACACTGTGTCTCATTCACCCATTCATACACACCAATGGTAGCAGAGCTGCCATGCAAGGCGCTAACTTGCCATCGGGAGCAACTTGAGGTTCAGTGTCTTGCCCAAGGAAACTTCAGCACGTGGAGTCATGTGGGCCGGGAATCAAACCGCCAACCCTATGATTAGTGGACAACACGCTCTACCACCTGAGACACAACCGCCCCCTTCTTCAAGAAACTTCCTATTTATACCACAGTGCTGCTGAGTTCTGGACTCTGATTGGTCAGAAGGTGTTGATTAGTTTTCTATAACAGCAGCTCTGACTGTAGCACAACTGCAAATCACTCTTTGTAATACGTTATCATTTCTATAGTAACCGCTCATTCACTGGGATGATTTTTTGTTTTAATTGTTGATATGGGGAAGTTGAAAAGTAAATCTGAAGCTGCTTCAGCAGTAAAGCTGAAGCTATAAATGGATGAAAATAAATAAATAAAAAGTCTCATTTTTAATAAGTTCCATTTTTAAAGAGGAAAAAACACTTGGGGACGCGCTGTTAGACGAAAAGATTCAAAGTTGGCTTAGTAACTGTAAGTCGGCTTCATCTCACCAACCTGCTGTTGATTATTTTCCCAAAACTGCACAACACAGAGTGTTTATTCCTTACTCATGGTTAACGTATTGATGTAGTCGCTACAGTTTTGCCTCTTTGTGAACTGCACATTGTATAAAGGATTTTTATTAATTGATGTATTTGTGATTTTGCAGATTTGTTCATCTATAACGTAATAAACATCTTGCTGAGGGTCAGTTTTCTGTACTGGTCTATAAAAAATACAAACGTTTTGTTCTCACAGGTCTGTGAGGGTGTTGAGGTGATGGTGGTGGATATTTAAACCTCATGTGCTCAGGACAAAGTAAAAAAAACTGAGCTGAAATGACAGGTGTATTTTTATGGTAAGCCGTGGTTTTCCTGTGAGCTGGTGTGAGAAAGATCTCTGTCTCGTCTGTGGTCTCACTCTGTATGAGAAATGGTACGGTCTGTCCTCCTAATTTTCTCTTTCTCAAGGTTTGTTTTCATATATGAAGCATTCATACATATTTATATGTATATTAAATGTAGCTTTACTTCAGCTACGTATGGAGACACTGTGGAGTTTTCAGGTGGACCGTTTTGGGTTTTTCTCCTGATCTAAAATGATCTTTCTCCAGATATTAAGGAAAAAACATTGCTAAGCATTTAATATCGAGATGTTTAATATTGTTCCACTTAGCGCTTAATGTGAAGCTGTTGTAGTGATGCGTCTCAGATATGTCCGATTGTGCATTTATAAAAAATGATCACTAAATGCACTTCTATAAGTTCAAGATGTCAAGGTTTAAACTTAGCTGATGTTACCTTTATTACAAAGCATCGGTCTGATTACACGCATGAACCAGCTCATTTTACAAAATAATCCAGCATAATAAAAGCTTTGCTATCTGAAACACAGGATAAATGAATAATGATGTTTATAAAGAACCTGTCTGCATTTCCCCCAGTTTTATTTCATGTACTAACACTAAAGAGAGATGCACATGCAAATAGATCACGCTAATGACATCTTGGCAAGTGGGAATGCTCTTGAATACAGTCAAATTTATCATTACAATAAAACAAACCTGGTTCTAGACTTTTTTTCACTAATTTCAAGTTTTAAATTTTCTGTTGTCAGACCATTTTGTTCATTTAAAAAAAGATCGAGAAAAAAGACAAATTATCTGCCAAAGGAAGACGGTAACATAATCCTTGTAATGAAGGTTAGGACACAAGTGCAGATAAAGACTTTTAATAAAGAGAGGCAGGCAGACAAATCCAAATCATGCGACAATAGCGTAGTCGAAAAAACAGCCAATGGGTCAGGCGATCTACAAACAGGTATAGGCTCGAGACGAGACGAGACGAGACGAGACGAGACGATATTAAACATATTTATGAAGGGAGACTGGAGGTGAAAGTCATTAAGACAGAATCACAATACACAACAAGACAGAAATTGTTATAAGTTAGAGTAATTACAGTGTTGTGTATAGAACTAAACAAACACATTGAAGCTCTTTTTTCAGTTATGTGTAAACTACTCAGAAGTGAGTGTGTGAACTTGAGCAGGGTGGAGAGCTGAGCGTTCTGTTAAACACTAGACTACGTGGTTTTCCTGTGGCTTAAATGACCTGCTTCCTGATTTTATTACTCTTGAAACGAGTGTCTCGATGCCTTCACTTCATCCAGGAGCTGTGAAATGGCGCTGCTCGTCCTCCTGTTCTTCTTCCATCTGATTCTGGACATTAACTCTCAATGTGAGTCGTTATTGTGGTGCTGTGAGTTCAGTGATTTGTTCTAATAGATGTTTACAAATAATTCTAGAGATTTTGAGAGATACTTCTGCATGTTCAGTTTGATGTTCAGTGTGTGTATTAAGTGGACTGTGTGTGTGTGTGTGTGTGTGTGGTTGTAGATGTTCCTCAGCCCCGTCTGTCCGTGTCTCCTGAAGTTCTCACAGAGAGAGGATCAGTGCAGATTCACTGTCATGTTCCAGACAATGTTAAAGTGCATCAGTGTTATTTCTACCCAGAGAGAGAGAAAAGAAATCTAAAACTCTCTCCATCATGTCAGCTCTCAGTCACTGGTTCTGAACTGATCAGGTGGACAGGACGAAGTTCTCCTGGAACACTTCATATTACTTGTTTCTACGTTGAGGATAACTCTGTTCGTACTCCTTCTCCTCACTCTCTCCCAGCTCCAGTCACAGTGCTGAGTAAGCTCTACATTACATTTGATGTCTATTACTGTCTGCTTTAATCATGTTTCTAATTCACACTTGAATTTATTACCACAACATGAACGTCTGTAACAGTTAATACCTCTTTTCTACACATCCATTATAGTGCTATTTATTTATTTATATCTTTTATTTATTCCTCTGCAGATCAGAAACCGAGACTAAGCATCAGTCATGATGGTCAGTTTGATGAATTCAGATTTGTGTGTGAAATATCAGGGTCAGAGTCAGTAACTGCTAATTTTAGCTGTAATCTCTACACTGGAGAAAATCCTCAACTTTTCCTAATCCAAACATCTCAAAAGAGAAAATCTGTGAAGGTTTGTAGTTTTACAGCACAGAGAGACGCTGTGTTTAATCGTCTGCAGTCAGTAAAGAGTCGTGAAGTGAGCTGTGATTATTCACTGATCTCTGACCCGACTGCTCGCTCTCTAATGAGTGATAAACACAACATGATGCGTAAGTTATAATAAATCAAATTATGTATTCCATTACTTTATACCTTTGAATAATTTTAACTCATTTTCATTTCATCTTTTGTCAGATTTCTTTACAACAACAACAACAACAATAACAACAACAACAACGACGAGTGATAAATACAACATGACACGTAAGTTACATTTAATCACATGACTTAATGTTTAATTGAATTACTTTTATACATTAGAATTGTGTGTGAACTTATTTACGTGATTTTCATCAGGTTTCTTTCCTACACCAACACAGCCGTCCATCACTACTGAGAAATCCACTGCATGTGAGTTCATTTTATTTTCTTTACTGCTGTTTAGTTCTGTTACACTTTTTTTTTTATAACCGAACTTGAATGTGCAATATGCATTATTTTACATATTTCTTTATTTAAAAAAAAAATCCCTATTAATATTCATGTGTTTATTTTCATCACTGAATATGATAACAGTTTAGTTTCCAATCTCACAAATATGAAGGTTAAAATAAATATATTACAATTTAATGTGTTACTTTAGAGTTTTTAAAAATGTTCAGATTTACACAGGTATATTAGATGCTGGTATACACAAAGAGAGATTCACTAACAACACTGTGTTTATGTGATGCTGTTCTAGATTTGACATTTACACTGAGCTAAAATCCTCTTGTGTGTTTACACGTACAGAATGGAAAGAGTTACAACAGAAAGCAGTTTGTCCGTTCATTCAGAAGTCAGTGATTGACATTGTCCTGAATGGTTTTTGATTTGTGTGTGTGTGTGTGTGTGTGTGTGTGTGTGTGTGTGTGTGTGTGTGTGTGTGTGTGTGTGTGTGTGTGTGTGTGCTTGTAGATGTTCCTCAGCCCCGGCTGTCCGTGTCTCCTGAAGTTCTCACAGAGAGAGGATCAGTGCAGATTCACTGTCACGTTCCAGACAATGTTAAAGTGCATCAGTGTTATTTCTACACAGAGAGAGACAACACAAATCTAAAACTCTCTCCATCATGTCAGCTCTCAGTCACTGGTTCTGAACTGATCAGGTGGACAGGACGAAGTTCTCCTGGAACACTTCATATTACTTGTTTCTACACTGTGGATAACTCTGTTCGTACTCCTTCTCCTCACTCTCTCCCAGCTCCAGTCACAGTGCGGTGTAAGCTCTACATTACATGTATCTTTATAATATATGTGCATTCTGTGTATTAATATCTGCATGAATCATAAAATTACATTCATGTTCCTTAATGCTATTTTTGGTGTAATTTATTAATTGATTGATTTTATTTATTCCTCTGCAGATCAGAAACCGAGACTAAGCGTCAGTCATGATGGTCAGTTTGATGTATTCAGATTTGTGTGTGAAATATCAGGGTCAGAGTCAGTAACTGCTGATTTTAGCTGTAATCTCTACACTGGAGAAAATCCTCAGTTTTTCCTAAACCAAAGATCTCAAAAGAGAAATTCTGTGAAGGTTTGTATTTTTACAGCACAGAGAGACGCTGTGTTGAATCGTCTGCAGTCAGTAAAGAGTCGTGAAGTGAGCTGTGATTATTCACTGATCTCTGACCCGACTGCTCGCTCTCTAATGAGTGATAAATACAACATGATGCGTAAGTTACATTTAATCAAATGACAGAATTTTTTTTTACTTACGTTACTAACTTTTATGTTTAAACTTATTTACGTGTTTTTCATCAGGTTTCTTTCCTACACCAACACAGCCGTCCATCACTACTGAGAAATCCACTGCATGTGAGTTCATTTTATTTTCTTTACTGCTGTTTAGTTCTGTTACACTTTTTTTTTTTATAACTGAACTTGAATGTGTAATATGCATTATTTTACATATTTCTTTATTTAAAAAAAAATCCCTATTAATCTTCATGTGTTTATTTTCATCACTGAAGATGATATCAACAGTTTAGTTTCCAATCTCACAAATATGAAGGTTAAAATAAACATATTACAATTTAATGTGTTACTTTAGAGTTTTTAAAACTGTTCAGATTTACACAGGTATATTAGATGCTGGTATACACAAAGAGAGATTCACTAACAACACTGTGTTTATGTGATGCTGTTCTAGATTTGACATTTACACTGAGTTAAAATCCTCTTGTGTGTTTACACGTACAGAATGGAAAGAGTTACAACAGAAAGCAGGTTGTCCGTTCATTCAGAAGTCAGTGATTGACATTGTCCTGAATGGTTTTTGATTTGTGTGTGTGTGTGTGTGTGTGTGTGTATGTGTGTGTGTGTGTGTGTGTGTGTGTGTGTGTGTGTGTGGTTGTAGATGTTCCTCAGCCCCGGCTGTCCGTGTCTCCTGAAGTTCTCACAGAGAGAGGATCAGTGCAGATTCACTGTCACGTTCCAGACAATGTTAAAGTGCATCAGTGTTATTTCTACCCAGAGAGAGAGAACACAAATCTAAAACTCTCTCCATCATGTCAGCTCTCAGTCACTGGTTCTGAACTGATCAGGTGGACAGGACGAAGTTCTCCTGGAACACTTCATATTACTTGTTTCTACACTGTGGATAACTCTGTTCGTACTCCTTCTCCTCACTCTCTCCCAGCTCCAGTCACAGTGCTGAGTAAGCTCTACATTACGTGTATCTTTATAATATATGTGCATTCTGTGTATTAATATCTGCATGAATCATAAAATTACATTAATGTTCCTTAATGCTATTTTTGGTGTAATTTATTAATTGATTGATTTTATTTATTCCTCTGCAGATCAGAAACCGAGACTAAGCGTCAGTCATGATGGTCAGTTTGATGTATTCAGATTTGTGTGTGAAATATCAGGGTCAGAGTCAGTAACTGCTGATTTTAGCTGTAATCTCTACACTGGAGAAAATCCTCAGCTTTTCCTAATCCAAAGATCTCAAAAGAGAAAATCTGTGAAGGTTTGTAGTTTTACAGCACAGAGAGACGCTGTGTTTAATCGTCTGCAGTCAGTAAAGAGTCGTGAAGTGAGCTGTGATTATTCACTGATCTCTGACCCGACTGCCCGCTCTCTAATGAGTGATAAACACAACATGATGCGTAAGTTACATTTAATCAAATGACAGAAGTTTTTTTTACTTACGTTACTAACTTTTATGTTTAAACTTATTTACGTGTTTTTCATCAGGTTTCTTTCCTACACCAACACAGCCGTCCATCACTACTGAGAAATCCACTGCATGTGAGTTCATTTTATTTTATTTACTGCTGTTTAGTTCTGTTACACTTTTTTTTATAACTGAAGTTTAATCTGCATTGTGTTACACATGTAAGATGTGTTTATTTTATATTACATATCGCTTTTTTTCACAATATATTTTATGTGTGTAGTTTATTTAGTGACTAAAGAGGAATCAATTTTTGGTTCATTTATTTCTTTAAGTATCACAGTTTAATTCCCAAAACTCAAATACATCTAGAGATTAAAATAGACACGTTACAGTTTAATGTGTTACTTCTTTAGATTTAAAACAAACGTGAATGTGTGATCCTGTTCTGGATATGATATTTAGGAAAACAAATATGAATACAAATGTACTCTGAGCTTTCTAAAATCCTACCTGTGTGTTTACACACATGGAAAGAGTTTCAACAGGAATCAGTTTCAACACTTCATTCAGGAATCAGTGATTGACATTGTCCTGGAATGTGTGTGTGTGTGTGTGTGTGGTTGTAGATGTTCCTCAGCCCCGGCTGTCCGTGTCTCCTGAAGTTCTCACAGAGAGAGGATCAGTGCAGATTCACTGTCATGTTCCAGACAATGTTAAAGTGTCTCGGTGTCAGTTCTACCCAGAGAGAGACAACACAAATCTAAAACTCTCTCCATCATGTCAGCTCTCAGTCACTGGTTCTGAACTGATCAGGTGGACAGGACGAAGTTCTCCTGGAACACTTCATATTACTTGTTTCTACACTGTGGATAACTCTGTTCGTATTCCTTCTCCTCACTCTCTCCCAGCTCCAGTCACAGTGCTGAGTAAGCTCTACATTACATTTGATGTCTATTACTGTCTGCTTTAATCATGTTTCTAATTCACACTTGAATTTATTACCACAACATGAACGTCTGTAACAGTTAATACCTCTTTTCTACACATCCATTATAGTGCTATTTATTTATTTATATCTTTTATTTATTCCTCTGCAGATGAGAAACCGAGACTAAGCGTCAGTGATGATGGTCAGTTTGATGTATTCAGATTTGTGTGTGAAATATCAGGGTCAGAGTCAGTAACTGCTGATTTTAGCTGTAATCTCTACACTGGAGAAAATCCTCAGCTTTTCCTAAACCGAACATCTCAAAAGGGAAACTCTGGGAAGGTTTGTAGATTTAAAGCACAGAGAGACGCTGTGTTTAATCGTCTGCAGTCAGTAAAGAGTCGTGAAGTGAGCTGTGATTATTCACTGATCTCTGACCCGACTGCTCGCTCTCTAATGAGTGATAAATACAACATGATGCGTAAGTTATAATAAACAAATTATGTATTCCATTACTTTATACCTTTGAATAATTTTAACTCATTTTCATTTAATCTTTTGTCAGATTTCTTTACACCAACATTATCAACAACAACAACAACAACAGCAACAACAATAATAACAACAATAACAAGTGATAAATACAACATGACACGTAAGTTACATTTAATCACATGACTTAATGTTTAATTGAATTACTTTTATAAATTTGAATTGTGTGTGAACTTATTTACGTGTTTTCCATCAGGTTTCTTTCCTACACCAACACAGCCGTCCATCACTACTGAGAAATCCACTGCATGTGAGTTCATTTTATTTTATTTACTGCTGTTTAGTTCTGTTACACTTTTTTTTTTATAACTGAAGTTTAATCTGCATTGTGTTACACATTTTAAGATGTGTGTGTAATGTGTATGTAATATAATGTGTATTAATGTCTGCTTATAATTTACATTTATATTAAATCAATTGTATTTTCATTACTTTATATTTTTAAAGCATTTTAACCCCTTTGCATGTCAGATTCCTCTTCTGAATCAACACAGCAGTCCGTCACTACACAGAAATCCACTGCAGGTCAGTCATTCAAGTTTAATGTGCATTATGTTAGAATTGTGTGATGTTCATTTTACTTTGGTCATTTGATTTGGTGTAAGTAACGCAATAACATTTGAGGTGTCTTTTTATTGTTAACCAACCAGCGGGATCGTCCTAAAGGTACATCATTCTGATGTATCATTAATATCAATATCACCTGCATTGTATTTATTCTCATATCATTTGTAAACATAACACTGTCTTGATTGCTAACTGTTCTGACATGTTCTTTATTGTTCACACAGGGTTTTTCCCAGCTAACAGAACACATACGACATTCTTTATGTAGCATTACAAAAATAATGTTCAGAAAGACATGTAGCATTATAATTTTCCTAGAACGCTTCTCACATTTTGTTCCAACACTATGGCGACGACAGTGTTAATGTTCCTACAGCTGAAAATGTTGCAGCAAAGAACATTCAGGAAACAGTCAGGAACTGTTAATGATCTCATGATCCAATATCTTATCAAATATTAACAGAGACTGTTTTCATTTTATTCAGGATCGCTGCCTACCGTACTGTCAGTCACCGGTGTGTGTGTTTTACTGGCTGGACTGATGGGCTTCTGTCTCTGCGTGTGTATCAGTGAGTCTTTAACTTCATCTTTTAGCAAAATCTTGATGGTGTTGATAATTATGACATGACTGAAAGTGTTTTTGTTTCTTAGACAAGCAGAAGACTGAGAGGTTAGAAATTTATTGTGTTCAGCTGAACTGCGTATTATTAAATCCTGATTTTATCACATCTAAGCATCTAATAGCCGTGTATATCTGTGTGGATTATCTTCAGCAGATGTAAATTGAACACGACCCACCGTGATCAGGGTACATTTATCACTTTCTTACCAAGCTGGAAAAGTCCAAAAGCCATAAACGACAATTTAACTAAGCACACGTCCACTGAGTTTAAGTAGATTTAAAAGTATTGTTTTTTGTTTTTTCCAGGAGTCATGATGTCCGTGCTCAATATGAATAATGTAAGTAGCATTTCTGTCTTATGAATAATAAATTGTAACTCACTATCAGTTCCAGTTAATGTAATGTTAAGGACTGAAGAATAAGAAAGTCTAACAGACTTTTTTCCTGATGTTTAGTCCGGCTCAGAAACTGCTGGAACTTATTCTGTGATCAGCTCAGTACCCTTACCGTCCCTGCCTTTAGGTAAATTATACAGTACAAACTCACACACATAACATCACTTACTTAATCGTGCTTTACAATAAACACACAACACATGCACTAAGAGGTAAAGAGTAGAAAGAAATTGGGTAAAAACTACCCCAAACATCCAGTGACTTACCCTGTGGATAATCTATAAGGAGATCTGAACCGTGCAGGCTAATCAAACCTGTAAACAAAGACCGAAGTGGAACTCAGACACTGGATATAATATTAAACAGCTTGCAGAAATGCTCAGGGAAAGTGTCAAACCCCCACTAAGAGTCGAGGTGAAGGAACTCTTTAAATCCACTGAACAAATGAAGGTGAAACACGTAACAGGATCATTCAGTACTCAGGTATTATTAAACACAATCCATTCATTTTTCCAGATGATGGATAATTGTTGTATTTAAGACAGTTTTATAGCATCAAAACATATTTAGGGGTTTTCTCCCTCTTCAAATAAAATAAATAAATAAATCTAGTCCAGTAAAGGTTGTAATTATAGAATATTCTGATGAAGTGTAATCAATATGTGTAACTAACATTTAGAATTATTACTTAGAAGCATAATCTAATAATCAGTATTAGTTAATCCTCCTGTACCTTTCTGCACAGCAATAAATTCACATTAGACATTCGCTGAAACTGTTAGGATAGGGCCTCAGGAAGGGAGGCAGATATCAGCTACAGTAGGATGGCAGACAGAAGCTCATTGAGACATTGAGAGGGAGTTTCTGAGTTAAACCTTTTTTTTTTTTTTTAAAGGAAACCTTGTCCTCATAAAACCTCTTTAAGAAGAGCAACTAACTGCTCATGCTCCACACATCTAAGATATTATATAGACATGAATAATTAATTGTGGGGAAGGAGATCGAAGGTTTGTTTCTAATGAGAAAAGGTAAAACCCCGTCTAAGATGAGCTCGCTGTTGCAGAAAGGTATAAAAGGGCATGTGCGTGTTTGCATAATTTGGACTTTCTGCAGATTGTCTCACTTTACTGTTTCAATAAAGTTTGATTATGTTTTGGCCTCTACAAACCCTTTTGTCTGTGAAGTTTTCTTAACTTAGACTGGAAAGATTTTTTCCACTACATAATGCAGCCAAAAGAAACTGTTTTATAATCTGAATGTCATGTCACTATGAGACACTTTAAACTTTACACACGATGTGAATTTTCAGACACCAGTGGAGACATAAAAGTGTATTCTAAGATAACAGTGGTGAGTAGCGTTTTGCTATCAGTTACTGGATAAACTGTTACACTGTTTTGTGGTCAGAGTTTCCATATTACAGACTTTGATGGCTTTCTTGGCTTCATTTCTACTGCACAGTCAGGCTTTGTCTGCAGCAGCAGAACTACACATGAAAGCATCGCTTTACTTGATAAGTCAACAATACATTTTTATTTAAAAGACACTCCTAACTGCTGACATCTTATTTTGTTTTAACAGGTCGACACGTATCATGTGTACAGCTCCATCCCTGACACACACGTGACCACCAATGACGCAGTGTACAGCCTGCTGCAGATGCACTGATGTATATTACACCTTAATGAATGTAAATAGTTATTTACAATATTATTCTTATGTCTGTTATGCCTTAAAATGTGCTTTAATTGAATAGCTTGCTTTTGGATTTGAAATGAATTGGACTTCTGCTGGCTTGTAACTGCAATGTCACTGAATGGAGCCTAGTTTGGGGTGAAAATTGCGGCCTTATCTCTTAAAGTGATGTAAAGGGGTGTAATGACTTAAAGGTGATGTTTATTCATGCATGCTGTCACTTCTTCTATCTCTAGATTTATATAAAATATAAAACGTTTCATTAAAATGCGCATTAAGCCGATCACGTGACCAGTGCGCGTTTCCTGGGGTGCAAAGTTAATAGATGTCCCACCAACAACAACAAACCGTATGACGTTAAAAAGCGACGCGCTGGTTTCCAAATGAAGGCCTTTTAAATACCAGAACAAGATGATATTAACACAAATAATATTCGCAAAACATCAGAGGTTTAAACCGCACAAACTCTCCTAATGACGCCGCTGCTATCTAAACAAACATGTACAGCCTAGGACTTGACATAAATGAACCACAGAACTGTTCTGCAGTACCGGAATGTGTCCACTAGAGGGCAGGAAAGACTTCACTGAACGCCCAGGTGTCGATTTAATACCTAATGCGTGACCGTGCAAAAGTTTGCACACCCGTAGGGTGAAACAAAGCAGTAAAGACAAAACACTGTAGTTTGAAGCAACAAGGCATTTAGTGTATGTTTCACAGATGTTCCTTTAATATCACAGATAAAATAAAATACATTACAGTGAAAGAGCATCCAAAAGCTGTTATAAAATAATTCATAAATAAAGACAAATAGTTGTCAGAGACTTTTTATATTGTAATAATAAAGACGCAAAGTTTTGAACTAGTTTTCTATAACCTGCACATCACAGGTTTATATTAAAGCACTTTTTCTAATACTTTATTGTTTCTATAGTAACCGCTCATTCACTGGGATGTTTTTTTGTTTTAATTGTTGATATGGAGAAGTTTTATGTAAGGATGTGTTTATATATGATTTATGGAAGGAGTCTCCAGTGTCAGAGCTTTGTAACAGTAAAGCTGTAGCTATAAATGGATTTTTTTTTTTTTAAAGTCTCATTTTTAATAAGTTCCATTTTGTAAGAGGAATAAAACACTTGCGGACGCGCTGTTAGACAAAAAGATTCAAAGTTGGCTTAGTAACTGTAAGTCGGCTTCATCTCACCAACCTGTTGTTGATTATTTTCCCAAAACAGCACAACACAGAGTGTTTATTCTTTACTCATGGTTAACGTATTGATGTAGTCGCTACAGTTTTGCCTCTTTGTGAACTGCACATTGTATAAATGATTTTTATTAATTGATGTATTTGTGATTTTGCAGATTTGTTCATCTATAATGTAATAAACATCTTGCTGAAGGTCAGCTTTCTGTACTGGTCTATAAAAAATACAAACGTTTTGTTCTCACAGGACTGTGAGGGTGTTGAGGTGATGGTGGTGGATATTTATACCTCATGTGCTCAAGACATAAAGTAAAAAAACTGAGCTGAAATGACAAGTGTATTTTATGGTAAGCCGTGGTTTTCCTGTGAGCTGGTGCGAGAAAGATCTCTGTCTCGTCTGTGGTCTCACTCTGTATGAGAAATGGTACGGTCTGTCCTCCTTATTTTCTCTTTGTCAAGGTTTGTTTTCATATATGAAGCATTCATACATATTTATATGTATGTAGCAAGTGGCTCGTTTGTAGCAACTACGCCACCCCGAGAAAACGGGGGAAACAACCCTAACAAACACGTTCCACTTAGAACAGGCAAGAGGCATGGGTTTCCATACAAAAATATTTTATTTTGAAGTTAAAGACTGGCCAAGAATTAAAAAACAAACAAACAAACAAACAAAAAAACCCAGCAACCAACACAGTCAGGCATTGGTCAAATAAAACAGTCACAAGAAGAAATTAACAATCATAGGAGAACTGAGGCCTCCTATATGAAGGGCAGGCTAGTACCACAGCACCAGCTCTACAAAAGGGAAAAGAACCCCACCAATCAGAACCATACCCACAAAATTCACTGCAAATAAACACAGCAATAATAATAATAATAATAATAATAATAATAATAATAATAATAATAATAACAACAACCCTTAGTTAAATAAAGCCTAAAGTGCAGCAAAGAACTCCCCCCAGCCTCAGGAAGCACTCAGCTCCTACAAGGAGAAAACAAAAACACAAGAAAAAAAAAATCAATTCCAATATGCTCAAAGCAGGCAAACAAAAAAATAATAATAAAAACAAAAGACAAAACTTACTGTCACAAAAATCAGATAACCCCGAGCTCAAACTGATTACAGGTAGCAAGTTTACCAAGACTGACCAAAACCTACCACATAGCAGTACAGCACAGTTGATAAAGACTGTTACAACACAGCTGAACTGGAAAAAAAACTGATCTGAGTGACAGTTACCAACACAAATAAAGCAAAATAAAGCAAAGCAAAGCAAAAATAAAGCAAAAATAAAGCAAAGCAAAGCAAAACAAAGCAGCAACGTGGCCCCGCAAGTGAGGGGGAGGAGCTATACCGAAACGACCACACCTCACTCAGCCAGCTGGCGCTCCGACCGGGGCTCCGTTAAACTGCCATGCTACACCGATGGGAGCCTTGACGGCACACCACCCATGCACACAGTCTCGGTAGCCCAACGTCACACTCTGTAGTCAGTAGCAACGAAAGGAAGAGGCGGGGTTTCGACCAAGACGCATTCCATGAGGCATAAACAACTTATATACTGTGGTGGGGAGAGAGCCCATTGGCCACGTAGTTAATAGGGATGACGTATTAATCACGGCACACCTCACTACATTAGACATGAGACACTGTGGAGTTTTCAGGTGGTGTAACGTCCCGAGACGTAAGGGAGTTGAGTGCGGATGCAAATGCAGATAAAGACCTTTTATTAAGGAGGCAGGCAGACAAATTCAAAACGTGACACAGAGACGTAGTCAAAAACAGGCAATGGGCTGGGAGATTTGCAACCAGGTATAAACTGGGCTAGGTGGGAATCGACACGAGAAACACGGTATGGACCATGACGCTATATATAACTAGGTAAAGCACTATACTCAATACTGCGCAAAGTGTCCAGGGAACGAGGGGTTTATATCACAAATGTAATCAAGGGTAAATACAGATAGCTGAAACCAATGTAGACACACCTTCGGACAACAACCAATGACTAAACGGGGGCGGAGACAGAACATAGTCAAAACAAACACACGTGTCCACAGAAAACAAATTCCCAGTCATCAAACAATCGAAAAGCATGTGTTCGCTGAGCGCTCGCGCACCTAGCTCGTCCACGCCCGTGCACACGCGCTCGCGCTCCGGCTTTCCGAGCACGCTGCAACCTGCAGCGCTGTCTCAAGGGGGAATCGTGACAGGTGGACCGTTTTGGGTTTTTCTTCTGATCGAAAATGATCTTTCTCCAGATATTAAGAAAAAAACATTGCTAAGCATTTAATATCGAGATGTTTCATATTGTTCCACTTAGTGCTTAATGTGAAGCTGTTGTAGTGATGCGTCTCAGATATGTCCGATTGTGCATTTATAAAAAATGATCACTAAATGCACTTCTATAAGTTCAAGATGTCAAGGTTTAAACTTAGCTGATGTTTCCTTTATTACAAAGCATCGGTCTGATTACACGCATGAACCAGCGCATTTTACAAAATAATCCAGCATAATAAAAGCTTTGCTATCTGAAACACAGGATAAATGAATAATGATGTTTATAAAGAACCTGTCTGCATTTCCCCCAGTTTTATTTCATGTACTAACACTAAAGAGAGATGTACACGCAAATAGATCACGCTAATGACATCTTGGCAAGTGGGAATGATCTTGAATACAGTCAAATTTATCATTACAATAAAACAAACCTGGTTCTAGACTTTTTTTCACTAATTTCAATATTCAAATTTTCTGTTGTCAGACCATTTTGTTCATTTAAAAAAAGATCGAGAAAAAAGACAAATTATCTGCCAAAGGAAGACGGTCACATAATCCTTGTAATGAAGGTTAGGACGCAAGTGCAGATAAAGACTTTTAATAAAGAGAGGCAGGCAGACAAATCCAAATCATGCGACAATAGCGTAGTCGAAAAAACAGCCAATGGGTGAGATGATCTACAAATAGGTATAGGTATAGGCTAGAGACGAGACGAGAAGAGACGAGAAGAGACGAGACGAGACGAGACGAGACGAGACGAGACGAGGGTATAGACGCTTGATACAGTGATAACACTAATTCTTCTCAAAGAGTGAATGCCTAGAAAGTCCTTTTAAAGGTGGTGTGATTGTGTGTGAGATCGGATGCAGGTGTGCGTGATTAGAATGAATGAGTGTTCTGGGAATTGCAGTCCATGGCGGCCATGTTTGTAGGCCGCAGTGCAGGATGGGAAATGTAGTCACTGGTTTGCTGTGATATGACAAAGACGAAAATCCAAAAATAGCTTTAATAATCTTATATTTGGTTTCCTGTAATTTCATAAAAAGAAAATGTGAATAAATTTGACTTTATTCAAGATATTTCTAAAATTCACTTGTTCGGTTTTTTTAACATCGTGTGCATTTCTTTAGACTCGTGTTAAACTAATTTTAGTCATTTGACAGCTATTAAATATTCTAATAGCAGCATTTCCTCTTGTTTTCAAAAGTCCAGATATTTCAGTGTGACACTGCATACAGTGTGTATTAACTACACAGTTTGATCAAATAAGTTCTGATATTAAACATATTTATGAAGGGAGACTGGAGGTGAAAGTCATTAAGACAGAATCACAATACACAACAAGACAGAAATTGTTATAAGTTAGAGTAATTACAGTGTTGTGTATAGAACTAAACAAACACATTGAAGCTCTTTTTTCAGTTATGTGTAAACTGCTCAGAAGTGAGTGTGTGCACTTGAGCAGTGTGGAGAGCTGAGCGTTCTGTTAAACACTAGACTACGTGGTTTTCCTGTGGCTTAAATGACCTGCTTCCTGATTTTATTACTCTTGAAACGAGTGTCTCGATGCCTTCACTTCATCCAGGAGCTGTGAAATGGCGCTGCTCGTCCTCCTGTTCTTCTTCCATCTGATTCTGGACATTAACTCTCAATGTGAGTCGTTATTGTGGTGCTGTGAGTTCAGTGATTTGTTCTAATAGATGTTTACAAATAATTCTAGAGATTTTGAGAGATACTTCTGCATGTTCAGTTTGATGTTCAGTGTGTGTATTAAGTGGACTGTGTGTGTGTGTGTGTGTGTGTGTGTGTGTGTGTGTGTGTGTGTGTGTGTGTGTGTGTGTGTGTGTGTGTGTAGTTGTAGATGTTCCTCAGCCCCGTCTGTCCGTGTCTCCTGAAGTTCTCACAGAGAGAGGATCAGTGCAGATTCACTGTCATGTTCCAGACAATGTTAAAGTGTCTCGGTGTCAGTTCTACCCAGAGAGAGACAACACAAATCTAAAACTCTCTCCATCATGTCAGCTCTCAGTCACTGGTTCTGAACTGATCAGGTGGACAGGACGAAGGTCTCCTGGAACACTTCATATTACTTGTTACTACACTGTGGATAACTCTGTTCGTATTCCTTCTCCTCACTCTCTCCCAGCTCCAGTCTCAGTGCGGTGTAAGCTCTACATTACATTTGATGTCTATTACTGTCTGCTTTAATCATGTTTCTAATTCACACTTGAATTTATTACCACAACATGAACGTCTGTAACAGTTAATACCTCTTTTCTACACATCCATTATAGTGCTATTTATTTATTTATATCTTTTATTTATTCCTCTGCAGATCAGAAACCGAGACTAAGCGTCAGTCATGATGGTCAGTTTGATGTATTCAGATTTGTGTGTGAAATATCAGGGTCAGAGTCAGTAACTGCTGATTTTAGCTGTAATCTCTACACTGGAGAAAATCCTCAGCTTTTCCTAATCCAAAGATCTCAAAAGGGAAAATCTGTGAAGGATTGTAGTTTTACAGCACAGAGAGACGCTGTGTTTAATCGTCTGCAGTCAGTAAAGAGTCGTGAAGTGAGCTGTGATTATTCACTGATCGCTGACCCGACTGCTCGCTCTCTAATGAGTGATAAATACAACATGATGCGTAAGTTACATTTAATCAAATGACAGAAGTTTTTTTAATTACCTTACTAACTTTTATGTTTAAACTTATTTACGTGTTTTTCATCAGGTTTCTTTCCTACACCAACACAGCCGTCCATCACTACTGAGAAATCCACTGCATGTGAGTTCATTTTATTTTATTTACTGCTGTTTAGTTCTGTTACATTTTTTTTTATAACTGAAGTTTAATGTGTAATATGCATTATTTTACATATTTCTTTATTTTAAAAAAAATCCCTATTAATATTCATGTATTTATTTTCATCACTGAAGAAGATATCAACAGTTTAGTTTCCAATCTCACAAATATGAAGGTTAAAATAAACATATTACAATTTAATGTGTTACTTTAGAGTTTTTAAAAATGTTCAGATTTAGACAGGTATATTAGATGCTGGTATACACAAAGAGAGATTCACTAACAACACTGTGTTTATGTGATGCTGTTCTAGATTTGACATTTACACTGAGTTAAAATCCGCTTGTGTGTTTACACGTACAGAATGGAAAGAGTTACAACAGAAAGCAGGTTGTCCGTTCATTCAGAAGTCAGTGATTGACATTGTCCTGGACTGTGTGTGATTTGTGTGTGTGTGTGTGGTTGTAGATGTTCCTCAGCCCCGTCTGTCCGTGTCTCCTGAAGTTCTCACAGAGAGAGGATCAGTGCAGATTCACTGTCATGTTCCAGACAATGTTAAAGTGTCTCAGTGTCAGTTCTACCCAGAGAGAGACAACACAAATCTAAAACTCTCTCCATCATGTCAGCTCTCAGTCTCTGGTTCTGAACTGATCTGGTGGACAGGACGAAGTTCTCCTGGAACACTTCATATTACTTGTTACTACGCTTTGGATAACTCTGTTCGTACTCCTTCTCCTCACTCTCTCCCAGCTCCAGTCACAGTGCGGTGTAAGCTCTACATTACATGTATCTTTATAATATATGTGCATTCTGTGTATTAATATCTTCATGAATCATAAAATTACATTCATGTTCCTTAATGCTATTTTTGGTGTAATTTATTAATTGATTGATTTTATTTATTCCTCTGCAGATCAGAAACCGAGACTAAGCGTCAGTCATGATGGTCAGTTTGATGAATTGAGATTTGTGTGTGAAATATCAGGGTCAGAGTCAGTAACTGCTGATTTTAGCTGTAATCTCTACACTGGAGAAAATCCTCAGCTTTTCCTAATCCAAAGATCTCAAAACGGAAAATCTGTGAAGGTTTGTATTTTTACAGCACAGAGAGACGCTGTGTTTAATCGTCTGCAGTCAGTAAAGAGTCGTGAAGTGAGCTGTGATTATTCACTGATCTCTGACCCGACTGTTCGCTCTCTAATGAGTGATAAACACAACATGATGCGTAAGTTATAATAAACAAATTATGTATTCCATTACTTTATACCTTTGAATAATTTGAACTCATTTTCACTTCATCTTTTGTCAGATTTCTTTACAACAACAACAACGACTCAGACATCCACTCCTGAAGAGAAACCCAGTGCAGGTTAGTGACTCAGTTTTAATTACATTACATTAGAATTTCGTGGTGTTCATTTTACTTTGTTCATTGTTGTACTGTAGGAACACAAAAAAAAATCAGTGTGTGTAGTTTATGTAAATATTTGTGTGCATCAGATTTGAGTCTGGTAACGACGCCACCATCCACAGCTACGGAGGAATCTACAGCAGGTCAGTTTATTCCTTCATCCACCACTGTTTAGTCCTTTTAAATAATAACACTTGTATTTATTATGTCCTTTATTATATGTTGTGTATTTGTTTTAAGCTTCTCCAGTTTTTTCAACTCCTCTGATCACCACAAGACACACAGCGACTCGTAAGTTTACTGTGTAGTAGGTCTTACTATGAAACTAGAAAGACTTTAAAACACCAGACACACACCTTTAAAACAGTTCCTGCTGTAACAGTTAATGCATTCGACTTGTTATATGCTGTAGTGTATATTGCTGGAGTGAACTTTGTGCAGTTTTACTATGAGAATGTCCATTCATGGATTTATCTTAATTATATATTAATTATATATTAATTAATCCCACTTAGAAAAATATCAATATGATATAACTTTGTTTGGATTATAAATAACCTCCTGTTCCTTCAGCAGATTATTTCACCCCAACCCCCCCCCCCCCCCCCTCCCCCAACTTATATAACATACAGTTTATAAGAAAAACTTCTATGCTGCAGTATAGTGAACTATAGTGTGCAGCTTAATTATCATCATGGTATTTATGAGGTTGTTGTTTTGTTGTTGTTGTTGTTCTTGTTTTTTTTTTTACCAACAGCAGGATTCTCCTAAAAGTTCATCATTCTGATATATCATTAATATCACATCTACGAACCGGCATTGTATTTATCATCATCATTTGTGAACTTAACATTTTGTTGATTGCTAACGGTTCTGAAATGTTCGTTCAAACCAAGATACCCTGTGTTGTTCTGTGATATTTGGAGGAATCAGGGATTTACCCAGCTAACAGAACACATACGAATGTTTAATTATGTATGCAACAAGATGAACTGTAACATTACAAAAAGAATGTTCAGGAAGATGTGTCGTAAAGTTTGGCCTTATAATTTTCCTTGGATGCTTCTCACATTATGGCAACGTTAGTGTTAATGTTCCTACAACTGCAAAAAAACAACTTCTTAAAACACCCAGAGGACCTGACTGACTGCACTCTACAGGAACCAAAAGTTCGTAATATAAAACATTCAGAAAGTTTCTGTTTTGCAGACATTCCACAACACTAACTGGAACTAGAAATGGAAAAAAATACTAGCTGTCCGTCATTAATAAATAAATATTGTAATTGCTGGCACGTTGCTGTGGTCACTTGGGGGAACGTCGGAGTGTTAACAGTAACTGCACTTCATCACACCACCTCGTCTCTCAGTATTTTACTATAAGAGCCCCGTCCAACAGTCAGGAACTGTTAATGATCTCATGATCCAATATCTTATCAAATATTAACAGAGACTGTTTTCATTTTATTCAGGATCGCTGCCTACCGTACTGTTAGTCACCGGTGTGTGTGTTTTACTGGCTGGACTGATGAGCTTCTGTCTCTGCGTGTGTATATCTGTGTGGATTATCTTCAGCAGATGTAAATTGAACACGACCCACCGTGATCAGGGTACATTTATCACTTTCTTACCAAGCTGGAAAAGTCCAATCTGCTGATTGGCTCTGTGATGTTAGGTCTCAACAGATTTACAGGTGAACACTAATCAGCTTTATGAAGTATTAATAAATCATTAAAAAATAATTATTACACTGAAAAGTCCAACCACAATTTATTAAATCCACTTAATCATAATAAAAGAAATAAATCTGCACTGTATGTAATTAAACAACTACTGGTGTAAATGAATCTTTTTTTAAAATACTTTTTATTTCAAAGCACTGCAGTGTTTTTTTTTTTTTTTTTTTACAAGAAGTCAAAGCTGAATGTGTGTGTGAACTGTTCCCCCTGCAGACGGTGATGAGGTTTACACAGAGGTGATGTACACACTCTTCTCTCAGCAGTTCTCAGAGGAAACACAGCTCCTTTCAGCTTCCTCTGAATGATGGACACTGAACAGCTTCTGTCTTCTGTCTCAGTTTAAAGTCTGAACTCAATAAACTCTTATTTGTTAAATAACACAAATGTTCCTAACAATTCATTTGATTCTCATGAATGCTTGTCACAGTCTGCCTTTATCATGAACCGTGTGTTTTCTAAAGGAAATCTGCAGGGTGAACTATTTTACTGTTGAATTTGAAACGCACAATAAATCATTTAATCAGAGATGCACTTTAAATCATCCGAGTATTGCTTCTTTATCTTTTATCTTCTTATACAGCCTATCTGTGTGGATTAATTTTATTGGTCTTGCTTTGTTGTTGTTTTTTTGTTGTAGTTTGTTTTTCGTTGTAGCTTTTCTGTCTGCTGTTTTTTAAGTGGCCAGCATTCAGCACCGTAGGTTAAAGCAGGTCTCACAGTGGACTTATAAATCTTGCCTTTGATTTGCACTGGCATTCTTTTGTCACAGAGCGCTCCTGTTAAACTCCTCCATTTCAGCCACCCTGCATTCACACGACTCGTGATATCGGCGTCAATAGAGACATCGCTAGATAGAATGCTACCGAGGTATTTAAAATTGGTGACTGAGTTATGTGCGGAGTTTTGGAGAGAAATTGTGTCATGTTCGTTGCTGTTTGAAAAGTTGCAGTGCATATATTCAGTCTTCTGTCTGCTTATTCTAAGGCCAGCATTTTCCAGCACAGCTCTCCATTCTTCCAGGTGTTGTTGGAGCTCTCTTGGGTCTCCGTTGATAAGGACGATATCGTCTGTGTAGACAATGTCCCAGGGTATTGAATGTTGCACCTCCGCCGTTACGTAATTCATCACCAGGTTAAAAAGTAGGGGGCTGAGTGCCGAACCTTGATGAACTCCTACTCTCACTTCAAACCAGTCGCTGATTCCTGCTGGGCAACGCACCTTACTGGTTACGCCTTCGTACATGTCAGCCACTATATTGATGAGACATTCGGGCACTTTTTGTGATCGTATAGCTTGCCATATTAGTGGTCTCGGAACACGGTCGAAAGCTTTTTCTAAATCTATAAACACCATGTGTAGATCTTTCTTGTTGTCTCTGTGCTTTTCCATAAGGATTCGAATCGTATGTATAGCATCGACTGTTGATTTTTCTGCAACGAATCCGCATTGGTTTTCAGTGACCTTAGTTAGATGCAACAATCTTCTATTTATTACCCGTTCCCTGATTTTAAAAGTGTGTGATATCAGTTTTGTAGCCCTGTAGTTCCCACATAGTCTTAGGTCACCTTTGTTTTTGTAAAAAGGCACTAGGTAGATTTTTCTCCATGCAGTTGGAATGCCGTCATCAGGAATTTTGATGAACAAGGTCGTCAGGAAGTAAACTCCCGGATCTCCTAACCTCTTCCACAACTCTGACGGTATGTCATCAGGCCCAGTGGCCTTGTTATTGGGCATTTTCTGTACTGCTGATTTAACCTCATCTAGTGTGATTATTGGCCAAGGACCTTCCTCAGGTGCTTGTTCTTGAGGTGGTTCACATGGGTATGTTTGGTTGAGTAGTTCTGAATAATACTCTTTCCATCTCTGCTTTATGTCATCGTTAGATGTTAATAGGTGTCCTTGAGCGTCTCTGATGTACTTGATGGTTTTTGTATCCTGGGTGTCTCTGTTTTGCGACTTTAAAGAGTTGCTTATCATTAGGTGCGTCTTCCAACTTAGCATATAGATCTTCCTTAGTAATGGCCCTTGCCTGTGCTACTGCGCGTCTCACATCTTTTTTTGCGGTGCGATAAGAGATACAGTCCTCCTCACTGCTTGTTTGTTGCCAGAGCTTGAAGTGAGATTTTTTTGTCTGTAGTTTTTGCTGAACTTCTGCTTTCCACCATGTAGGGTCTTTACCGTCTCTGTCTACACCTCTGGATACACCCAGATATTCTGTTGCCTTTTGGTTACAGTACTTATGAAATTCATCCCACATGGTGTTGGCTGAGTGTTTTGTGTGATCTTTGTTTAGGTAGTCGGTTAACTGTACACACATCTATGCCCTTCAACTCGATCTAGCTTATACCAGCGAATTTCCGCAACGTTTTCAATTCTTACTTTCACTGGTCTCGGTGTCAAGTCAGCGACAAGGAGGCGATGTTGAGAAGTCAAAGGTTCTCCGGGGATAACCTTGCAGTCCCTGAATGTCTTGAGGAGACTTCGGTCTGCGAGGAGGTAATCCACCTGCGTACAGTTTCCACCACTCGTATAGGTAATTAAGTGTTCTTGTGGCTTCGAGAAAAAGGTGTTGACTATTGCAAGGTTGGAGGTTGATGCGAAGTTTAAAATGTCCTCTCCTTGTGCATTTTTGCTGCCGAAGCCTCTGCTTCCATGCACCGTCTGATATGTGGTAGCTTTTTGTCCGACATGGCCATTAAGGTCAGCCCCTATGTATTTTGACTCAGAGTTCAGAACAGACTGAAGCAGATCGTATGTGATTGTGCCCTGCGATGGATTGGCACCCTGTCCAGGGTGTACCCTGGCTTGTGCCCAATGCTTCCTGGGATAGGCTCCAGGTTCCCTGTGACCCTGAAAAGGATAAGCGGTACAGAAGATGGATGGATGGAGATCGTATAGGTCATCCCAAAATAGCTGCTTTTCGGCTTGTGACAAACCAGTCTGTGGCGCATAGGCTGTTATGACATTCGTACATGGCTGGTCGTTTAAAGCAAATTTGACCATAAGAATTTGTTCACTTATTCTTTAAATGATTACTAAGGTTTTAATACATTTCCAAAAAAAAGTCCAATCCAAAAATATAATAAATTTTTCCCACATAAAAACTAAGATGAGATGCTGTGAGGGTTTTAAGCCGTGGTGATGCTGACCAAAATGAAGTGACCTGATACTGAAGAAGAATAAATGCAGATTGAATGCAGCGTGTTGGCTCCCCCTAGTGGATACAATAAGTACTGATATTAAACATCTTTATAAAGGGAGACTGGAGGTGGGGCAGGTGAAATACTGAAAGTCAGTCAGACAGAATCACAATACACAATAAACAGCATGTCAAACAAAATTGTTATAATTTAGAGTAATTACAGTGTTGTGTACAGACCTAAACAATCATGTTTTTTTCATGTCATTTTCATACACAACAATCATGTGTAACCTGCTCAGAAGTGAGTGTGTGAACTTGAGCAGTGTGGAGAACTGAGCGTTCTGTTAAACACTAGACTACGTGGTTTTCCTGTGGCTTAAATGACCTGCTTCCTGATTTTATTACTCTTGAAACGAGTGTCTCGATGCTTTCACTTCATCCAGGAGCTGTGAAATGGCGCTGCTCGTCCTCCTGTTCTTCTTCCATCTGATTCTGGACATTAACTCTCAATGTGAGTCGTTATTGTGGTGCTGTGAGTTCAGTGATTTGTTCTAATAGATGTTTACAAATAATTCTAGAGATTTTGAGAGATACTTCTGCATGTTCAGTTTGATGTTCAGTGTGTGCATTAAGTGGACTGTGTGATTTGTGTGTGTGTGTGTGTGTGTGTGTGTGTGTGTGTGTGTGTGTGTGTGTGTGTGTGTGTGTGTGTGTGTGTTTGTGTGTGTGTGTGTGTGGTTGTAGATGTTCCTCAGCCCCGGCTGTCCGTGTCTCCTGAAGTTCTCACAGAGAGAGGATCAGTGCAGATTCACTGTCATGTTCCAGACAATGTTAAAGTGTCTCGGTGTCAGTTCTACCCAGAGAGAGACAACACAAATCTAAAACTCTCTCCATCATGTCAGCTCTCAGTCAATGGTTCTGAACTGATCAGGTGGACAGGACGAAGTTCTCCTGGAACACTTCATATTATTTGTTACTACGTTGTGGATAACTCTGTTCGTACTCCTTCTCCTCACTCTCTCCCAGCTCCAGTCACAGTGCTGAGTAAGCTCTACATTACATTTGATGTCTATTACTGTCTGCTTTAATCATGTTTCTAATTCACACTTGAATTTATTACCCCAACATGAACGTCTGTAACAGTTAATACCTCTTTTCTACACATCCATTATAGTGCTATTTATTTATTTATATCTTTTATTTATTCCTCTGCAGATCAGAAACCGAGACTAAGCGTCAGTCATGATGGTCAGTTTGATAAATTCAGATTTGTGTGTGAAATATCAGGGTCAGAGTCAGTAACTGCTGATTTTAGCTGTAATCTCTACACTGGAGAAAATCCTCAGCTTTTCATAAACCGAACATCTCAAAAGGGAAACTCTGTGAAGGTTTGTATTTTTACAGCACAGAGAGACGCTGTGTTTAATCGTCTGCAGTCAGTAAAGAGTCGTGAAGTGAGCTGTGATTATTCACTGATCTCTGACCCGACTGCTCGCTCTCTAATGAGTGATAAATACAACATGACGCGTAAGTTATAATAAATCAAATTACTTACATTTATTTTTAAATACATTTCTACCTGTGAATTGTGTTTAAACTTATTTACGTGTTTTTCATCAGGTTTCTTTCCTACACCAACACAGCCGTCCATCACTACTGAGAAATCCACTGCATGTGAGTTCATTTTATTTTATTTACTGCTGTTTAGTTCTTTTACACTTTTTTTATAACTGAAGTTTAATGTGCATAATGTTACACATGTAAGATGTGTTTATTTTATATTACATATTCCTTTTTTCCACAATATATTTTATGTGTGTAGTTTATTTAGTGACTAAAGAGGAATCAATTTTTGGTTAATTTATTTCTTTAAGTATCACAGTTTAATTCCCAAAACTCAAATACATCTAGAGATTAAAATAGACACGTTACAGTTTAATGTGTTACTTCTTTAGATTTAAAACAAACGTGAATGTGTGATCCTGTTCTGGATATGATATTTAGGAAAACAAATATGAATACAAATGTACTCTGAGCTTTCTAAAATCCTACCTGTGTGTTTACACACATGGAAAGAGTTTCAACAGGAATCAGTTTCAACACTTCATTCAGGAATCAGTGACTGACATTGTCCTGGACTGTGTGTGTGTGTGTGTGTGTGTGTGTGTGTGTGTGTGTGTGTGTGTGTGTGTGTGTGTGTGGTTGTAGATGTTCCTCAGCCCCGGCTGTCCGTGTCTCCTGAAGTTCTCACAGAGAGAGGATCAGTGCAGATTCACTGTCATGTTCCAGACAATGTTAAAGTGTCTCGGTGTCAGTTCTACCCAGAGAGAGACAACACAAATCTAAAACTCTCTCCATCATGTCAGCTCTCAGTCAATGGTTCTGAACTGATCAGGTGGACAGGACGAAGTTCTCCTGGAACACTTCATATTACTTGTTACTACACTGTGGATAACTCTGTTCGTACTCCTTCTCCTCACTCTCTCCCAGCTCCAGTCACAGTGCGGTGTAAGCTCTACATTACATGTATCTTTATAATATATGTGCATTCTGTGTATTAATATCTGCATGAATCATAAAATTACATTCATGTTCCTTAATGCTATTTTTGGTGTAATTTATTAATTGATTGATTTTATTTATTCCTCTGCAGATCAGAAACCGAGACTAAGCGTCAGTCATGATGATCAGCTTGATGAATTCAGATTTGTGTGTGAAATATCAGGGTCAGAGTCAGTAACTGCTGATTTTAGCTGTAATCTCTACACTGGAGAAAATCCTCAGCCTTATGTAAAGACAGGATCTCAGAAGGCAGTTTGTAGATTTACAGCAGAGAAAAATGATCTGTTTAATCGTCTGCAGTCAGTAAAGAGTCGTGAAGTGAGCTGTGATTATTCACTGATCTCTGACCCGACTGCTCGCTCTCTAATGAGTGATAAACACAACATGATGCGTAAGTTATAATAAATCAAATTATGTATTCCATTACTTTATACCTTTGAATAATTTTAACTCATTTTCATTTCATCTTTTGTCAGATTTCTTTACAACAACAACAACAACAACAACAACTACAACAACAACGACTCAGACATCCACTCCTGAAGAGAAACCCAGTGCAGGTTAGTGACTCAGTTTTAATTACATTACATTAGAATTCCGTGGTGTTCATTTTACTTTGGTCATTGTTGTACTGTAGGAACACAAAAAAAATCAGTGTGTGTAGTTTATGTAAATATTTGTGTGCATCAGATTTGAGTCTGGTAACGACGCCACCATCCACAGCTACGGAGGAACCTACAGCAGGTCAGTTTATTCCTTCTTCCACCACTGTTTAGTCCTTTTAAATAATAACACTTGTATTTATTATGTCCTTTATTATATGTTGTGTATTTGTTTTAAGCTTCTCCAGTTTTTTCAACTCCTCTGATCACCACAAGACACACAGCGACTCGTAAGTTTACTGTGTAGTAGGTCTTACTATGAAACTAGAAAGACTTTAAAACACCAGACACACACCTTTAAAACAGTTCCTGCTGTAACAGTTAATGCATTCGACTTGTTATATGCTGTAGTGTATATTGCTGGAGTGAACTTTGTGCAGTTTTACTATGAGAATGTCCATTCATGGATTTATATTATTCATATCAGTTATAACCGGAGAATTCTTTCCTGTAGCTGAAAGTACCAGAGTTACACAAAATCATCATCACAACACAACCAGTGCTCCTAACAGTGAGTCACTAACTCATATATAACAGTGATAGCACACTTAGCACCTAGAATTAAAATAAGCCCGTTTATCATGTTTATTTCCTGCAGTACAGTAAATTAGTCTAAACAGTTATCTCAGATTTTGCCTTTTTTTGTTAGATTTGTCTTCTCCACCAACGCCGTCATCCACAACTAAAGAGAAAACTGATTCCGGATAGTTTTTAATGATAAAAACATTTTATAATCGCCATTAATGTACATTATCTATCAATTTTGAATTGTATTATTAGATTTACAGTTTATTTAATATATTTATTGTACAACAATAATTTTCTTATTTATTATTATAAATTATTTTAATTCTTTACATGTATTTGCTTTTCCTTTTGTTAGCGTTGTCTACTGTATCAACATCGCAAACCACACCTAAAGATAAATCTACAGGTGAGTTCATTTCTTCAGATACCACTGTTTATATCTTTCAGTTACGATATGATCTTTTTTATATTGAATAGATTGTAATTCTCTCTGTAGCTTCTCCAGTTTCTATTTCGATTGTGAACCCCACAAGTGGCCCAAAAAGTAGTGAGTAACAATACAAATTTGTTATTTTAAATTATTAATCCCACCTAGAAGAATATCAGTGTGATATAACTTTGTTTGGATTATAAATAACCTCCTGTTCCTTCAGCAGATTTATAGATTGTATTTCACCCCACCCCCCCTTTCCCTCAACTTATATAGCGTACAGTTTATAAGACAAACTTCTATGCTGCAGTATAGTGAACTATAGTGTGCAGCTTAATTATCATCAGGGTATTTATGTTTGTAAAACCTCCATGTGCTTTTGTGAAGGTGAAAGGTTCAACATGACCCATCAGACTGATGTTCTTAAAAGTATGTCATTTGCCCTTATATCTTATACCTGGATTTATTTATTCTGATCATTTGTAAATATAACAGTTTTGGATTTGGTGACCAATGACTGTTTGTATTAAACTAAAATTACCATCGTGCTCACGTGATGATTTGGGGATTCTCCCAGCTAACAGAAAACATCATATTTAATCATGTATCCAACAATTTCTACGAAGGTTAAATTGTAACGATGCAAAAAATATTGTTCCTGCAATGATTAAAATAAACAAATAAATAAAAATGTCATACTATAGAGTTTGGCCTTCCAATTGTCCCAAAACTCTTCACACATGTTGGGCCTCATTTATGGTTCATTTTTAGTATATAAGTAAATGTTTTCGTGGCCAAATTAGATTGACAAACGTTCCAGTAACTCTAATATTCTTTGTACTCAGGTGAGTCGGTTAATAAGCTGTAAATTATTGAGCATGTTTACGGCACAGGATTTCCTGTACATTTAAGCCACGCCCACAAAACTCCATAAAAGCTGACAGAGAGCTGAACACTAAAGAAAGAGCAGTGTGCTAGAACATAAATAAGAACAGGAATGAACTGGTTTCACCAGCAAAATGCCGTGCTTTAATAAATAAACATGTTAGCATTGGTGAGTTGAATAAAACACTCAAAATAATCAACTTCGGGGGGGTAGAGTAAGTCTACTTCATCACACCACACCGTCGTCAATTATTTTCCTATAACAGCGTGATAGTGTTTTATACTTTACTTCATGCTCTAACTATATAAAATGTCATTTTCCACTATTTTATCAAATATTATCCAGGATCAGTGTTTGTCCTTCTACTGTCAGTCACCAGCGTGTGTGTTTTCCTGGCTGGACTGATGAGCGTCTGTCTCTGCAGGTTCATCAGTAAGTCCTTTTCTTAATCTTCTGCTTTCACCGTTTCGAAACGTGCCGTGTAAAACCGATCGTGTAGATGATTATGAAACGACAGAAGGTGTTTAGTCTGTTTTCTTTTTCAGGGAAGCAGACGGCTGAGAGGTTAGAAATTTATTTCGGTTTAATAGTGTATGCATACGTCCTGGTTTTATCTGATTGAAACACCTAATATCCGTGTATATCTGTGTGTTTCTGTGGATTTCTTTATTTTTTTTGCAACAGACGTAAAATGGCCTGTGGAAATCAGGGTATGTTTATCAATTTCTTTCCTAGCTAGAAAAGTCCAAATTGCTAACAAACACTGAAACTAACCACACATCCACTGAGCCTACTGTCGATAAATATAAAATATTGGGGGGGGGGGGTTCCCCAGGAGTCATGATGTCCATGCTCAATATGAACACAGTAAGTATCATTTCTGTCATACAATTTATAACAAGCAGTGCCTGCGTTTACATGGACAACAATAATCCACTCTTAATCTAATTAAGACCATAATTTGATTAAGAAACTACCATGTAACCAGCAACCTTAATCTAATTATGGTCATAATCTAATTAAGCTCTAATCGAATTAAGACAGGTGGAGTACTCCTGTTTTAATCGTATTATGGACGTCTGTTACAGACATGTAAACACCTTAATCACATTATGAACGTCGTGTGAGCGTTTTCACCGCATTTTGCGACAGGACACGATCACACACGGCAGTTTCACGTTTTACGGCGAACAAGAGAGTACGGCTGTGTCCCAAATCGCATACTTACCTACTATAGGCCTGTAGTGGGGAAAAATACATGCATCTCGGCTACTATATAGTAGGTAAGTACGCGGTTTGGGACGCAGCCCACGGCTTCAACTGTATGTTGATACGTGAAATTCTGGAGGGACGTTGGACGGCGCGGTGACGTAATGACGTGGGCTGTTAATCTAATCATGATCAATAACATGTAAAACGGGAACATGACAGGAGTATTCTAAAAGCGACTCATGTAAACACCTTAATCACATTATTACCTTACTCAGATTAAAGTCAATAATTAGATTATTGCTGTCCATGTAAACATAGTCACTTATGGCTATCAGTTACAGTTAATGCTTGGGTACGAATTGAAATTATTTTCTTTACTCTGATGTTTAGTCCGGCTCAGAAACTGCTGGAACTTATTCTGTGATCAGCTCAGTACCCTTACCGTCCCTGCCTTTAGGTAAATTATACAGTACAAACTCACACACATGACATCACTTAATGGTGCTTTGAAATAGATCGAGGACACATGCACACAAAAACTTTTTTTTAAAAAGGAAGTACACCCAAAACATGCAATGCCTGTGGTCAGAAAGAGCTAAACCACACAAATCTGTAACACTACCAATGTTTCAAACTCCTAAGAAGCTGTGTTACGCAAAGAGAAGAATTTCGCCTCACTGAGACGTACTCTATGGGTGGCTTGCACCAATAAGGATTAAGCTTAAATCTAGATTAAATCAAGGTTTATCTAATAATTCTGTTGCGCCAAACTTTAAACCTTGTTTAAAATAAGCAGGCTTACATTTAAACCATCTCGTTAATCCTGGATTTAATTTCACAATAAACCTGGATTAACTATAATCTTATTGCTCCATCACTTTAAACTCAGATTTTAATTTTTTTTATTTGCTTTTTTTTTTTCATTTTTTTCGAATGAGCGGTTAATAATGGCAGTTTTTTTTTTCCATTCAAAGTTTAAAGTTCACGATCCCTTTGTAGTCACTCCAGTGGAAGTGAAAGTTACATTGTTGCTGTTTAGTTACACTGGAGAATTCAAATATTTCCACGTTTATGAAATCCGCCTGCACCGCCGCGGTGTTGTCGATGGCGAATCCATCGTGGTGGAGAAAATGAATCGTAAATGGAGGTTTTAATCGCAGGTTAGAATTCTAATCCCAGATTTGATAACCTGTGTTTAAAATGAAGTGGTGCAACACAACTCGATTTAAAATATAGCCCAGATCAACAAATCCTAGATTAGCTCTAAACTGTGCTTAATTTAATCCTTATTGGTGCAATTAACCCTGTGTGTGACAAATGAAGGTTTTCTTCTTCTAAAAGGAAGTTACTCTGCATCGAGTGTCTGGTGCTGTTTACACATTGCTCAACTTTATTACGCTGGTGTCTGTTACTTGGCTTGGCAGAAACACACAGCTGTGTGTCATCAGCATACAGTACGAGTGGAGGTTGATACCATGTTTATGAATTATTGTACCCAGTGGCTGTGTATGTAATGAAATGAGGAGCGTGATCAGAACAGAGCCTTGTGGAACACCAAACTTTACTTTTGTATAGATAAAGAACTCACGGGTGACATTTACAGACTGATAAATGACAATCAGATACGATCAGATCCGAGGCAGGAAAGCGCTCTGACTAAATTCTAGTCTATCCCAATGTAATATTGTGATTACTGTAAAATCTACTTCCGACTCATATGCTAGTTCCATACACGTACAAAAATAGTATGATGTTCACCAGATGTGATTAAAAATCGGCAAAACGTGCATAAAAAACGTATCGATGTGGATAATTTGCTTAAATCGATAAGAAGACATGCACATAAACTATAACGGAAACACATTTACTGAAGAAATTCCTCAACCTGCATCAAAAAAGTCATGTGACTTTACCTCAACAAGTCATGTGATTGGATTATTTCCTGTGAAAAGTAAGAATGGCAGACGGTGAGATGCGCCAGTATCCCCGGAAATGCCGGGGAATTATGTAACATAATGTTTTATGTTAAATACGTAGCTTGGATGGAAACATAGCTAGCGTCTCACTCTCTATTATTAAACTGTCTGTTCAAGTTCTTTCTGATTGATAATCAAATAGGATCCAATCATAAGCTTTATGTTTGAACAATTTCCTACAAAAAAAAATAGTCCAGTAAAGGGGATAGTGTAGCCACAACAACCTGAAAAATAAATAACATTCAGAATCACTGTTTTATAATCTGAATGTCATGCTACTGTGTGACGACTTTAACTCTTCCAATCATGTGAATTTCCAGACACTAGCGGAGACGTAAAAGAAGATGCTAAGACAACAGAGGTGAGTAATGGTTTCTGATAAACTGTTACACTGCTTCGTGGTGACGTTTGAATTTCAGTATTTCATTGCCTTCTCAGCAGCTGTTATTATGAAACGCTGTGGTCTGATAGGTATCATGACATCGCTGCAAGTCTAAAGAGATCTTTTCAGTAAATAACACTGCTGATGGCTTACATGATACTGTTTTGTTCCGACGCTTTAGGACGATGTGTATCACATGTATTGTACCATCGCCGACACTCAAGTGGTCACCCAAGACAAAGACACGGTGTACAGCCTGATACAGAAGTACTGATGGATGCTAACCTTACAGAGTGTAAATTTTGTATTATTTGTATGGTTTTTATGCAGTACATGCCTTAATTTAATACGCTGCTTTGGCATCTTTAAATAAATTGATTTCAAGCTGCTGTTTGATCACGAAGGCAATGTCACAACTGGGTCAAGACTTAACCATTCAGATAAAACGTGTATTTCTAAAAGCGAACACAGAGCTCTTAAAGGAGACGATGGTTTTGCAAGAGATCGGCTGTTGCAGGAAGTTGAGAAAGCCACGAGCGAGCACGCAGGCAAGCAGGCCTACTCGCTCTCAGAGACGTAACAGCTAATGCGGTCGTGCTATAATTAGGAGCAGCAGAGAACACAAAGACAAGACGATCACAGAGGATTCAGGTGATTTGGCCCTTTTTGACACTTTAACCCCTGTACTTCATTTCATACTTCCAATCCTCTTTGTTTTTTTAGTTTTCTACGTAATATTAGCATAAGCATTTTTTGTTCTTGTACACTTAATAAGTCTGTGACCACCAACACCAAAAAAAATATCACGCAGCTTTTCAGCTCTCGAGGGAACAACATAAATAGGGGTTAGATAGCGAGGTTCAGGTGTTCCACATCAGCTCGTTCCCAAATCCCTCCTCCCAGTGCAAAACCTGCAGCTTAGCCACGGCCCTGAGTCCTCCTACAGGTGACGTAATGAACTGTATCAAACTGAAGACTGATATTTATAGCAATGTGTAGTTTTTTACCGTTTGCAGTTGGATGAAAATGTTTCGAGCAATGCTTTAAACATGCTCAAAGCCTTTTCACACGCAACAGTCTCGTGACTTGGAATGGTGAGGGAAAAACCCAAAAACATCCAATGAGCGGCGGTTCTGTGGCTTCTTCAACTGCGCAATCCATACTGAGCAGGTCATTTGTCTGGACCATGTATATGTCGTTTATGTCGCTCGGTAGGAGGACAATTATTGTAGGAAGTCTGAACAATATACCGGCCCCCTCCCTACCCCATCCATTAATGTGAACTGACCAGAACTAAGCAGACCTGGGTTCGGCTTGAACGTGTTCGTCACCTTGTAAGAGCTGTTCGAGTAGCTTTAGAAAGCTTTTTCTTTTTCCATGTTTCAATATCCATCATTTTGTTTGACGGACATAACAGTGACCCCGAGGTGTTTAAAAGGAATTTTAACAACACTACCGTATCGAATGGTCTATAGTTAATAATTGTGAAGCTCAAACAGTGACCTATATGATAAAAGGCCCAATAGTTTAGATCGATTACGATTCCTAGCACGTAATGATTTAAGTTGACTGTTTTTCAGCTGGTCCTGAGTCATGCTCATGGAACATTCCTGTGTTTAGAGTATTATGAACCTGAGCGCATTAAACCTCATCGAAGTCTATATTTAGAGTTCTTATTTAAAAATACGGAAATGTATTGTAATGTTTCATGCTTCTGCTTTCGTTTGGCCCGTTCTCACTGGCATATACACCCTGACCCGTATGTACACATCCCTGTCAGTGGTCACATTCATGTGAGAAACTAGCTAACAGGATTCTGTGACACATCGTCTCAGTGACATCAACGTGACACGCCTTCTATACGGCTCACTTTCATTTCTCCTTAATATTTCTGTTCCGAAAACTTCTAAACCCTGGGAATATAGACGTCTAATGGCATAAAATGACTGTAGCGCTCAAAAATGTGAAGGTTTAAAGAGATACACTGGAGATGGATCCAGGTACAACAATGAAAAATGTGCGCTAGTGCAAGCGTGAGCAAGAATGATGACTTTACAGTAGCAAAGGGACATTTTCTGTATGAATTGTGACAACAGAGGCCTAACATCCTGTTTTACTTATTTATATTATATATCTATATCTATAATTATCCATATGTATATTCATAACTGTATTTATATATTAATTTGTTCGTTCATTCATTCATTTTTCATCGATTTAACATTTTTAAAACACATTTTGCCTTGACACACCCCTCTGCATACATTTTTCGATCATTTCGTCGTTCCAAAAATAAAGGAAAAAGGAAAAATCCTCAAATTAAGACCAAAAAAACGAGACCGCTGATGGAAAATATGCTTTTATTTACAACAAATGGCTTTCGTTCTTTTTGAGGTATAGTTATAATCATTTAAAAGACATTTTCTTTTCTTTGTTTTGTATTTTTTTTTTGTTAAGCAGGCATTCTTGTGCAATTCAGAATTGTTAAAAATCAGCGTTTTTCTGTAGAATATTCCGTACGTTTTCTCACTTCATGCATGTTAATTTCCTTTGATGAAATGATAAGGTGTAAATAAAAATGACAGGCAGACGAATGGGAATATAATTAACGAGGAATCTATTTTTTTTTTTTTTCAGTTGCCCGTAAACAATGGTGTCTTGAATTCTGGATGAAATTACAAAAAAAGCAGTGATTTGTTATAAGCTCGCTCGTCTCGCGCGTTACGCGGGACTCATGGCTCAGATTAAGAACAAAGCTCTGTGTCCCAAACGCTTAAATTCACACCTACATTTTTTTATATATATCTCAAACCAAAGGGTGCAGAGAATTCTTTCTGACAAGACGTCTGCGTTTTAAGATCTCATCGTTTTATTTTCGAGCGTTCATACAGCGTTATTCGGCTGTGGAGCTGTGTCTGTTACTGCTAGCATACGTTAGAGTTAACGTTCAGAAGCAGTTTACATCAAATCGGTTACTAATATAACATTCAGATAACTATATTGTGTAATAAAGCAGAAAGTTAGTCATGTTTAGTGCCCCTGTGCCACACTTTAGCTGAGAAGTAGAGTGAAATGCTTTTAGCTGCTAATTAGCCGCTAATTTGCCAGCAGGCTGCTAGCTAGCTAGCTACAAAATGGCTGCCAAAGCACAACTTTTTTCTCTCTACTTTGTAAAGCAACGCCTATACACACCATACCAACTGGAGTTTTCTCAATAACTCATTAGAATGAATTCTGAGAAAGACTCTTCTGGCGTTTGGGCCACTCTCTTTATGTTTGGACATTCTTAAAGGTCATATAAAGGTCACCGAGCCTCTAAAGTGTCAGCAGGTTTAAGTTTTGAGGTCATAAGGATGAGTTTGATTCTGTCAGCAAGCTGCATTTGAACTGGTATTTTTGTTTTCACACCCCCATTTAGCAATAGCCATTAGCGAGGACGATCCTCCAATGGCTGGAAGGTCGAAGGTCACGTCAAAGGTCACCTGGAAATGAGGACAATCAGGAGGGGGCTCAAAGCGGCAGCTAGCGTAGGAGAAAGGGTTGTGGCCGAGCCGCACTCCATGGCGTTTTCCTGCACACACACACACACACACACAGCATTTACTCAAGGCTGAAATGTGAGGACCAAAATTTCCTCTTAATGAAAGAAACACACAACAATTTTGTGAGGACATTTGGCCGATTAAGATAAGGGTCATTTTTAGCTGCAGTAACAGAGAATATAGGGGGAGAGAAAGTACACAAACATACAAGACTGCACACACACGCACACACACCACACACACCACACATACGTGCACAGAGTGTACCTCAGGATGGAAGGGGTGACAGGAGTCAGGACGTTTGCGGTCCTTCTGAAACTTCATTGTCTCACACTTAAGAGACTCGTTGTGTGTTCAGAGGTTAAAGCATATAAACTCACACACACTCAGAACTGTGTAAAATGTTATTGTGTAGTGTGTGTGTCTGTGTGTACTGTAAAAATGTACTAAGCAATAGTTTTCCAAATGTAAACATATCTGAGATTACAATATGCTTGTGCCAATATTTCTGGTCAATTTTGGTCATATTTTTTATGATTCATTTTTGAAGAAACATGTCAAAATTTAACAGAGTTCAAATATCTAGCTAGTCAGACCCCGTTAGCACAAGCTAGCTAGACAGCTGAGAACAGCCACCAAATTGGCACGTAGTTTTCAACAGACTTCAAAAACTTCAAAACACCAAGACACTCCTCTATCTGATATAATTTAATTCATAACTAGATCAGAGAGCTCATTCTTGTCTTTTCAGTTCAAGGTAAACAAGTTCTAACTTAATGACTTAAAACCAGCCAGATACCAGTGAGCTAATTTAGCTATTTAGCTACCACTCTTTTTTAGCCAACAGGGAAGTTTTATTAGTAGACTCTGATAACCAGACATAAGGAATTACACGTTTTTAGCAGTAGCTAGTCATTGAATTCTATCTATCCGTTCAGTTGTTTATTTCTGTCCTCCATTTTAGGTTTTTCATGCAGTACAGCATTTGTTGGTTTATCTTTTTTATCTTTACAGGTAAAACCTAGGGCTCAAACCAAGACTGGATGTTCAGAGCTATTAAGCGTTTAAACAATCAAGCTAACATGGCACACCTGGTAAACAAGAAACACCTGTCACATGTTCCAGTATTTTTGATCACGTGAAAAATGGGTGGTTTCAAACAAAAGGCACCATGTTTTAAAAAGTTGTTTAACAAGTCTAGATGTAAATATGAGGAAATGAAAGCTGAAATTCTGATCTATTGTCTCATAGTCATCTTTTGATCTCAAACCCAAATGTCTTCAGTGTACAGCAAAAACAAAAACACTGGTTTTGCTGTTCCAATACTTTTGGAGCAGACTGTATGTCACTGAGGTAGTATTTTGGCTGACCAACTTATTATTAGTTCAGGCAGTTTGACTTTATTATTCAACACTAAGGGAATAGAATAGTTTTTTATTGTGAAGACGACTCTTTTTTTTACTCTGTGTGTGTGTGTGTGTGTGTGTGTGTGTGTGTGTGTGGGTGTGTGTGTGTGTGTGTGTGTTTGGGTAAACTTTGAAAGCTGTACCAGGAAATGCAAATGACTGTATCTCTGTATTTATAATTTGTGAAGGATATAAATGATCTCGATCGGCTCCATTGTAACTGGAGGGGCGGAGCTACAGTCACACTTGTTTTCCACAACCACCATGAAGAGGTTACTGCTGGGTATCTGCTGAATGACAAACGTCCTGAGAGAGAGACAGAGAGAGAGAGAGAGAGAGAGAGAGAGAGAGAGAGAGAGAGAAAATGATCATTTTTGCCAGTGTATATGTGTTGCAGTGTCTAAACTGCTGTTTTATTCAACTTTAATTAATCAGGTTATTGCAAGTCACGTTTCGTCAATCTGTCGGTCTGTAACTGTGTAAACACAGCGATCTGTCTCAGGGCACAAGAAAACATGCTTAAATTAAAGGCGTGGTCTATTCCAGGGATACGAGGGACACATCCTCGCCACTTTCTCGTCTAACTTTAGTGCCACTAAAATGGGCAGAGTGAGCTCCTGGATGTGGTTAACAATACTGGTTTGGAGGAAAAGAGTGCTGCTGAAGGCAGGAGGAGTCAATTTGGGATTATGGTTGGGTCATAAAGCAGTGTTCACTTCTGCTCAGGCATCAAGTGACTGGCCAGCTTCCAGACACTTCTCCATGTCTACGAGGAGCTCTGGATGGAGCTCAAATCTTCTTTAATTCCAGACTGCTGGGACTACGGCTGCTCCTAACGCCATACAGACTTCATATGAATCCATAATGAACTTTTTCACACTAACTGTTGTTACCCAGATGAGGATGGGTTCCCTTCTGAGTCGGGTTCCTCTCAAGGTTTCTTCCTCTTTAAACATCTTAGGGAGTTTTTCCTTTACCGTCGCCACTCAGTGTCTTGCTCAGTTGGGATAAATTCGCACCTTTAATATCTGTATATGTTGATATTTATTAACCGTGTTGATATTTCTGTAAAGCTGCTTTGAGACAATGTCTATTGTAAAAAGCGCTATACAAATCAAATTGAATTGAATTGAATTGAACTTTCTGAGATAACTGGTTTCATCCTAACAAAATCTGTCCTCACACCCATCCTCTTTATTTACGTCCTCGCGCCCGTCCTCTTTATTTAAGTCCTCGCACCGTCCTCTTTATTTACGTCCTCGCGCCCGTCCTCTTTATTTACGTCCTCGCGCCCGTCCTCTTTATTTACGTCCTCGCGCCCGTCCTCTTTATTTACGTCCTCGCGCCCGTCCTCTTTATTTACGTCCTCGCACCCGTCCTCTTTATTTACGTCCTCGCGCCCGTCCTCTTTATTTACGTTTTCGCGCCAGTCCTCTTTATTTACGTCCTCGCGCCCGTCCTCTTTATTTACGTCCTCGCGCCCGTCCTCTTTATTTACGTCCTCGCGCCCGTCCTCTTTATTTACGTCCTCGCGCCCGTCCTCTTTATTTACGTCCTCGCGCCCGTCCTCTTTATTTACGTCCTCGCGCCCGTCCTCTTTATTTACGTCCTCGCGCACGTCCTCTTTATTTACGTCCTCGCGCCCGTCCTCTTTATTTACGTCCTCGCGCCCGTCCTCTTTATTTACGTCCTCGCGCCCGTCCTCTTTATTTACGTCCTCGCGCCCGTCCTCTTTATTTACGTCCTCGCGCCCGTCCTCCTGGACCCACTCCTAGAGTTTTGTGTGACAAAAACAAAAAAAAACAAATTCAGTAACATAATAAGAATATAAATGGATGTGGAGGTCCTTAAAGGCCTCCAGTCTCTAAAGTTCCTGCAGTAAACTCACTCATTTTAGTTTTTTTTTTTAATAAATATATTTCATATTTATGAATTCACCAAAGGAATAACGTGTGGAGCGTTTAGACGAGGCCGTCTGTAACTGAAAGCGTACAGCACGGTAGTTCTTCTCAGTTTTCACACAAGTGCTTTAAGCAGAGTTCTGCACATAAATAAGCTCAAAGCCACAGCGTCTGCTCTCTCTACGCCGCAACAGTTTCTTCAGGCCTCAGAAAGTTTCTCTTTCCTGTATTAACAACAGCAGACCTTGAAATGTGACGTGAAAGACTCGGCAGAGCGCTCGGCGTCTCGCTCCGCGTGGGTGTTGAGCCTTTTATCAGCCAGTGTGCGTTATTAACACCTCACCTTCTTACTGAAACCACACACGCACAACGAGCAGCTCACTGTTACTGTTAACAGCGCAATTGTTACCAAGAAGGCTTAAAAGAGGAGAGGTGAAACTCTACTTTGCACCCACTGTACAAGCACAGATATATTAATACTCTTAGAGTCAGTAATTGGGTGGATGGCTTTCTGAGCTGCGATTAGTGCAAAATAACTGCAGGACAGAGAGAGGTTATATGAAATGAAATACAAACAAACAAAATTGAATTAAGTGAAACATACAACAAACAAACCAACAAACTAAGTAAGCTAATAAAATACAGAAAACCACAGATATAATAAAAACCTGACTTGGAACAGGTGAGAGAGAGACAATTTTGCGTCACAAAGCAGGCAGTTAAAGGCAGATAAACGTTAACGATGCAATATAATCTGTGTATAGTACAAAACCGATAGAGCTCTTTCTTTCTCTCTAACACACACACACACACACACACAATGGATACGTCTGGGTTATGCAAAATAACCATAACCCATCATCCTGTTCTCAATCTTAACCTCAACCACACACCAGGGGAAAAATGATGAACTATACCTGCTGTTTGGTTCATTAACAAAAAAAATCAAAACTGCCTGCACATTTCTGACTAGAAATCTGTCCAGTGTTTTAGAAAGCAGCACTTTGTGCTCCAGACGGTTTGAGACAAGCTTCGAAAGCTGCAATACGTCACGTTTGACGACAGTGGTGCTTGAAAGTTTGTGAGCCCTTTAGCCCTTATTTTTTTGCCTTTCCTCATATCTCACAGATATGTAATATTGGATCGCTTTCCTTAAATAAATAAATGACCTAGTTTCACGTTTTTGTCTCGTTTGATTAATCGGGTTCTCTTTATCTACTTTTAGGACGCGTGTGAAAATCTGATGATGTTTTTAGGTCATATTTATGCAGATATCTAGAAAAGTCTCAAGGGTTCACAAACTTTCAAGCACCACTGTACATGAATAAAAACACTTCTTCTTTTTGGACTTGCAGTGCGAAAGCGAGTACACACACACACACGCACACACACACACACACACACACACACCTGATACAGCCGTCACAGTCGATGCTGCCGGCCGTCTCTTTGATCGTGCGCTCTGAGACAAACACCGGATACTCCATATCACACGGCACCAGCATCGCCCTCCTGTTCACTCTGTCAGCTGTAACACACACACACACACACACACACACACACATTCGTAAATATATCCTAATATTTCGACTTTGTAAACACATTGCACAAATATTGAAAGAGATCCTTGAGTAACTCCGTAAGCAAAACCAAATCACCTTTCACAGTCGAGTCAAAACTCCACCAGCTGTAGAAGTTAAACTCTAGCAGGAATCTGTAACACACACACACACACACACACACACACACACACACAGGAGTAAAATCACCCAGCACTAAATATAAAACTGCCGAATTTACACAAAACTAGCTTTTCTTACAGGATCATTTCACTGATGAGCCACTTCACAGCAGAGAACGGCTGAAAAAAGAGAAAACACACATAACATCACAACCTCATATACACATTCTGTATCAAACCTCTACTTCGTTCCTTCTGCGTCAGTAGAAAAGAGCGCGAGTTTTTAAGGAAAAAAAGAAAAGAGTTCCAACTGTTCATTTGTATGTACAATAAGACGTACCGTTTTATCTCGTTCCTTTTAAAAGCGTCTTCACGTTAAATGTGCTTCTTTACAGTTGCTCACATTCATTCATCACGTTACAGAGCCTCTGGATTACAATTTACTGTTCTATTAATATAATTCATCATTTATTAAAATAGCTCAACTGAATTTCGGGTATTTAGAAGGGACGTAACTGAATACGAATACGTTGTTTGGATTGAACCGAGAATGTGTCCTAAACGAATACATTCAGGGTTTTTTTATTTTATTTTATTTGCTGTTAATCCTGCAGGACAAAACAACAACAACAACAAAGTCACACTAACGCAAACCTTTCACTCTTATGTAGATCTTTAAAGGACAGGTGAGTGAAGGGCACGTGGGAAGGGTTGCCAGGTTTCATTCAAACACTGAGCTCTGTCATATCATTATTTCCTATCAGACTTCTGTACAAACAAAAGAGATATGCTTTTATAGATGATGCTGGGGGCATCGCAGTCAGCTTCCTAGTTCAGTAGTCAGGACACTGATCAGGGAGTCGGCCGTCTCGATCGCAGCATCCTTCCACAACGCACCGCCAAAAACATCCGCGTGTGATCAAGCTAACAAATTGATATGACATACAACGTCGGAAAGATTTGGGTCCTGTCTGCTGTGGCGACGTTTTACAACGCGAGTACATTGTCACGTTGCCGGAAACTGAGTCATCAGTGTCCCGGCGTGTACCGAGCCATATACTGTGTACACCCTATACTGATTCTCCACCCAGGGAGCTGAGGAGCTGATCACCCTGCACAAGCACCCTCAGTCACAGGAGACAGAACGTTCCACGGGGTTCAGGAGGTGAATAACGTTATGTTCTGCGAACTAATTTGTGAAAGAAAAAACGAATGGGAAAATAGAAACACTTTCTGGTGTAGACCACGCCCACTCGTGGTTTAAACACAAAAACAGAGCTGAATATTTTGAGTGCTAGACAGATACAGAAAATGGGCGTGGCACTGCTTAACACCGCTAATGTTAACAGTAACGCTCATACTCACGTTCAGTAAAGTGCGCGCGCTGTCACTGCTGCCTACGTACTCCTTACACAGAGCCTGATAGTCATACAGAGTGAGCCTGCCACACACACACACACACGCACACACACACACACACACACGGTAAAATATGTGTGGAAAGTCACATCACAATATATGATCAAACGTTTGTGTTACAATCTGCTCTACATCATAGTACATGCAAAATATTTGAATGATACATGTGTGTGTGTGTGGGTGAGTGTACTTGCTCTCTGACCTATTAAAAGAGCCCATGAGGAGCAGTTTGTTCATGACGGCTCCTTCCACTTCTCCAAAGAAGAGCCCTGTCTATGAAGAGACAGGAAGTGACATCACAACGACTTTCAGGTAGCAGTTTTTACAAGGTACAATAGCTCGAAATATAAGTATTGTGGTGTTTTGTTTTGTTTTTTTTCTCTCATTCTTATGACAATAAAATGGAATTTTGTATTAATGCTAACAGAAGTGGAAGGACCTAGCAGGCAATGTCGGACCCTGAGGAGTGGGATGTTTAGGATCATGTATATAATTCATTTTCGTGCTTAAAATTGTGCATGTATAAGATAAGGCGATATTAAGTGTATCTATATGCATGCATACCGTATATGAATTCATCATGACGTAATAATGGCAATAATTATCATTCACACTGTAAACACATCGAGATTGAAATATTAAATGTTTAGTTATGATGGAGAGAGAAGAACCAATATGGCATATAAATAATTGTAAATTTTTTAAAAAATAAATCATTTCTGCTCTTTGTTCACCGATGGACTGGGCAGAAGGGGTGCCAATATTTTGTGCAGAGCAACAGATGGACTACAGAGTGACCTGTATAACAAGGTGGACCTGATAAACGGACTATAATCTGAGGATTAAAGTGTAAACCTGAACACAGTTAAATGAATGAGATGCAGCGTGTAATCACTGTGACTGACCAACCTGAGAATAATCCTCAGACACCAGAACAAAGCCGTTGTTGTCAATGAGGTAACATTTAATATCCTGATGGAAAAGAGAGAGGAGAGAGAGAGAGAAACGAGGGAAGAGTGTAAATACAGCGGTCTGTACAGTAACCTTCAGTGTGATGAATCTCAAAGTCGGGAGGAAGCGTCTTATCGAGGAACACAGTAATATGAGAGGAACTGAAACTGAGCTGCTGTCTCATGCAGAACAATCATGTGAAACCTGGGGAAATCAGTCTGGGGTGTGTGTGTGTGTGTGTGTGTGTGTGTGTGTGTGTGTGTGTGTGTGTGTGTGACAGATAGGTACAACACTGCGTTTCGCTTCCACACGAAACAGGTGTGGGAGACCACCAGAAGAGGAAACGAGTTTTTAGAGGTTAAGAGGAAGGCAAGCAGAGAGTGGCAGAAGACAGACAGACAGACAGACAGACAGACAGACAGACAGAGAAAGAAAGAAAGACAAGGACAGAGAGAGGGAGAGAAAGGGAGAGAAGATGAAGTATGAAAGGGATAAACTGAAGAAGAACAAAAAGGAAGGAAAAAGAAGAGAGACAGAATTAGAGAGGATGAAAGAAAAAGTGAGACACGGAGTGAGAGAGACAAAGTGAAAGACAGAGAGAGGCATACAAAAAGAACACGAGACAGACAGACAGACAGACAGACAGACAGAGAGAGAGAGAGAGACAGGAAGAGAGAGAGACAGAGAGAGAGAGAGACAGAGAGAGAGCCAGACAGACAGAGAGAGAGAGACAGTCAGAGAGAGAGAGAGAGAGAGAGACAGAAAAACAGAGAGAGACAGACAGACCGAGAGAGAGACAGACAGAGAGAGAGAGAGAGAGACAGACAGAAAAACAGAGAGAGACAGACAGACCGAGAGAGAGACAGACAGAGAGAGAGAGAGAGACAGACAGAAAAACAGAGAGAGAGACAGACAGCGAGAGAGACAGACAGACAGAGAGACAAACAGGCAGACAGACAGAGACAGACAGACGGACAGAGAGAGAGAGAGAGTGCGAGAGAGAGAGGTTACCTCATTGTCACAGCTGATGCTGCATTTCCCGTCCAGGGCGTTACACTGTGAAGGACGGAGGATGAGATTATTCAAATAACTTCACTTAATACCTTTACACCTCAAAATACTGAGTTTTACTTTAGTAATAATATCAGTGTTGATAATATTAGTGTTGATAATATTAGGGTTGATAATATTAGTGTTGATAATATCAGTGTTGATAATATCAGTGTTGATAATATTAGCGTTGATAATATCAGTGTTGATAATATCAGTATTGATAATATTAGTGTTGATAATATTAGTGTTGATAATATTAGCGTTGATAATATCAGTATTGATAATATTAGTGTTGATAATATTAGTGTTGATAATATTAGCGTTGATAATATCAGTGTTGATAATATTAGCGTTGATAATATCAGTATTGATAATATTAGTGTTGATAATATTAGCGTTGATAATACTGGTGTTGATAATATCAGTGTTGATAATATTAGAGTTGATAATACTGGTGTTGATAATATCAGTGTTGATAATATCAGTGTTGATAATATTAGCGTTGATAATACTGGTGTTGATAATATTAGTGTTGATAATATTAGTGTTGATAATATTAGCGTTGATATTATTAGTGTTGATAATATCAGTGTTGATAATATCAGTGTTGATAATATCAGTGTTGATAATATTAGCGTTGATAATACTGGTGTTGATAATATTAGTGTTGATAATATTAGCGTTGATATTATTAGTGTTGATAATATTAGTGTTGATAATATTAGTGTTGATAATATTAGCGTTGATATTATTAGTGTTGACAATATCAGTGTTGATATTATTAGCATTGATATTATTAGCCTTGATATTATTAGTGTTGATAATATCAGTGTTGATATTATTAGCATTGATATTATTAGTGTTGATAATATCAGTGTTGATATTATTAGTGTTGATAATATCAGTGTTGATAATATCAGTGTTGATATTATTAGCATTGATAATATCAGTGTTGATAATATCAGTGTTGATAATATCAGTGTTGATAATATTAGCGTTGATAATATCAGTGTTGATATTATTAGTGTTGATAATATTAGCGTTGATAATATCAGTGTTGATAATATTAGCGTTGATATTATTAGTGTTGATAATACTGGTGTTGATAATATCAGTGTTGATAATATCAGTATTGATAATATTAGTGTTGATAATATTAGCGTTGATAATACTGGTGTTGATAATATCAGTGTTGATAATATCAGTATTGATAATATCAGTGTTGATAATACTGGTGTTGATAATATTAGTGTTGATAATATTAGTGTTGATAATATTAGCGTTGATATTATTAGTGTTGATAATATCAGTGTTGATAATATCAGTGTTGATAATATCAGTGTTGATAATATTAGCGTTGATAATACTGGTGTTGATAATATTAGTGTTGATAATATTAGCGTTGATATTATTAGTGTTGATATTATTAGTGTTGATAATATCAGTGTTGATAATATTAGTGTTGATAATATTAGTGTTGATAATATTAGCGTTGATATTATTAGTGTTGATAATATCAGTGTTGATATTATTAGCATTGATATTATTAGCATTGATATTATTAGTGTTGATAATATCAGTGTTGATAATATTAGCCTTGATATTATTAGTGTTGATAATATCAGTGTTGATAATATTAGCATTGATATTATTAGCCTTGATATTATTAGTGTTGATAATATCAGTGTTGATAATATTAGCATTGATATTATTAGCGTTGATATTATTAGTGTTGATAATATCAGTGTTGATAATATCAGTGTTGATAATATCAGTGTTGATAATATTAGCCTTGATATTATTAGTGTTGATAATATCAGTGTTGATAATATTAGCCTTGATATTATTAGTGTTGATAATATCAGTGTTGATATTATTAGCATTGATATTATTAGCATTGATAATATCAGTGTTGATAATATTAGCCTTGATATTATTAGTGTTGATAATATCAGTGTTGATAATATCAGTGTTGATAATATTAGCGTTGATAATATCAGTGTTGATAATATCAGTGTTGATAATATCAGTGTTGATAATATTAGTGTTGATAATATCAGTATTGATAATATCAGTGTTGATAATATCAGTGTTGATAATATCAGTGTTGATAATATTAGCGTTGATAATATCAGTGTTGATAATATCAGTGTTGACAATATTAGCGTTGATAATATCAGTATTGATAATATCAGTGTTGATAATATCAGTGTTGATAATATTAGCGTTGATAATATCAGTGTTGACAATATTAGCGTTGATAATATCAGTGTTGATAATATCAGTGTTGATAATATCAGTGTTGATAATATTAGCGTTGATAATATCAGTGTTGATAATATCAGTGTTGATAATATCAGTGTTGATAATATTAGCGTTGATAATATCAGTGTTGATAATATCAGTGTTGATAATATCAGTGTTGATAATATTAGCGTTGATAATATCAGTGTTGATAATATCAGTGTTGACAATATTAGCGTTGATAATATCAGTATTGATAATATCAGTGTTGATAATATCAGTGTTGATAATATTAGCGTTGATAATATCAGTGTTGATAATATCAGTGTTGATAATATTAGTGTTGATAATATCAGTGTTGATAATATCAGTGTTGATAATATTAGCGTTGATAATATCAGTGTTGATAATATCAGTGTTGATAATATCAGTGTTGATAATATTAGTGTTGATAATATCAGTGTTGATAATATCAGTGTTGATAATATTAGCGTTGATAATATCAGTGTTGATAATATCAGTATTGATAATATCAGTGTTGATAATATCAGTGTTGATAATATCAGTGTTGATAATATTAGCGCTGATAATATCAGTGTTGATAATATCAGTGTTGATAATATCAGTATTGATAATATTAGCGTTGATAATATCAGTGTTGATAATATCAGTGTTGATAATATCAGTATTGATAATATCAGTGTTGATAATATCAGTGTTGATAATATCAGTATTGATAATATCAGTGTTGATAATATCAGTGTTGATAATACTCATGTATGAGAGTAGTTTTTTCTCCTCACCTGTCGGCTGGCTGTCCAAAACTTCCTCTGAAAGAATTCCAGTTTCATTTGAATCCCGACAGCTGTGGAAACACACGTGCGTAACACACACAGTCAGAGCACTCGGAGGAAGAAACAGAGTGTATTAATCGCTTCATGTTTTCGTGCTACCTTTATAAGCACTTCATCACACCCACATAAGGATACTGCGTGAATGATATGAGCTCTTTATGTCTGTATTTGCTGCATGACTGGAGATGTTTAAATCATTTATGCTTTAGAAGATTAAGAGTAAATACGTTTGCATAACACATACATAATCACGACTGTTACTGAGTATTTATAAGCAGCTTATGGCAGCATTCACAAGATTACAAGCGTTGCTTTATAAAGTCAGTTTATCTGCTCAGAAACATGCTTTATAATGGAGTTTGGGCTTCCTATGACACTAATGTAGAGTTGCCGTGTTTATAACACGTGTATGAAGCGTCACTCCAGCCTCCAGACTAAAGCATCAAATACAGTAATCTTATGAATACTGACATAAGCTGCTTATAATTGCTTATGAACTCTTTATGAGTGTGATATGAAGTTCCTGTTTGGTCTTACACTAATATAAAGATAAGACATCTCCCGAAACACATATCTTACTGTTAGTATGCTTACGTGTGTGTTATGAAATCCTTATGAAGCTGGATTTTAAGTCAAATGAGGCTAAACAGTAACATGTTTGATTGTTTACGGTTGTTGGTCATTTGAAAAATGTAAGGGTTTTTCTAAAAAAAAATATCGTGGATATAGTGAATCTTCTGCATCTTGTGAATACTGACAAACCGCTCATGTAGTGTTATGCATGTGTTATGAAGTCTATATGAAGTCTATATGTAGACATCCAGTGTCTGTATACAGTAACGTAAGGAAGCACTCACCTGCCACTATAGGAGACTTCCTCTCATCCAGGAGCTGGATAGCAGTGCTGGCCAACACCACACTCTTATTATCCTGTGCTAAACACACACACACACACACACACACACACACACACACACACACACATCATACTGTACATCATACAAATAAAAATGAGAACCGTGCACAATTTCTTTCCAACCACTAGATGGAACCATGTTAGTAGTTTAGTGTGTGTGTGTGTGTGTGTGTGTGTGTGTGTGTGTGTGTGTGTGTGTGTGTGTGTGTGTGCGTGTGTGTGTATGTGTGTGTGCGCGTGTGTGCGTCCTACCTGCACTAAAGGGAATGGAGTAAATGAAGGTGCCGGGAACCTGCTCGGCCGCTCTCTTATACCACAAGGGAAAGTGATCCGCATTAAAGACACCCTCCTTATCCTCTGCCCTCAGCAGATCCCTCCACACACACACACACACACACACACACACACACACACACACACACAAACCATTTTAATATTAACTTAGATGAGATGTCCATCATCTAAAATACTTATTAATTTCCCGGACAAACCCAAAAACTGTTTTCTGATTGGTCGGTTAAAGTTCGGTTCTGCTCACTGTTTGGTCAGCTGCTCCGGGACGACAAACAGGTTGGTTCTGGAGAGACCAGTGCGAGTGCCAAGGAACGCAATCTCCACTCCTTTATCAGGGTTCCTGAAACATTCATTAAAAGCATTCATTTGAAAATATAATATAAGATTTTATAATACGTTCATGCGGCATGTTTATTATAAGCATTGCTAGAATACGTCATTTTTTTTTTTTTTAAACTTAATTTTGATAAGATTGTGACAGGACAACTAACAAATCCATTTGCTCCACACGTATAATGGATATCTAGGGGCAGGTGCTGAACTTCATCAGTAAAAGTTTACGCATGTAAACTTTACGCGAGTGCGTTTTGCTCGAATGCGTTGGTGAATTATTGAGTGAGAGGTGTGTGTATTAGTGAGAGTGTAAATCTGTAAACTCTGTCCTTTCAGAGAGGAGAATTGAAGGTCATGCCAGAATTACAGGTGTTGTGTGGTTGAGTTGTGTGGCGAATGATACGACAAACCCGTCAGAAATGTGTAAAGTAACCGGAAGGACTTTTCACTGTGCTGCTAGAGTGTTGGAAGGGTGACGCTATAGCAACTCGCTGAGATTTTCTGTGCGTTCTGTCTCGTGTGCACGTCTTTATCGCTGCCGTGTAGTATTAAATGTGTGTTTTATGGTCTTGTATATTTAAGGACAGAATGAAACACCGGCCCTTAGACTTGTGAGTAAACAGCCGTTCCGTGTGAGGAAGCGTGCCGCTCTGATGCACTACAGACGCTGTGGACTGAGATTAGATTAAAAAAGCAGGGGTATTTAAGAGTGAAAGGGTGTTGTGAGAAGGTCTCGTGAAGCGAGACTCACTCTGACTTGTTGAGAGCGAGGCCGGTCCAGTAGGCCTTGAGCGGAGCGGTGATCACGGCGTCGAAGAGAACCTGCTGGATCAGCTCCCTGTCGCCTACGGCAAGCCAGAGGAGATTTTCACACACTCACAACACACACGACGACGACGCAGACGTGTAACCAGGACGAGGCACGGCTCACCGAGGCGCATCACACGCACCTGCTGTGATCTTAGCGTATCTGTACTTTCCTCGAGTGTGTTTTAGATCATGCTTTTGACTTTTACAAACATGTGACCACATTTCTCCAAAAATCAGATATCTGTAAAGTCATACAGTGGCCTTTTAGCATCAAACAGCTTCGGATCTAAATTGTAAATCGCTTTGGATAATAAATAAATAAATAAATCGGCTAAACGGGGTCTTTCATGAGATCGTACACACGTCCGTGTGATCTCCTGCTACTTGATATTTATCACGGCGGTTCGTGCCACGACGGCTAGCTTTTAGCATTCAGCTTGTATCTTCAGAGTTATCATCCTGCTAGCTAACCTTTCAGAGATTAGGAACGACAAGTTAGGCTTATCAGATATCTTCCGTGGCTCCTTGGTGGAAACTAACATCGGAGGCAGAATCCTTCTCGTGACCTTTACTCAAAGTAAATTTATACCACTAATCACAGGTTTATCACATGACCATGTTATCGTTTCTATAGAAACAGATCATTCACTGGGACTTGCACAGTGGACGGGGAGGTTTTCTGTAAGGTTATGTACGCTTATGTACGGTAACATGCATCTAAGGAGTCTCCGGTGTCAGCAATTCGTAACATTCAGAGGTAAAGCCGTAACTCGAAGTTTTCCGAGCAGTTTATGCTTCTTTGCGGTTTCTCTCTAACATGACAAGATTACTAGAGAAAAAGAAGAAGATGATCAATATGGGTCGACTTCATCACACCGCCCGGACACTGATTACTTTCCTATAACGGCGTGACGCAGGGTGTTTAACACACACGCACACACAAATATGAAATAGTCTGTGGCCTCTTACACTTGAGGTGTGGTTTGCGGCCGGTCAGGTAGAGTTTGATGGCCTGAATCTGCGTCAGGTAGCGATGCTCGTGATGCTCGTCGGTGTTGCAGTATGTCCTGTAGAGACCAAACGTTAACGTGTGTTACAGCTCCAGAAAAGCGTTGGAGGCAAAATTATCAATTAGACGCTGTGACTTCACAGATAATGAAACCGACCCGGCACCTTTACAGCGCAGCGTAATTAATCACCTCGCATTAAAACACCCAGGAACAACAGAAGGACAGAAAAATCCTCACTGTCCTCCCCGGTGAAGGACAAAAGAGATTGTGTGTGTGTGTGTGTGTGTGTGTGTGTGTCAGCACACTGCAGTGCTGGAGTTCAAGGGGAACTTATTTAACAGAATAAAGTTTGGTCTCAAAGTTGGCCCTAAATAAATAAAAGTTTAATAAGATCTGTTATAGTTAGCTTAACATTAGCAAGACTGCTAGCACACCTGGATAAATGATATAATATCAGATTACTGCTGTAGAGATATGTCATGCTAAGCATTATAATGATTAGCATAATGTTATCCCAACTTGCTAGGTGACTAACATTCACACAATGCTGTATTTCAACAGCTGTATCATCTAGATTAGCTAATTATTCTTACTATATTGTGTAACTACAGCTAGTGTTTCATGCTGCGCATTATTATAGTCAGAGTAATGTTATTTAGCTTGCTAGTAGACCGGGATGAGTTACAAACTCTAGAAATATTTTCTTTTGCTAGTAGACCGGGATAGCTAGCCCTGCTTAACATTAGCACAGTGCTGTATTTAGAGAGCTGTCTTGTCTAGATTAGCTAATATTGCTTCTTATATTGTGTAAATGCAACCAGAGTTTCACGCTTGATTATACATGGTTAGCATAATGTTTACCTAGCTTTCTAGCAGAGCTTGCTAGGTTAGTACCTTATATAAAGAGCTGTTTAGCTTAACCTATTATATTTAACTATTATATTGTGATAGTACAGCTAGTACTTCATGCTAGGCATGAATCAGTTACATAATGAAAGATTAGCAATACTGTTAATGTTTGCTAAGCTAACTAGGTATCTGGTTAGATTAGCAATACTGTTAATGTTTGCTAAGCTAACTAGGTATCTGGTTACTGCTAGAATAGTGCTGTATTTAAATAGTTGTGTAGATAAGCTGTTATATTGGGGAAACTACAGCCAGTGTTTTGTGTTCAACATTATGCTAAGCTAGAAAAAAAAGCTATATATGAAAGCTAGTGATGGTGTTATATGATCAGGTTAGCGATCAAGTCTCTGTGTCAGTTTATATGACCTGTGAGGCTACTATTTATCCTTCTTTAATAATAAAAGTGTAAACGCGTATTACCATTCGTCTGCCAGAGCCACGCCCGGCTGATCCAGATCACGCAGACCTGACATCCAGAAATGAACAAGAATGCAGGGAACATTATCAAAAATTCTCAGACTTTTTATTGAAAGTAACGTTTAAATGGACTTTTTTATTATTATTATTATTATTATTTAAATTAATAAGTAGATGATTTTGATTCAGAGTTCTCGTTTAAAGCGTCAAGAGCTCAAACTATGCAGAGAGAGAGAAATAAAAGTAGAAAGAAGCTACAGTTACCTGCTTCCAGTGTAACATTTCCCTTAAAGAAGTGCTTTCCATGGCCTCTGGACAAAGCCACTCCGACACTACACACACACACACACACACACACACACACACTTTATTCAATTCCCTTAAAATCATTCTATCTATTTAAGAGCTAATAAGAGTCTGTGCATGTGTACCTGTATGACGTTCCTCTGATGGCTGTGAAGTAGTAATCGTTGTGCATTGACAGAACACGTTTCTGTAGAAAAGCAAGACGGCGTAAAAGATATCTAAAGTGAGCATGAATGCGAAGAATATTTTAGATACGCGAGGGATGCGGCGTGGTGAAGAAAGCCGGCGCTCACCCCTCTATCGACTGTCCTCTTCACCTCCATGGAGAAGGTGCCCGTTTTTCTGTTCACCATAGCGTTCCTGAGCTGTGGAAGAAAACACAGCAGCTAGAAAACGCATTCCAGACGTTCCATCACGTCAAATAATGGATTCTGATTGGTTGATTAGTTTTCAATAACAGTAGGTCTGACAGTAGCGCAGCTGCAAAGCTCAGGTTTATATTAACGTGCTCGCTTTGCAGTAACAGCTCATTCACAGAGATCAACGCTTTCAGCCTTAGCAAGAAATTAATGGATTTACAAATTGAAAATGTTTCGAAACCCGAATGCAAGCACACACCCTTCCCCCAGGGGAAACTGGTGCGGAATGGACTGAATTTGCATACTGGAACATGATTGGCTCTTATATTTTATGATGCAATAGTCATTGTTTAAACTCTTCCTGCAAAAAGATTCAGTAATAAAAGGCATGTTTTATCAAATTTAGTCTGACTATAAACTATATACACCCTTTTCCCTTTTTTTTAGTGCTTTTAATCGAACAGAAAGGTAATATGTCCGTACATAATTGTCAGTGTCTTCCCACTCCACCTCAGACAGGTCAACACTGCTGTAATGGGCCTTCCGTCTCTTCTGACCATTCTGGTACTGTATACACACACACACACACACACACACACACACACACACACACACATATACAAGAACAGTTTAACAAAGAGAGCGCGCAAAAGTGAAAACAAAAACAAAACAAAACTCGGATCACAAGAGTCACATGACGTCCACAAGATGGAACAGGATGAATGTAGTAGAAGGAGATGCAGTCGTTCTCCTGCAGGGGCTGCTTTTAACCCCAATCTCACACACACACACACACACACGCCAACAAATCACACACACTGATAAATCACACACACCATCTTCTTTAACTTGATCCCTAAAAATGCAGGTTAAACCAATCCGAGTAGTCTCTTTTTCTCCAGATCTTCATAATGTTTATCGTAACCTCCAGAACATTTTTGGGCAAACTCGGTTCTTTAAGACTCGAGAACCTACTTGTGTCTCCTAGTCCAGAAAATACGTGTACGTGAAAATTCGTTACCCTATTTTATAAAAAGAGGTTGTAATGGGATCAGCCCTTACCCTGCATTCACACTAGCAAAAGGAGTGCGGGCGTGTCAAGATCGGTAAAGTTCCACTTATGGGTGTGGCTCGTGCAGCTGTACTGGAAGGAGTCTCCAGTGTCAGCACTTTGTCAGAGGTAAAGCCGTAACTTTAACTTCTTCTTACCTCTTCAGGACAGAGATGTTTACGCTTTGTGGTTTCTCGGAAAACAAATTCAAGGGAGAGACCGAAGAGAGGCTGCTGAGGGAACAACCGTTTATAGTGAGAACAGGAACTATTTCGCCCTGGGTACAATGAATATACCTATAAACAGAGTAAAAATATATTACCCAAAGCTGCAAAATAGAATTGAGAATTGATGTGACTACAGAATGAGAGACCGGATCAAGGAATCCCCCGGAGCCAATCATCAGCCTTTTTTTTTTTTTAAAGCTAATTTGCATAAAATCTCATTCCGGATGTCATTTGTTGATTGTGTTATCGCTTTCTAGTGTGAATGCAGGAGAAATATTTTAATAATAATAATAATAAAAACTGTCATTAAATCCAGTTAGGTTCAATGATATAGTACTAGAATAATGTTAATAACTTATAGACTAATAATAATAATACACAGCTAATCATACTAATAAATAATAAATAAATAAAAACAGAACAAAGACTGATCAGCTGAGACAAACACTACAGTCACACAAAGGTAGTACAGTCAATACACTCACGCTACACACACACACACACACACACACACAGAGAGAGAGAGAGAGAGAGAGAGAGAGAGAGAGAGAGCATGATTGTGTATCAGCCAGTGTGATTTGCACAAAAACACAAAACTATATGCACACAGTGGCACAAATACCGTGGCTAACACACTAACACTAACACTAACACGGTTACAGACGCTGTTACACACACACACACACACACACACACACACACACAGTCACACACAGTGACTGGATGTTAGGAGAGGAGGGTCTCTGTGGTTACCTCGGCTCTCAGCTCAGGCCTGGCAGGCACCTGAAGGAGCTTTTACTCCTGCATGCAATACATCAAAGGAAAAGGGTTCACATTACAAAACTACAACTCCCAGCATGCACCTCTGCATCCGTCCATCTTGTCATGGCACAGGACTTTCCCTGTATGAGTATTAGGTGCAGTAATAAGGGATTTGTTAACTGTTACATCAGGTATAGAAGAGCGCACAGTCTGTGCATCGCACATCATTCTGAGTTTTCGTGTAGTCATTCAGCCGTGATTAGAGTTTAGTGCACGACGTCTCTCGACTTAGTTTTGTTTTAAACCTACCAGCTAAAAAATAATGGAAGTATACCAAATAAAAGGTTTCTGGGTTTTTTTCCTAGTATGGTTCGGGAGATCAGTCCAGACAAGACACATCCACAGTCTTGTGATTATTCCGACATCCACATGGATCTCCTGTGGGAACGCCACAGTACGGAACAGATCCAAGGCAGCATAAACCAGCCGTGCTCTCTGGGTGGGAGGGGCATACTCGCTCTCCCCTGTCAATCACAGTGACACTAGTCGACCACAAGTGTCTGTGAAGGCATATAGGAAGAGGGCGGTGCATACTGGAATAGTGCATCACTCCGAGTTTACTACACCACTTCTGTGGTGCATGAGCAGCGGTTCAATAAATAAATTCCGTAACAGTTTAAAGATTTGGCCTTATATTTACAGAAAAGATTCGATCAGACTGATAGCTACATTATACTTACAGCTCAAGCTGAAAACTAAATCAGCAAACACTGAACAGCAGGTATTGCATTTTGTTATTCTTATACGATTGCATAAAATTGGAAATGATCGTAGCGTTATTTTACCGTGCTCTCGTGTCATTTTGTGAATTAAAATAATGATAACTAGAAATGCTTGAGTACTCATTTTATCCGTAGGTAAATAAATAAAAAAATCTAGAATAAATATAACATATTTATTTTTAATAAAATGATAAACAATACACAGACTGTGCGTTGTGTTTTGAGTGACATCCTACAGCGTTAAACAGCGTGTGTTTGTTGTTCAGCGCTGTAGGAAGTCACCGGGGTGTGTACTCGTGTATACGTATGAGCTCAGTGTACATGACGACTTGGCTGTGTAACAGGACGCCGGTTTCCTTACCAGATGTCGGAGGTTTGGATGTATGAGGATGTAGCCGTTATTGTTGACGGCGAACACGTAGCCGTGAATTCCCAGCTGGAGGAAGAGCGCATAGATTTACCAAACTTGAATATTTTGTAGAATCTCTGCAGATAAACCAACACTCTTGAGGAGGAGAGAGACTGTGTGTGTGTGTGTGTGTGAGAGAGAGAGAGAGACTTGAAAACTGTCAAGACAGATCCTACCTTGTGTCTGGGGATGGTCTTCATCAGGTCCTGAATGGGAATGTCTATTCCCACTACACCCAGGAGAATGCCTTGATTTTTCTGATAAGTGAGATGGAGAGGAGAGAATTAGCAGTGAAGATCACCTAACATGATGCACTATATCCCACACACACACACACACCGTCTCATTCTTGGTGCTGAAGACAGGCATGGCCACCGTGGTCATGGGATTTGGGCCGTTGCGTGCAGAAAGCTGGAGAAACATTCCGACAGAAACAGCAGGAGGTCAGGGTGAGATATACAGTAGTTTATAATACGTACTGCTGATTGTCATTAATAATAAACATAAAGAAGGTAATAATGTAATAATATAATAATAATACTTTTAGTTTTATGATTCACTATTTCCACCTACGCTCAAAATTAAAACACTCTATTTAAAGGACTTCACAACACACTGACTCAGGATTTTTCTCCTGAAACATATCAACATCAAGCACCATTTGATCGATGTATTATAAAGGCCTGTGCTGCACGAGCATAAAATAGCAGAGTGGTGTTAGCCTGCTGTGTTTCACTCTGTTGTTGTCTGAAAGTTGTATTTGCAAATACAACATATACGCATCTGCAAGAAATGCTGTATTTTGGGTTGGCGAGCCAGCCAGGAGTGGAGCGGGAGGAGGGGAATGGGGCTAATCTAATCTTGAGCCAAGGAAACTCGAAGAAACTTATTTGGTGAGAACGTTTGAACAGAACTTACACCATCCAACTATAGGCTACATCAGATTGTGACTTCACAAGCCAGACTCGAATAACATGCGCTGAGAGGAGGGTCGAGAAACCAACACAGCTTACAGATTTCTTCCCCAAAAAACTGCAAACACGATATCCTACGTAAAGCTTATAATATACTCTTTTCTGTGTTTGTACTGAAATTTTTGTATTGCACAATCATTTATTCCGTAAAAGGTAATGTAACGTAGCCAGTCTGCCTTTTAGGTAAACTATGCACTGTATCTTCACTGTAGAATTATGTGTAGTTGTGTTGAAAACGTCATGAGAGTGTGTACCACTATGTGTCGTAAATGTCGTGGTGCAACAGTGAAAGCGTTCGCACTGTATGTGTACGAATATACATATCTATTCGCCGAGAATAAATTTCCATAATGCCACAGCCATCTGTGGCTAGAAGGCCACAGGAGCTTAATTAGCCGTGCTGTCCGGGTGGGAGGGGCATACACTATCTCACCTGTCAATCAAAGTGACACTAGCAAATTGCATGTTTCTGTGAGGGCAGACAGCGCATTCCTCAGAGTGTGTTTCTGGGGTTGGTTAAACGATAGTGTAGGTGAGAACTTACTTGTATGATGAATAGCACAACATTATGCACACCTTTACTCTATATTCATTTCCTTCGGGTTAAATTACTGTCGCTACCACGTTTCGTCTCAGCTAATTACATTCCTGAGTAAGCAAAACATGGGACTAGATAGCGCACTGAAGCTTCCCCTTGAACAGCATGCTAGCAGTTAGCGGATACATTTATAATCATCACCGCTGACTAGAATAACACGTTTATAAAATAGCACAGGAGACAATATGAACTGTTTTTTGTTAGTTTTTGCAACAAAAAAAAAAGTACTAGACGTTAAACAAATAATAACATGTAGAGTGCGTGTGCTACTTCCTACAGAAACTCTTTCCCTCTGAACTAGACCGTGCTCTAAAGCTCATGTGCGTTTGAATGAGTTCAAACAAAGCCCCCAGAGTGCATTCTGGGAAACGACCCTGTGCTCTGTGCAACCGCTCATTCTCCTTCACCCCTCCCCCCCCCCCCCCCCTCTCTCCCCCTCTCTCTCTCCCTCTCTCTCCCTCTCTCTCTGCTCTGCTGTCACTTTTATTACAGCTTTAAGAGATAAAGGCCAATGATCCAAGAAATGATGAATGGAGTGTCTCTCCTAGCGAGATACAACGACCGTACGCTGCAGGAGGACAGCCCTCAACACTGTGTGTGTGTGTGTGTGTGTGTGTGTGTGTGTGTGTGTGTGTGTGTGATAGAGTGTATACAGAAGCATAAACGCATGAGAGTGTTCAGGTGCACATGTGTGATAGGGACGGTGTGTGTGTGTGTGAAATGAGGAGTTTTATCAGATGTCGGATAGATCGCCCTTTCATTTAATTTCTCTCTCTCTCTCTCTCTCTCTCTCTCTCTCTCTCTCACTCACTCTAATGTTGTCTTCCTCTTTTTCTCCTTCTGTCTCTCTCTCTTGTTCTCGCTCTCTGTCTTCCCACTTTTACCCACATTTACTGTTACACATTACGTATCATACATACACATATATCATTACATCTGCAGTGGTACTATTCTTATTAACACGCCACAGATTCCTTCATTAATTCATACTTTCAACTGGACCATTTGTTTCAGTTTTGCGTGTTTTATTTGGCCTTTTATACATGATGTATTCCCTCTGAACACCTTTATGAGTAAAACCGGAGCAATATCATATAATGTGTATAGGAGAGTGTATTATATGAAATATATGCACTATACATTTGAAGATAGGAAATTGAAATGTTTACCTTATGAGCCTGAGCGAGCTACAGAGGCAAAAGGAGACAACACCAAAAAAAAAGAGAGAAGATTTTACGGTAAAATAAGATGATGTTAACGGTAAACGTTCATGCTTTCTTCACACTGCAGTTAGATGGAGGGGGAGAGGACGGAGGACGGTGACAGAACTAATGAAGCTATTAATGTGCAATCATTTACACACAGTGTAGGGGGTTGCGAGACAGTCACGCTTTCACACACACACACACACACACACACATACACATTGCGTGCTGTGGATTATGACACATTACATTCCATACACACTAATGTTAAGTTTTCTGATGTGAAATATTAAATAATATCCAAGATAAGCAATATAAAGTGAAAAAGCTCACAGCTTGGTCCACGTAGGCCTCGGTCCACACCATGTCGTGCTCGTGGTCGATGACTTTTGGGCGGCTCATGACGTGCAGGTATCTCATTACGTTCTCCTGAACGTCAGCCAGGGTGGAGATCTGACTGAAATAACCTACACACACACACACACACACACACACACACACACACACACACACAGGTGGTAGGAAATTTTCCATGAAAATGTAATGTGTGTTTAAAGCACAGTGATGTTTACGTACAGCACGCTCATTAACACTGCTCTCACGCCGCCGCTGAAAACGCGTCAAATTAATAATGGATAAAAACGTGTGAAAGACTTCAGCTGTAAAACATTAACGTCTGTTACATTGTGCTGTTTGTAATCATTTAAAAACAAACCATTATGAAACATCTGCCATTAAATGATGTGATTTTGATGAACACAGAATTTAAGGAAAAATCTCATTGTAAAAATGTATAATCGTACCGCTGCAGGTTGATTTTACACATCATACACTGAACTGTTTATAACTTTCAACTTATCTCGAGTTATTTTTTTTAAAACAATATGAGCTCATAACCCTAATAATTTCAAAACAAAGGGAAAAATTGACAAAAATGTAAAAATTTCATAATGTATACAATATATATATCTGCAGTTGACATTGTACACTGGATGTACTCAGCATTGTGTTTGGTTGAACATTGTGTGTGTGCATGTAAGAGAGAGAGAGAGAGAGAGAGAGAGAGAGAGAGAGCGAGAGAGAGCACATATCCACTCATCCATGTCAGAGGCACACAGCGCTGATCAGCACACAGCAGCCAGAGGGCCGGAGCTGACAGGAAGAGTGATTTAAGCTCACTTGAACTTTGACCCCTGTGTGTCAGTCCTACACACTGAGAGTGCCGTAGTCCAATTCGTGCCAAGTCGGCAACCCATAAGCGACCCCCTACCAACAGACACACACACACACACACACACACACATGCTCTGCCTAACACAATGCTGAACTGATTGTACACTGACAACTGGGGACCAAATACAGTCTAGAATGTCAATATCAATACTACTACTATTACTAATAATAATAATATGCCTTTGAATAAAATAATAAAATAAATAAATAAAATAAAAATATAGCCTGATTAGAGATGGGACACTGCAAACACTGATGTGAGATGCAATAAATAAAACTAATTAATTATTCGCAGTCATATTCTGTGACATTAAAGGCTTTAAATAAAGAAACACTGTAGATTGTCATAATTATGAATTGTAATATAATATACGTAAGATCATATTAATTATTCATTTGGGAATATTTTGGGGCATTTAAAGCTTTAAACACATTTTTTTAAATTAATTAATTAATTAACTTTAATTATTAACTTTTTCTTTTTTTTTCAAAAAAATCACATTCTGGAGATTTAAATACTTTTAATTTAAAAAAAATTATCGAATAAAAATATATAGTTATATTTAAAATAAGCTGACAGGGCATTTTAGAAATACATGTTGGGGTGTCATGATTCATTTTTGGGGTTTCGTTATTTGTTTATTAAAGAATAATAAACAAATTATTTTGATGTGATGTGAGCTGTAATATTATAAATAAAATGTAGAATATATGTATCTCTTCTATTGTTTGTGTGTTTGTCTCAGTGCTCTGTGTGTGTGTGTGTGTGTGTACCTTTGTTAGCGCACGCCATCCATTTAAGGTTATCTGCGAAGGCTGATTCTCGTCCAATCAGATAGGGGAAAATGCGCACCTACGCAGATAGAAACACTCGACTGTTAGTACATCTTCTATCGCTCCATTTCTCTTTCCATACATTATTGTCATTTACTCTCTCTCTCTCTCTCTCTCTCTCTCTCTCTCTCTCTCTCTCTCTCTCTCTGTCAGTGATTAAATCCTGCATTACAGTCATCTGTATGTTTTACACTTTATTGTCTACAGTGTGCTGTTTTCCACTACATCACTCCATCCTCTCTCTCTCTCTCTCTCTCTCTCTCTCACTCTCTCTCTCTCTCTCTATTTCGCACTACATTGCTCACGTCTGTCCAGTATAAATGGTTTTTGATTTCAGCTCATTCGGAGCAGTTCCAGTGCAGCAGCAATGCGACAGTCACACACACGCACACACACACACACGCACACACACACACACATTCTGTGGGGCTAAAAGATGTATTTTACTCCCCGCTGATTTGCACACGAGAGTCAGATGTAGACACATGGTGTGTGTCAGAGGACCGTTAGGCTGAAACTCCACACAACAAACACTAACACACAACACTAACACATACAGCACTAAATAACACACTCAGCATTAAACCCTAATACACAGCACTTAACACTAACGCACAACACTAAACGCTCACACACGACACTAACGCACAACACTAAACGCTCACACACGACACTAACGCACAACACTAAACGCTATAACACAGGAGTATACACTAACATACAACAATAAACCATAACTTACAATACTTTACACTAATACACACAACAGTAGACACTATCAAACAACACACAACACTAACACACAGCACCAAACACTAAACATTTTAATGTTATATTCATGTTTTATAGAAGAGGATGTTATAAGATTTAGACAGTAATTTTCCATTGAACAGGGATATTATTAACGTTAAGTGGGCGGAGCCACTGCAAATATAAGAAAGAAAGCAAAGAAAAGAACAATATACCGAAGGCAGGACGGTAAAGTGTGTTATTGAGTCGCTACAGTATTTTAGTGAATATGTTCTGATGTGAGTGTTCCAGATCAGCTGAATGTTTTTTCTGTAGCCGCTGGGGTTCCAGCTACACAACCACGGCATCAGCATTTTCAGCACATTAGCATTAGCGTTTCAGGCCATCAGCGGCTTTAATTCCTCACTGTGTCTCAGTATGGGAATTAACCCGCCATGTGCTACTGAAATGACCCGAACATTCCCGCTGGAATAACACCACACCGCCGTGTGGAGCACATTTATAATGGAGTCACATCAAGGAGAAAAGGGAAATTCCTGTATGTGGGTCAACTTTTTTCTTAAAACGCAGTGAAACACAAACTATATGTTCCTGAGGTTCTATCTCCCCAGAACCTTATGTACCTAGAGTCTTATGTTCCCAGGAATCATATTCTCCAATGACCCAGTATTCACACTCCCAGGACCTAATATTTCCAGAGCCCTATTTTCCCAAGACAAGGTTCTCATGCTCCTGTTGTTCCAGAGTCCTAGGTTCTCAGTCTGGTCATATGGCCCATGACTCTATACTTTAAGCACTCAATTTTCTCAGGATCCTGTTTTCTCAGCACCCTATGTTCCCCGGATCATATGTTCTCAAGGTTGTATGCTCTCAGAGTCCTATGTTCTAAGCACTCCATTTTCTCATGGTTCTATGTTCTCAGGATCCTATATGCCCAGGATCCTATGTTCCCAGTGCAATATGCTACCAATGTCCTATGTTCTCAGGGCTCTATGTACTCAGAATTGTATGTTCTTAAGGTCATATATTCATAGAAGTGTGTGTTCTCAGGGTTTTATCCACCCCATGCTCCCAGGATCCTAAGGTTGTTCTCATACACAAACTTTGGGGACAATCCTAAGTTCCCAGAGTTCTATGTATCTTGGGCTCTCAATATGTTCTCAATATCCTATGGCCATATGACCCTCAAACCAATTTTCCCAGGACCCCATGTCCACAAGGCCTTTATTTTCCCAGATTCCCATACTCCCCGGGTTTAATATTTTCAGGATCCTATGTTCTCAAAGTCCCATGGTCATATGGCCCAGTACCCTATG